>NC_092158.1:25289579-25889579 GCF_045791955.1 Oncorhynchus clarkii lewisi
CCTTTTAAGGCTTCTTAGACATAACTAACCCAGGGAAATACTGGTAACTGGGTTATTCACCATCACTTCACCCATCCTCTTTATATACTGCGTACTTCAGGGCCTGACTTATTTTGAGCACATAAAGGCTTCATAATGCATAAAGGTCATGTTAACTGACTGATATTATCTCATAGAACAAAACGTATAAGATCTCATAAGCCTGTGTTAACATCAGACCTTATTTTCAGCGTTTATCCCAAAACCCCATTATTTTCCGCACTCATTTCCCCTATTGGAATGGCCAACGAACCTGAGATAGAAAATGCTAACTCATCTCCATTTTGTAGAACTACATGCTGGCGCGCTCTTTGCCCTGACCCCAACATTTACGTTTATGAGCTGCTCCTTAACTGCTGAGCCCATGCACTGAAATGTATGGGATTTCAAAGTTTCAACATGTTTTTGGTAAATTCGAAAAGCCATTTTACAGGACAATGGAGAAACCCCTCAGTGGCTACAGGAGAGGAAGTGTGGTTACCTTATTTGGCAAGAGATTGTCGTAATTCCTGGAGGTGTTAGGTCTGCAAAGACCTGCTACACGATCACAGAATTATAGAATTTGAACAGAATGTTTTGCCAAAAATGAAGTTACAGTATTTGTATATTTAGAAATGTAGGACTAACTCATTTCAAATGTGCATTGTAAACATCCAGTAACATTCAATATGTCTCCTACTGTAGCTGGTCTAGTGAACCCCCCTGGCCCTTGGTCTATCTCCGCTCACGTGACCAGTACCAGTGGGGAGGAAAGATGGATCGTATGTTAGTCTGTCAGCAGTTTATTGGTTTTGTACGGTTTGTTCTAGATTTAGTGTGAGTTTATAAAAACAGTTTATATACATGTACAACCATTTGCATTTACCACATGTGGACTCCAATCAAGTTGTAGAAACTGGACCACAGTTCACACTTAGAATGGCCTCTTCACTGACTAGGACCAGAGAGGTCAGGAATGTACACCTTTGCATTGCTTGTGTATGCATATGAGAGTGTGTGAGAGAGAGAGAGAGAGAGAGAGAGAGAGAGAGAGAGAGAGAGAGAGAGAGAGAGAGAGAGAGCCTTCTGTTGACTAATGGATTTTTCACAAGTACATCACTCCAGGGAGCATGTCTTGTCCATTAGTACATTTTGTCTGGGGTTTTGTTTCTTGTGTGTATATTTTGCTGCTTTCTCCGTTTCTCTGTGTCACAGTCTCAAACTCTCTTTGCAACTTCATTGTGTGTATCCAGTGAACTTATCTGTGTGTGTGCGGTGAGACTTTGCCGTATGTCCATAGGTGGCTCACAGGAGTGTAGTTATCACTTTCCTGGCATGTGAAAAGCCCAGCGTCACATGAGAAAGAGAGCTGTGACTGGCTTCACTGTCATCTTTATAGCACTGGCCAGAGGAGTTTTCCTGGGACAGCTCAGTGAACTCTTACGAACCCAAACCTCCTCTGATGATCTGCCCTTCATTTGTTGTCTCTACATGTATTACATGTTTTTATTATTGTATACTTAAACCTGTATGCTATATTAATGTCTGTCTCTCTTTCTGTCTGTGTGTCTCTGTCTGTGTGTCTCTCTCTGTCTGTGTGTCTCTGTCTCTCTCTCTGTCTCTCTCTGTCTCTCTCTGTCTCTCTCTCTCTCTCTCTCTCTGTCTCTGTCTCTCACTCTGTCTCTCTCTCTGTCTCTTTCTCTGTCTGTCTGTACAGTGAGTACAGTGCATTCAGGAGGGTATTCAGACCTCTTGACTTTTTCCACATTTTGTTAAATTACAGTCTTTTCCAAAATTATTTCCTCATCAATTACAATAACCCATAATAACAAAGCAAAAACAGGTTTTTAGAAATGTTTGCAAATTTGTTAACAATCCAAAACTGAAATACCTTAATTACATGCGTATTCAGATGCTTTGCTATGAGACTCGAAATTGAGCTAAGGTGCATCCTGTTTCCATTGATCATCCTCTTTGAGATGTTTCTACAACTTGATTGGAGTGGAAAATTCAATTGGTTGGACATGATTTCAAAGGCACACACCTGTCTATATAAGATCCCACAGTTGACAGTGAATGTCAGAGGAAACTCCAAGCCATGAGGTCAAAGGAATTGTCCGTAGAGCTCCAAGATAAGATTGTGTCGAGGCACAGATCTGGGGAAGGGTACCAAAACATTTCTGAAGCATTGAAGGGCCTCAAGAACACAATGGCCTTCATCATTCTTAAATGGAAGAAGTTTGGAACCACCAAGACTCTTCCTAGAGCTGGCCGCCCTGCCAAATTGAGCAATCGGGAGAGAAGGGTCTTGGTCAAGGAGGTGACCAAGAACACGATGGTCACTAACAGAGCTCCAGGGATACTCTGTGGAGATGGGCGAACCTTCCAGAAGGAAAACCATATCTACAGCACTCCACCAATCAGTCCTTTATGGTAGAGTGGCCAGACGGAAGCCAATCCTTAGTAAATGGCATATGACAGCCCGCTTATAGTTTGCCAAAAGGCACCTAAAGACTCTCAGAGCATGAGAATCAAGAGTCTCTGGTATGATGAAACCAAGATTGAACTCTTCGGCCTGAATTCCAAGTGTCACATCGGGAGGAAACCTGGCACAATCCCTACGGTGAAGCATGGCGGTGGCAGCATCATGCCGTGGGGATGTTTTTCAGCGGCAGCAACTGGGAGACTAGTCAGGACCGAGAGAAAGATGAATGGAGCAAAGTACAGAGAGATCTTTAATGAAAACCGGTTCCAGAGCGCTCAGGACCTCAAACTGGGGCAAATATTCACCTTCCAATAGGACAACGACTAAGCACACAGCCAAGACAACACAGGAGTGTCTTCAGGAAAAGTCTCTGAATATCCTTGAGTGGCCCAGCCAGAGCCCGGACTTGAAACCATCTAACATCCCTCGAGAGACCTGAAAATAGCTGTGCAACGACATTCCCCATCCAACCTGGTAGAGCTTGAGTGGATCTGCAGAGAAGAATAGGAGAAACTCCCCAAATGTATTTTACTATTTATTTAACTAGGCAAGTCAGTTAAGAACAAATTCTTATTTACAATGATGGCCGATGGGCCAATTGTGCGCCACCCTACGGGAATCCCAATCTCAGCCGGATGTGACACAGCCTGGATTTTTATCCTGGTACTATAGTGACGCCTCTTACACTGAGATGCAGTGCCTTAGACCGCTGCAACACTCGGGAGCCCAAATAAAGGCCTGCCAAGCTGGTGGCATGTGACGGAGAAGTCCATCACTGGCCGCGGGCAGCATTTGGTACACTAACACACACACACATTCATCACTCCTCCCTGCTCCGTTATCAATAACATTAATAATGTGGGTCGACACACAAGTTAACGTCCCTATCTTAGTACATACATTTCACACTTACCTCCCGTCAGTAACCGGTTATTGTATAAAGAGTATACAGATAAGCATTCATGCATAATGTAAGCAATGTTTATTATACTTATCGATGTTATGGATGAGCGCATTGTTTGTTTGTTCTGTTCCTCTCTCTCTCCATCTCTGTAGCTTCCGGATATGCTGGATAAGGACCCGAGCTAAGGGAATCGGGCTGACTTTGTAGTGCCTGTTCCGAATGGCTCGTTAATGTGAATGGGCATATTAAAAGACACCATGTCAGTAGTGATATGATTTTGTAAATGTTACATTAGGATATTGTTTCATAAAAAATGTGTTGCAATGTATATACTTTAGTTTCTCAAATAACTTTTGTGGCTCCGCCATCTTTTTATTTTGATAGAGGTTAGGTTTTCCAGTTTAGCCTTCTGGCCTACTCTATGTGACATAGTGTCATACCCAAGAATACCCGAGGCTGTAATCACTGTAAAAGATGCTTCAACAAAGTACTGAGTAAAGGGTCTGAATACTTATGTAAATGTATTATTTCATTTTTTAATAAAAACAAGAATCAATTAGCAAAATAAAATAAAACTATTTTTGCTTTGTCATTATGGGGTATTGTGTTTGGATTGAAAAAAGTCTGTAATGAAATGTGGAAAAAACAAAGTGGCTGGAATACTTTTCGTGTGTGCACACTCGCATGCGCCCGGCAGAGTGTGGCGGAGCATTATGTGGATTTATTTGGTGAAGCGTGGCTTCGTTACCCCCCTCAAAAAACATTTCACCCCCCCATCAGACAGCCCCCCCACCTCCCCTAGAACCCCCTGACACCATGTGTAGCTGCCCCCTCCCCAAAGCTTCAGCAACTGCCTTGACCTCATCACCTTTCAATTCTAGTTGAACCTCCAAGTGGGACTTTTGCTTATATGCCATGCTTGTGTGCTAATGCTAGCCCTGCATGCTGCTGTATGAGGTCAAACAAAGGGGGACTATCGTCACGCCAAGCTGGAATACGCTGCTTACCAAATAAATTCAGTAGTGCATTTCTCCATGGTTTCTAGGCAAATAAGCACTTGATCAGGGATGGGATACTGCTGGCCCAGATACAGAATGTTTTGGGGGGAATTCAGTCTTACTGTTGAGAGAATAGTAGAATACACAGGGTGCAATTTTGAAATTTGGTTGTGCAGTTTCTCTTGTTCTGTCAGTCACTCAATTAGCCCATGAAAGCTAACAATTTTAGATTGGTAACATAGTCTAGTAGACAGCTATCTAAACTTGTATTAGTCATTGTCAAGTTACCACATTGATTTTGTTAGTCACTCCGATATCATATTAAAAACTGAAAAAAATTCTCTCCACCTTATGACAAAATGTGTAGAATTGCAGGAAATTAGCTGTAAAATTGCACATTTCTTTCTCCGCCTCATGGCAAAACGAGCAGAAAAGCATGACAGGTTTTAGAAAATTGCAAAATCTTCTCTTCACCCCATGGCAAAATGTCAATTTTTCTCTTCTTCACAGTCAATAGCCACTGCAGCCTCATAATGAATTCAGATTTTTAAAGTTGCCCATCCAATAAAGTTGCCCATCATATCCCTGATGTAGATGTTAGATGTTTCCTTTTCTGAAAACAGTAACCGGGACAGTAACCGAAAGGTTGCTGGTTCAAATCCTCAAGCCAACTAGGTAAAAAATATGCCAATGTGCTCTTGATCAAGGCACTTTTCACTAATTGCTCCTCTAAATCACTCTGGATAAGAGTATCTGCTAAATTACTACAATGTAAAGGATAGTAAAACAAGAAAAATTCTGACAAGTGATGACATTTTGCTGGTCCCCACAAGAATAAAGGTTATTTTAGGAGTTATAGGAATCAATTGTTTGGTTCCCACAAGGATAGTAAAACAGACGTGTGTGTGTGTGAGTGCGTGCATGTGTGAAACAAAGCTCAGGGAGTGACGCGTTCCATTAACACTCTAGCTATGTTTTATATCTGCCTGCTCACTTGAGTGTGTGTTAAATTGGGGATTACACAGTCTTACCAGGCGGCTGTCGGCCTGCTGTGAGTGCTGCCAGCCTGGCTGTGCATTGAGGGTGTAGAGGGGCGCCTGGGTGCATTATATCCTGCTGAATGGGTTTGTTTGGGTCAGGCCTGTTCCTTCTGCAGTCTGTTAGCTGACTAATGCAACCACTAATGCAACCTTTGGCCTTGGGCAAACCTACCAGGCTGTACTCGTATTAACACTCCTCACAGTGTGAGCACACCCCTAGAAGTCTCTACTCAAAGTGCACCACTTATGAGAGTGTGTGTGGTCAGGGGAGAAGGAGAGACGTGAATGCAAACGTTTCAGAGGAGAGCAGTAAGACAACACGGCATGGGAGGGAGAGTATGATGAGAAAGGGACTTGGTTACCAGAGAGATGGAGGAAGAGCTGTAGAGATATTTAGTACTATATGGAGTGAGTACATGATGAGAGCTGACAGAGTGAAGTTAACCAGGGAAGGGGAGAGCTCTGAATACCTTCATTAATACCCTGTCGGAGCATTTTCTATGCATGTTTTTGAGCTCATTTTCCTGCATGATTGATTTTCTATTCAACCGTGATTTGTATTTTCAAAAAGAAACAAACTATTATCTAATACATTCAGGGATTACTACAGATGGCCGGTTCAGTCATAATCCATACTGTATGTGTAAGACACAAACAAAAGGCTTTAGAAATAATGTGGCTGTGTATGTTGCTCTAAAGGTCTTAAACTTGAAGCTGTGCATTCTCAGAGGCCACATGTCTTCCAGACCAGAGTACCTTCAGGATCAGGGTCAGTGAGTTTCATGAAAACAAATACTTTGGGGACAAAGGAAACCCCTCTAAGTTTAACCTGCCACTCATCTAAAGAGACACACACTCGATAGCTTGTGTTGCACATTTGCTCATTTAGCCAACACGTGTCACAGCCTGTTGGCCCAAATGAAGTGCTGCCTGTGGGTAGGTGTCCTAATCAGACCCTGCTATCTGTTGGCACAGATGGTGGGTTGCAGTGGGCCTCTGTCAGTAGCCCTGTCAGGCCCATTGTTGTCTAGCCTGAAGGACCTAGGTGTCAGCTGGGTCAATTGCCCATCTGTGATACACATCACAAAATATTGTATGGCCACAGTCTAACACTGCTGCTATCAGATCAGTCTGTGTGTTAGGTGTTCCTGACTGCTCCTGACTGGAAAGCACGGAGAGACTAAATCGGACAAAATCACATAGAGTCTCACAAGGAATCAATACATGGCCCTGTATTCAATACAAGAGCGTTCAGAAAATGGCTTGTTAATCTGTGTGCAGGGAGAGATTGCAGCAGTAAAATGAAAAGACAGTCATTTTCCCCTTTGTCTTTGTGTGATCCTCTCCCAGTGTTGATAATCTGCCGGAGTGTGACAGATAAAAGGTGAAGTTGAAAGCACCTGGATAAAGAGCTATGGGGTGCCCTCCATAAGGAGCTGGTCTGGGTAAAGCATTAAGGCTCTGGAACAGGCACATGCAGGGAGAGAGAAAGGGCACGGTTGTTCGTTTGAGCACCACTTCGAACCTCACCCTCCTTTACTGTCTATTCACAGAGGTATTTACCCGTGTTCCTCTCCGCCTATAAGTCTGTCCCTCTTGTGTCTTTGATCTCCATCCAACTATAGAGGCTCTGGAGACTTTGGTCTGTCCCTCCATTTCATGTCTGTTTCTCAGGGCTGGATGCAGAGCACCAGAGCCACCTGTGTGTTTTGGTCGACATCTTGTTAAGCTACATTTACTTGACTAAGAAGGTTACGATTCAAAACAACAATGATACAATGTATTCATCTGATCTACAACTGCAAGACACTTTAATGTAATGGGGAGTTTTTTGGGGGAGGTCTAATCTAGTCCAAGTGGCCTAGGCAAACCCAGGAGCAAAGGGATCTGAGGCTCTGCCAGGGCTGGCCTTGTTACAGAGGTATTAGCTGGACTCAAGTGGCTACATTCCGGAACCAGGGGCCAGCTGTTTGCCCATGATTAGGCCTCCATTTTCAATGTCCCTGGGCCGGTGGACAGAATTAGTGGCTCTTGAGTTGGTGTGTGGGGATGAGGGGGTCTGTATGTCTGGCTCTGGGTTGGGTTCTGATCTAATTATCAGAGATAATTGCTTGGACCTGGCTCCGGTCACACAGGCTCCCCACCCTCTCTCCTTCCCTCTTACACACCATCTTTATCTACCCCCTCTATTCCCTCTCTCCCCTCCTCTCTATCGCTCTCTCTCTCTCACACACACACACACACACACACACTCCTGCCTCCCCTCTCTCTCTCTCTCTTTCACACACACACACACACACCTTCCTGCCTCCTTTCTCTCTCTCTTTTTTTCTCTCCCTCTCACACCCTCCTGCCTCCTCTCTCTCTCCCTCTCTCTCTTTTTCTCTCAATCCCCCTCTCTATCTCTCTCTCTCTCTTACGCTGCTGCTACTCTCTGTTTATCATATATGCATAGTCACTTTAACTATACATTCATGTACATACTACCTCAATTGGGCCGACCAGCCAGTGCTCCCGCACATTGGCTAACCGGGCTATCTGCATTGTGTCCCGCCACCCTCAACCCGCCAACCCCTCTTTTATGCTACTGCTACTCTCTGTTCATCATATATGCATAGTCACTTTAACCATATCGACATGTACATACTATCTCAATCAGCCTGACTAACCGGTGTCTGTATTTAGCCTCGCTACTTTTATAGCCTTGCTACTGTATATAGCCTGTCTTTATACTGTTGTTTTATTTCTTTACTTACCTATTGTTCACCTAACACCTTTTTTGCACTATTGGTTAGAGCTTGTAATTAAGCATTTAACCGTAAGGTCTACACCTGTTGTATTCGGAGCACGTGACATTTTTTGTGTGATTTGATTTGATTTGAATAAAACTATGCATCCATCTCTCTCTCTACCCTTTCTTTCTCTCTCTCTCTCTCTCTCTCTCTCTCTCTCTTTCTCTCTCTCTCTCTCTCTCGTTCTCTCCTACTCTTGTTTGTGTTTTCACATAACCCCACAGCTCCACAGGGATTGCCCAGAGGCAGGACAGGCATCACAGGACCCAGTGAGTGAAAGGCACTAGCTAAAATATCCCTGGATAAATAAAAAAGCGTGGGAACCCTCCATTTGTTTCCTCCATTAGCCACATTTAGCAGGGATCTGTGGAGGCTGTGTGCTAAGTCTCCATGTTTTTCTTTAATAGGGAGAGTGGGATGGTACCCCGCTATGATGTGAAATCACTCAGACACGCTTTAGAACTCCCTTTTTATATTCTTATCCACTATTTTTGTGAGTTTAATTTCTGCCCATATCTGATGTGTGTGTGATTCGAATACAAGACTTGCACATCAGCATGTACATGTGGTCAATTAGTTATTTAGTCTGCAACGAAAGGGGTTAATTTAATTTTATCAATCAACTTGAAAAGGTAATGAGAGACTCCAATTGTAACGGAGATGTAATCTGACTCCAATTGTAATCTGTGTTCTGTGGTTCCCTTGAACTCAACTGCCTGGCTGTACAACAGGTCTCCCAATATCTCATACTGAAAACACTTGACAATGTTGATTAATCAATGGGGCAGAGGCTTTATGAGCAGTCTGATCACTGGAAATAGACTTTGATTTTGGACGTTTGAAAAGGTCCTGAGAATGTTTATATATGCCTTCCTCAGCGCTCACAAAAAAAAGAAGAAGATTGCCCAGCACTGGGTGCAAACTGGTGATGCTAGAAGCTGAAGCACATTGCTCAGACCACTGTCCTATGGTAGTTTACAATGCTCTAGCAAGCCCCAAGAATACTAAGAATATTGATGATGCCTGAGGGTAATAGCGAGTTGTTTTTAATGATTTTGTTTTAAGCCTTCCCCAAACCATATCCCTAACCTTAACCATTTGTAAAGAATGACTAACTGTTAGAACTTCTCAGGGATAGGCGTCCTGTCTCCTCACAATATATTTTTTTTTTACCGCGATAGGTTTGATAAATTCACCTCTGAAGGTGAAATGTGTACTTATATTTTTAAATCTTGCTCTGATTTATCATCCAAAGGGTCCCAGAGATAACATGAAGTGTCGTTTTGTTGAATAAAATCCTTTTTCATATCCTAAAAAGGTCCATATAGCATGCACGATCAATTTTGTATTTCCACTCATTCAATTTGCAAAGAAAATCATCTGTGAACAACCCTAAACGTTGTTTCAACCTGTCAAATCACGTTTGTATATATTCCGCAGAGATCCTAGAATGTAACCCGAGAGCGATGCCTTCAGAGAGCGACGCCTTCATGTCAATGACGTGGGCGGTCTTCACCTGAATGACTCTGAATATGTCAATAAGCACCAATCGGGGTCAAACAAAGCTAGCTAGCCAATGAGCTGGGCTTTACGGTATCCGGAAACCCTGTATCTGTCGTAAAATGTAGCTACTAACCTTGTGCGATAGCATGTCTTTTCCTTTTGGACAAAAAATGTTGAATTTATAATATGGCTACTAATACTGGAAAAAAAAGTCCAAGTATACAGATTTGACGGTATTCTTGCAGAATTTTTTTATATGAATGCAAATATCTCCTTCACGATTTGCCCAAATGTACCTGGGTGACTTCACACTAAATGTCATGTAGTTCGCTCATACTTCAAGTTGCCCGTCTGAAACTTACACTGCTGCCATCTTGTGGACACCATCAGAATCACAACCAGAGTGATGGCTAGAACTGGGACCTTTCTCTTGCATTTCAAATATGGTGGTAGAAAAAAATCTGTTGTTTTTTTCTTTGTATTTTCTTCTACCAGATCTATTGTGTTATATTCTCCTACATTCAATTCACATTTCCACAAACTTGAAAGTGTTTCCTTTGAAATGGTACCAAGAATATGCATATCCTTGCTTCAGGTCCTGAGCTACAGGCAGTTACATTTGGGTATGTCATTTTAGGCGCAAATTGAAAAAAAGGGGGCTATCCCGTAACCTTTGAGTTGTTTCTATGTTAACCCTGTAAACATGCGGAATTAACCCTGAAACAACGTGGAATTATTCTGTCAACAATAGACATTCATCTACTGTATAATATGTCAGGGTAGCCTAGTGGTTAGAGCGTTGGACTAGTAACCGGAAGGTTGCAAGTTCAAACCCCCGAGCTGACAAGGTACAAATCTGTCGTTCTGCTCCTGAACAGGCAGTTAACCCACTGTTCCTATGCCGTCATTGAAAATAATAATGTATTCTTAACTGACTTGCCTAGTTAAATAAAGGTAAAATAAAATAAACATTTCAAAGGAAAACTATGAGATCATGTCATTATGTGGGTGGCACACTTTTAATCCACCCACTCATTCTCCCACTGGCTCTCCTGCTTCAGCATGAACCTGATTTATGTTTGTCTGTCCATCTGTAACCCTCTGTCCTCCACAGCAGCCCAATAGGGCTGTTCTAGTTATCACCCGCCAACACCCTCTACTCATTCATATCAGTGCCTGGCTGCAGTTGACAGTGGCATGCCCTTATTAAAGCACAGTAATGGTCTCTCTTAATAAAAAAAGACTAATGTCCTGTCACACCTCTGGTGGCTGGTGCATCAGACAGGCCCATGTGTCACCTCACATCTATTCACTTAGAACACCCGTCTACTGGGCACAGCCGGCGTCTCTGTGCCACTCAGGGTGTCCAACGCTTCAATTAACAATGAACTGTCGGGTTCAACTGCCTGCCTGGTGTGATCCACTGTCGCTCCCCATCCTCTGGCGTCTACCCTGTAGTGTGTAAGGCTGTTCTAATGACACAGTCCTCTCATTTAACATGAGTTCATTGTGAGTACAACGAGGGCCTCCGGAAGGCAAGCAGTAGGTGGCAAAGAGCACTTACACGTTCAATGTCTGAAAAGAAGAAAGGAAGAGAAACCATGCATTCACATAGTGATAAACCCCATCATATTCCTATAATACGATAACAGTTTGTGAGGGGAGACACCATCGTTGGGCAGAGGCTCTGGCAAACTGCCCTGTGGTCCTGGGAACCAGAGGGGAACCAGAGTTCCTGGGGCCATGGTGGACCTGATGGAGCAAAGCGAAAGGCTGCCTCTGGTTACCCTCTGGGTTCTTGGGTGGGTGAATTCCCTGGTCCTGGGAACTGTGATGTGATGGGATAAATTTTGCCAGGCTCCCAGGGTACCCCTGGGAGTGCGGAGAGGAGACAGGGACAGAGTGGTACTGTAGGTCAGAGCCTCTGTGCTGCTTCCCAGTGCTCCCTCTCCCTGTCCTGCCAGGGTCATGAGGACATGGTAAAATTAGGCCCCAGCTGAACTCAAAAGTGCACTGGCCAAATCACTTTCACACACATTACTAAGAGGAATCTAGTTTAAATAGCTATCCTTAGAGTTGATTGAGTGTGTGTGTGGGTGTATACTGTGTGTGCTTACTGTATTGTCTAAGACTACTGTATGTTTTCCTGGGCTTGTGTAACCTTTTGTGTATATTTTGTATATACTGTATGAGTATGGTGGTAGTTGAGAAGAGTCACGTGAAGAGTTTCTCTCAGAGTGTGGGGATATGTCCGTGTTGGTGTGTCTTTGCTTACTGGATGTGTGTGTGTGTGTGTGTGTGTGTGTGTGTGTGTGTGTGTGTGTGTGTGTGTGTGTGTGTGTGTGTGTGTGTGTGTGTGTGTGTGTGTGTGTGTGTGTGTGTGTGTGTGTGTGTGTGTGCGTGTGTGCGTGCGTGTGTGTGTGTGGCAGCAGACTGTGGCCTCTGTGTTTATCCAGCCCTGAGGGTATAATGGCCACAGCTCTGACACCACACTTAACACAGGACTGATGACTCTCATGTGAACAGCACACACACATCAGACTTTGATTAAGTGCTAATGGGCCTGAGCTGCCTCCTGATTTACCTTTACTGGGCCCTGATAACACTGCATGGTCTTCTGGTCCGCCGTCCTGTGGAGTCCTCTGTACACACTGAACATGTGTGGAGGACTGACTGATGGTTGACAATGGTACGCCGTGTGTGTTACATGGCGAGGGAAAAACAGATGGTCATGTATGTCAGCTGAACTCTCCCCACCCTGACTTACCGAATTGTCCCATTGTCCAGACAAGCCTACTCAGTAACACACCTGAAGGAAGTAAGCATCAGTTGTGTAAAGTACTTAAATCTCTCCGCTACAATTCTGCCCGCTCTGATTCTGGTCCATGTCTCCAGTCCAACTTCTCGTCAGTCCAGCTACTCTGTCCTGGATTCCCCACTCTACGCTCCTTTGAACTCCCCTCCGGACCTGCTCACCCTGTCCCAACACCTCTCGGTCCAACCTCAGCCTCCGCACCTGGTTTCCAGCAACCCGCCCGAGCTTCCCCTGGCCTGCACTCAATCTTCCCCCCGTGTTTCAATAAATACCTTGGTTACCTCATCCCAGTCTCCTCGTCTGAGTCTGCTCTTGATTTCCCCTGTTCCGATCCGCATGACACTTTTTACTCCATACATTTTCCCTGACACCAAAAAGTACTCATTACATTTTGAATGCTTAGCAGGACAGGAAAATGGTCCAATTCAGGCACTAATCAAGAGAACATCCCTGGTCATCCCTACTGTTTCTGATCTGATGGACTCATCTGGCGGACAATACAAATGCTTTGTTTGTAAATGATGTTGGAGTGTGCCCCTGGCTATCCGTTAAAAAAATTATTCCATCTGGTTTGCTTAATATAAGGAATTTCAAATGATTTATGCATTTACTTTTGATACTTCAAATATATTTAAAACCAAATACTTTTAGACTTTTACTCAAATAGTATTTTACTGGGTGACTTTCACTTGAGTCATTTTCTAATAAGGTATTTTTACTTTTACTCAAGTATGACTACTGGGTACTTCTTCCACCACTGGTAAGCATTGTAGTGTTTATGTGTATGAAATACCTGTTGTAAACAATGTGCGTATTTGTAAGTATGTGTGTATAGTAGACTGATATGAGATGTACACTGTTGTGCTGTAGAGGTTTAATTGCACGGCTTGGTTGAGGGAGCGGTGGGGGTTCGGAGTGGGCTTTTGTTGAGCGACTAGGGAGGGCATACAGTTTGTGTGTGGAGGAGAGGACGCCAGGCTGTCTCCAGGCCGAAGCTAAGCTGCAGGAAGAGCACATCATAAATCAGAGCAGATTAGAGAGAGTCCGCTGGGCCGCCGCTACACAGCACCCGCGCTGCTTAATCTCAGAGAGCCCCATCGACCGATGGCTTCAGCAGCAACCTGCCTGGTTCTGCCTGCCTGCCTACTGAAGGCCTGCTCTCATTAAACCTTAACCCACAAGCACATACACGAAACGTATGTACATGCACACGCAAACATTCTCACAGACATGACACTTACACACACACACACACACACACACACACACACACACACACACACACACACACACACACACACACACACACACACACACACACACACACACACACACACACACACACACACACACACATACACACACACACACACACACACAAAATGTATGCACAAGCATGCAAAAACACACACATTCTCACAGACATGACACGCATATACACACACACAGTCTCTAGTGAATCAGAAAGATGAATGCAATGAGAGTTTGTTTTCCCCATGTGAGAGTTTCTTACTGTTATTTATCATAAACTCTGGGTTTCTTACAGAAATGAATCTATTGCACTTGGCAAACATAACGAAAGGACTGTTTAATCTATTACTTTTACAAGTTACAGAATAATGCCCAGGTGATAGACAGAATGCATATAACAGACACAATAACATTGGAGCCATCACATTCGTTAGCTCAAACTGTTGGAATGTTGTCAAGGAGGGTGGTCACGTGTGTTGTGAAGCAGAGGATCACTGGTTTGAGCACAGTATGGAGCAGTCGGGACAGTGGAGGAAGCTAAGCTGAACCCTGTTACAGTGGTGCTGTGACCCAGATCGACAGTCGGGCTTAGCTCAACTGCTGGGTATCGAATTTAGAAGGAATGAGTGTAACTGAGAATGTACCATAATCTCACTCCACGGCAAGCTTGAAATGGCCCGTATGGAGCTATCAAATTAGATCCTTTTCGGTAGCTCAAACCGTTGGAACATTTTCAAGTAGGGCGGTCACGTGTTTTGCAAAGCAGAAATTCACTGGTTGCATCCTAGTATAAGGCGGTTGGACAGCGGAGGAAGCTACATGTGTTAGAAACCTGAGCTTGCATTGGTGCATACTGTATGTCTCAGCAGGCAGCGTGTCACAGTCTGGTGTGCCACACATACCACTTAGCAGCACCACCACCAGGGGACCATACTCCCACCCACCTGTCAGTCATTCACACGATAGACTGTAATTGGATACATGCATTGTTATGGAGCAGTAATAAAAGGTAATGCGAGCCTCCCAGCATCCTCCCTGTTACCCCAGCCAGCCTATCTGCCCAGAGTGTCCTATAACCACTCCCTGAGATTTCATGGAAAATGCCACTTCCTCTTCCCCCAGTTAAGCCGGACCATGGCCCACAATGAGGCCTTTCCCAATACCAAGACAATTTTTCAAGCATTGCTTTATGGGAACGGTTAAATATTTCTTTGGCACTTTTCCCCTGTTTCTCCCTGTTTCTAGGTGGTCTAGCTAATGTTTCACTGTGTTGTCACCCACTCCCTCCAAGCCAGCCAACCAGCCAAATCCACTAGGCTGGAGACAAACAAACAGACAGACAGGGTCAGGAGGCTCAGCTTCTTACCAGGGAAAGTGGGATGTCTGAATGGATGTACTGCCGGGAACAGTCTGTTTAGAAACATAGGTGCTTTGATTCCCTGTCTATCACAGTCTACCCAGAGCCATGTCTTGTGTTGCAGCCTGTCACATTAATCCATAATGGAGGCATGTTTGTCATATGACCACAGAAACAACATGAGGAGACCAGAGAACAGGAGAAGTGCTGGTGTCAAGCAGCGCAAGATTACAGCAAGAGTCTGACGAGTAATATTTCTAAGCAGCTACACAGCAGGCATTCACACAATTATCATGACGCAGCCCTGCCACTCTGGCTATCATACACCTTGCTAAAATGAAAGACCAGGCGAGGGTAGACAACCTCTTTTCCAGGAACATGAAGGATGAGAGAAGATGGAGATGAATGTGGAGATGAATGTGTACGGCTGTGATTATGATGATGTTGTCTTTTGAGAGGAGCCACGAATGAATTGTCAAGGGCAGATGGATGAAAGGTCTGTCAATAGATTAGATCTGGCCTTGGCCCTGTCTGCTGTCTGCCCATATGTGGACTGGATTTAGTGTGTAGTGCGGAGCTCAAGGACCAGCCTACACTGCTTCCCAAGTCTGCACAGCATCAGCCTAGTTAAGCTGAGGTGGGAGTGGTGGTGCTGAAAGACTATGTTTTTCTGTGATGAGAAACAGGGGAGTGATGGCAAAGGTTTAATCACTACAAATCAATCAGTGGAGAGGGCTCATGATGGAGGGAGTCTCAGCTGGCCAACTCCCTCCCTCTCTCTCTCACCTCCTTCCTCCCTCCCTAAACAAAGAAAACACTCATATATCTGACTAGTCATCTGCTTCCTCCGTTTGCTTACTCCTGCTGCGCTTGTTAGTAGTATCAGTATTTTGTAGCCTCTCTTGAAAAAGCCAAACCTTGACCCAGAAAATATAAAAAACTATCGGCCTATATCGAATCTTCCATTCCTCTCAAAAATTTTAGAAAAGGCTGTTGCGCAACAACTCACTGCCTTCCTGAAGACAAACAATGTTTACGAAATGCTTCAGTCTGGTTTTAGACCCCATCATAGCACTGAGACGGCACTTGTGAAGGTGGTAAATGACATTTTAATGGCATCGGACCGAGGCTCTGCATCTGTCCTCGTGCTCCTAGACCTTAGTGCTGCTTTTGATACCATCGATCACCACATTCTTTTGGAGAGATTGGAAACCCAAATTGGTCTACACGGACAAGTTCTGGCCTGGTTTAGATCTTATCTGTCGGAAAGATATCAGTTTGTCTCTGTGAATGGTTTGTCCTCTGACAAATCAACTGTAAATTTCGGTGTTCCTCAAGGTTCCGTTTTAGGACCACTATTGTTTTCACTATATATTTTACCTCTTGGGGATGTCATTCGAAAACATAATGTTAACTTTCACTGCTATGCGGATGACACACAGCTGTACATTTCAATTAAACATGGTGAAGCCCCAAAATTGCCCTTGCTAGAAGAATGTGTTTCAGACATAAGGAAGTGGATGGCTGCAAACTTTCTACTTTTAAACTCGGACAAAACAGAGATGCTTGTTCTAGGTCCCAAGAAACAAAGAGATCTTCTGTTGAATCTGACAATTAATCTTAATGGTTGTACAGTCGTCTCAAATAAAACTGTGAAGGACCTCGGCGTTACTCTGGACCCTGATCTCTCTTTTGAAGAACATATCAAGACCATTTCAAGGACAGCTTTTTTCCATCTACGTAACATTGCAAAAATCAGAAACTTTCTGTCCAAAAATGATGCAGAAAAATTAATCCATGCTTTTGTCACTTCCAGGTTAGACTACTGCAATGCTCTACTTTCCGGCTACCCGGATAAAGCACTAAATAAACTTCAGTTAGTGCTAAATACGGCTGCTAGAATCCTGACTAGAACCAAAAAATTTGATCATATTACTCCAGTGCTAGCCTCTCTACACTGGCTTCCTGTCAAAGCAAGGGCTGATTTCAAGGTTTTACTGCTAACCTACAAAGCATTACATGGGCTTGCTCCTACCTATCTCTCTGATTTGGTCCTGCCGTACATACCTACACGTACGCTACGGTCACAAGACGCAGGCCTCCTAATTGTCCCTAGAATTTTTAAGCAAACAGCTGGAGGCAGGGCTTTCTCCTATAGAGCTCCATTTTTATGGAACGGTCTGCCTACCCATGTCAGAGACGCAAACTCGGTCTCAACCTTTAAGTCTCTACTGAAGACTCATCTCTTCAGTGGGTCATATGATTGAGTGTAGTCTGGCCCAGGAGTGGGAGGGTGAACGGAAAGGCTCTGGAGCAACGAACCGCCCTTGCTGTCTCTGCCTGGCCGGTTCCCCTCTTTCCACTGGGATTCTCTGCCTCTAACCCTATTACAGGGGCTGAGTCACTGGCTTTACTGGGGCTCTCTCATGCCGTCCCTGGAGGGGGTGCGTCACCTGAGTGGGTTGAGTCACTGATGTGGTCATCCTGTCTGGGTTGGCGCCCCCCCCCCCCCTTGGGTTGTGCCGTGGCGGAGGTCTTTGTGGGCTATACTCAGCCTTGTCTCAGGATGGTAAGTTGGTGGTTGAAGATATCCCTCTAGTGTTGTGGGGGCTGTGCTTTGGCAAAGTGGGTGGGGTTATATCCTTCCTGTTTGGCCCTGTCCGGGGGTGTCCTCGGATGGGGCCACAGTGTCTCCTGACCCCTCCTGTCTCAGCCTCCAGTATTTATGCTGCAGTAGTTTATGTGTCGGGGGGCTAGGGTCAGTTTGTTATATCTGGAGTACTTCTCCTGTCCTATTCGGTGTCCTGTGTGAATCTAAGTGTGCGTTCTCTAATTCTCTCCTTCTCTCTTTCTCTCTCTCGGAGGACCTGAGCCCTAGGACCATGCCCCAGGACTACCTGACATGATGACTCCTTGCTGTCCCCAGTCCACCTGGCTGTGCTGCTGCTCCAGTTTCAACTGACCTGAGCCATAGGACCATGCCCCAGGAATACCTGACATGATGACTCCTTGCTGTCCCCAGTCCACCTGACTGTGCTGCTGCTCCAGTTTCAACTATTCTGCCTTATTATAATTCGACCATGCTGGTCATTTATGAACATTTGAACATCTTGACCATGTTTTGTTATAATCTCCACCCGGCACAGCCAGAAGAGGACTGGCCACCCCACATAGCCTGGTTCCTCTCTAGGTTTCTTCCTAGGTTTTGGCCTTTCTAGGGAGTTTTTCCTAGCCACCGTGCTTCTACACCTGCATTGCTTGCTGTTTGGGGTTTTAGGCTGGGTTTCTGTACAGCACTTTGAGATATCAGCTGATGTACGAAGGGCTATATAAATAAATTTGATTTGATTTGAAATTTGATTTGTATTTTATTAGGATCCCCATTAGCTGTTGCAAAGGCAGCAGCTACTCTTCCTGGGGTCCAAACAACATAAAACATGACATAATACAGAACATCTCAAGGACTGAACTACATACATTAAGTACAGGCAGACATACAGCTACTGGAGTTTTTCCAGGATCTGCCTTGCCTCCCGGTTGTAGATGCCTGGGGCTGTGTGTTTTATATCCATAGACCATGCTTAGGCTAAAGTAGTGTAAAGCTGAGACACCAAGCATGCCTGGAGTCATTGTTCCTGCTCCCCGTAGCCTTCTTTACTCTGTGACAAATGTAAGATGTAAGATGCAGGTTAGAACCATGGGACCGTTTCCTCTCTCTCTGCACACTAGTGGATGCTGCTGAGGTCATAATAATGGATGGAAGGGAGCGAATGGAATGACATCAAAGCATGTGTTTGATGTACTGTATTTGATACCATTCCACCTATTCCGCTCCAGCCATCACCACGGAACGTAACACCACAGCCAAAATTGGATGTTTCTTGGATGTTTCTAAACTCATCTCTAAATACTGAACATCTGACTACACCAGCCTAGCTTTACACAAAGAGGCTGGTGCTGGGTCGAGGGAAGCGCCTGATGTTTATTAAATATATTCCACTGAAGTTGTACTTTACTTAACAAACCAAAGGGGCTTTGAGCTACTGTGTGGATGGCTGTTCCTGATTCTTAACGGCAAACAATAACGCTACCATGGTTAGAGGGGCCAGCAGTTATGAAATATATAAATGGCTTGGTTTTAACAACTGTTACAGTTTGTGTTCACATTACTGCAAACTGTTGAGCTTAATTTAAACTATGTGTGTATGTCTGTGTGTGTATGTGAGACACACACACCTGCACAGTTGTGAAGAGGGCACGACACTGTACCCCCACACATTGACTCGGTACCGGTACCCCTTGTATATAGAACTTGTTATTGTTATGTACTTGTTACTTTTTTAATTTTTTTTTAATCACTTTAGTTTATTTAGTAAATATTTTCTTAACTCTATTTCTTGAACTGCATTGTTGGTAAAGGGATTGTAAATAAGCATTTCACAGTAAGGTCTACACGTGGTGTATTCGGCGCATGTGACAAATAAAGTTAGATTTGATTTGACTTTGTTTTTATTCTTACTATTATTATTTTCTATTCTGATTTCTCGTCACTACCCTGCCTTTATGTACATACAGTAGCTACCTCAAATACTTTGTACCCCTGCACATTGATCTGGTACTGGCACGCCCTGTATATAGCTTCATTCTTGTCTATTTTATTCCTTTATGTTGGTATTTTTTATTTTTATTCACATTTTTTAACTGTGCATCATTGGGAAGAGTTCGTAAGCAAGCATTTCATGGTAAAGTCTACACCTGTTGTATTCGGAGCCTGTGAAAAAATAAAACATGATTTGATGATTTAGAGTACTATAAAATCTGTAAATATTTAGCCAAATTCTGTTTAGCTTTTTCCCAAATTCAGTTTTCTCGGTTGTTATTTTCCAGGTTTGGATTTTCCCAGTTATTTCAGGTTTTTACTTTAAAATTGTGGAAAATGTATTGATGTATTTTGGTGTTCTGTCCTCAACTAATACTTATACCATATCAGGAGACTACTTTTGAGGTCTGGGAAATATCTACATTTTGATTTTGGAGTGTAGTTACCTTTTAATTCAATTGTGCACTATTAAGAGACCATTGTTTGGTTAACTATGTTTATTTACTGCACATGTGATCATGGCAGAGTTTGCAAAAGAAATGCCAATTGGATTAATGTACACTACTGATCAAAAGTATATTTTTGTTCAGTGTACTACAGTGTACTACATACAGTACCAGTAAAAAGTTGGACACACCTACTAATTCAAGGGTTTTTCTTTATTTTCACTATTTCCTACATTGTAGATTAATAGTGAAGACAAACTATGAAATAACACATATGGAATCATGTAGTAACCGAAAAGGTGTTAAACAAATCAAAATCTATTTGAAATTTGAGATTCTTCAAACAGCCACCCTTTGCCTTCATGACAGCTTTGCACACTCTTGGTATTCTCTAAACCAGCTTCACCTGGAATGCTTTTCCAACAGTCTTGAAGGAGTTCCCATATATGCTGAGCACTTGTTGGCTGCTTTTCCTTCACCCTGTGGTCCGACTCATCCCAAACCATCTCAATTGAGTTGAGGAGGGGGATTGTGGAGACCAGGTCATCTAATGCAGCATTCCATCACTCTCCTTCTTGGTAAAATAGCCCTTACACAGCCTGGAGGTGTGTTGGGTCACTGTCCTTTTGACAAACAAATGATAGTCCCACGAAGCACAAACCAGATGGGATGGCGTATCGCTGCAGAATGCTTTGGTAGCCATGCTGGTTAAGTGTGCCTTGAATTCTAAATAAATCCCAGACAGTGTCACCAGCAAAGCACCCCCACACCATAACACCTTCTCCTCCATGCTTCACGGTGGGAAATACACATGTGGAGATCATCCGTTCACCCACAACGCGTCTCACAAAGACGCGGCGGTTGGAACCAAAAATCTAAAATTTCCACCGGTCTAATGTCCATTGCACATGTTTCTAGGACTAAGCAAGTCTCTTCTAACTAATGGTGTGCTTTAGTAGTGGTTTATTTGCAGCAATTTGACCACGAAGGCCTGATTCACACAGTCTCCTCTGAACAGTTGATGTCGAGATTTGTCTGTTACTTGAACTCTACTTGAATTGGACTGCAATTTCTGAGGCTGTTAACTCTAATGAACTTATCCTCTGCAGCAGAGGTAACTCTGGGTCTTCCTTTGCTGTTGTGGTCCTCATAAGAGCCAGTTTCATCACAGTGCTTGATGGTTTTTGCGACTGCACTTGAAGAAACTTTCAAAGTTATTGACATTTTCTGCATTGACTGACCTTCACGTCTTAAAGTAATGACGGACTGTTGTTTCTCTTTGCTTATTTGAGCTGTTCTTGCCATAATATGGACTTGGTATTTTACCAAATAGGGCTATCTTCTGTATACCCCTCCACCTGGTCACAACACGACTGATTAGCTCAAATGCATTAAGAATGAAAGAAATTCCACAAAATAACTGTTTAGAACGCACACCTGTTAATTGAAATGCATTCCAGTTGACTACCTCATGAAGTTGGTTGAGAGAATGCCAAGTGTGCAAAGCTGTCATCAAGGTAAAGAGTGGCTATTTGAAGTTTTGAATTTAGAATATATTTTTATATGTTTAACACTTTTTTGGTTACTACATGATTCCATATGTGCTATTTTATAGTTTTGATGTCTTCACTATTATTCTACAATGTAGAAAATAATAAAAAATTAAGAAGAACTCTTGAGTGAATAGTTGTTATATAACATTTGACCGGTAGTGTAAATAATCATGATATCCTTCTTCCAGGTAGGCATAAGGTAGGTCGTAAGTCCAATATGATTGTGTTGAAGTGCTTTTGAAGTCGGAACAATTCTTCAACCGCTGAGATTTTAGCTGCTAGATAAGATACTTAACTTTGCTGATTTGTTGTATCTTTCGGGTGAAAAGGTGAAAGGCTTTCACCTTAGCAACCCGGCAACTCAGGTTACAAGAGTTTCCCACTTGTAATTAAGACTTGGAGGGTTGTTCAAGTGAAATTTCCCAGTCGGAACTCAGAACTTCTGATTACTCCAATAGCATGTGAACGCCCCATAACACTTAATTGAGAAGTTTTTTTATGAATGGGTTTCCATCTACCAAAAGACGGTTCTCATTAGCATTGCTAAAGGCTACACAAAGTGGAAGACATAAGTGAACAACGCACACTCAGAGACAAGGCCATTCCTGTGTTGTAGCCTCTTCAGAAAGTTACAGAAAAAACAATCTCTGATGCATTCTGTGTATGTCTTATGATAAACTTGGGCAAATTAATACATTTTTGAATAAGTTTGATTCATTTAATTGATTTCCTCCTAAGTTCAATAGATAAACAATTTTATATTGTTGAATTCCGTTTTAATGTCTGGATTCCGGGATTCTGGCAGTGTTCTCTTAATCACAGATTTTATAGGTTGTGTTCCCCTGCTCAGGCATTGCATACATCAACCAATGGTTCCATGCCACATGATTGATTTATGATATGATTAACTGATACATAAAATACCTATCCAGTCGTTGTAAGATCTGGCATGCGTCAGCAACGTCTGAGCAGGGGAACACTACTGCATGATTCTGCCTTTGTTGATTTTTTGGTTTACAAATCCTACTGGCCCTGACCTGAACCGAGCGGTATCCTACAGAGCAGGTTTGAGTAGTTAGCAATGTAACTTAGGTAAACTGAGCTCTACTCGGGATAACCGGTCAAAGGAAAGTGGCTCAACATTTAGCCAGGTAAATTGATATGGCAACAAATCCTTCACAACTAACCTTCTCTCATGGCTAACTCCACTTACCCTGAATGAAATGACTGAGCCACAAGTTAAGGACCAATGCAATCAGATTCCCTCCCTCTTGCAAAGATTGCATCATCCCCTTCATTTGATGAAGATGAATGATTAAATATTTTATTAACCAAACATTTTTCTTCTGGAAGAAATTCTCATGTTAAAATATATCACAATACACATTTAGTAATGACAAAATGCATTTTAAACTTCACGCATTCTAACACTTTTGTATGACTTAAAACAATTGATAGGAAAAAAGTTGCTTGTACATTGATAAAGCAGAGCAAAGATGGCAATAATGATAAGTAATAAAATAAGGACTGCACTTCTAAAAGCCTATTTCACATCATAGCCTGCTGAATTTGCAAGATAACTTTTCTTTCATTTGGATTTTGGCACAAATGTGGCCCTAATCGACCATTGATTGATGTTTCAGCATTGTCGCAGTGAAGAGTTTGCCATTTCACTAGCCATGTACGACATACACTCGCAGTTAAAAGCCTGCAATAGTTAGCATCAGGTGGACAAGTAACATCGTAGTACAGACGAAGCCTGAGTTGAAATGTGAAGCTAACTGAAGCTGGTTGGCTTTAGAAAACCCTGAGTATATCTAGCTTGCCTCTTTGGATACCCCTCTGATGTCCTTTTAATCCTTGTGTAAGTAGCCAGCCAAGGGATAAGGTCAGCAGGTAAGAGCAGCTAGAAAGCTACAATCTTTTGATGCCTTGTTTTATCAAGAAGATCAATGACAAAGACCAATGTGACCATATTGATGAGCATGAAACAAAGATCTGAGTACAAGTACAATAATTGATATGACTCTTGACTGATTGTCATTTAATAAATTATCAGTGTCATGTTTGGGATTTTAGTGGACAAACACCAGGTAACTCTTTCGTTATGGTATTGAAATTGCAACTTCAGAAATCTGAAAAGGGTGAGAACCAGATACGGGTGAACAGACTTCAGTCAATTAGCTATAATTAGTTACCGTAACACACGTGAGTATGTTATCAATCCCCTCAGCTTGTAGTCCAATCAAGGTGGATTACAAGAACGTTATCCAGTCGTTCAAGGTGCCAAAGGAGATAAAGATTGTTATTGTATTAGAGCTATGACAGTGTGATCAGGAAGAGTCACACTATGCTTATTTTTCTTCACTTGATTAATTCCATTAGTTTAAGTTGAACAATGTGTTAGAGTGTAGAATTTGGTTAAACACCGCTGCCTCAGGAAGACTTCAGTCTATTTGTTAATAAGCTATATCGAGCTAAACATCAATTCCCTCACAGCTTGTTGGCCAATTCAGTTAGAATCCAGGAACTTTTCCATAGTTTTAACGTTAATAAACACTTTTTAATTTTTAAATGTATTTATTTCACCTTTATTAACCAGGTAGGCCAGTTTAACAAGTTCTCATTTACAACTGCGACCTGGCCAAGATAAAGCAAAGCAGTGCGACAAAAACACAACACAGAGTTACACATTAACAAGCGCACAGTCAATAACACAAAATAAAAGAAAAATAGAAACATCTATTTACAATGTGTGCAATCTTATCTGTTTTTATAATACTCTTTCCATAAAGTTCAGACGTCATTGTCCCTAATCGTATTCAAGTTGCCCTTTTGTTGCTTGTTTAGTCTCACATGGTTAATTCATGTAATCAGTTTTAATTAGGTCTCTTTTTGTACCACTGGTTGCCAAAAGTTCAGATGTCATCTCAGGAGGCGTCACTAATCTTATTGGCTGTCCTCTGGTTGCTTAATGAGTCCCACCATACTAATTGGTTTCCGATTAAAAAAGACTTTTCCAATGGATCTTGACGTCACTGGAAGCAACAACGAAGATAGAGATTGTATTTGACCTACAACATTGCACTCAGGAAGATTCAGATAAAAGAAGCACAAATGTGTGCACACATTTGTTTACATCCCTGTTAGTGAGCATTTCTCCTTTGCAAAGATAATCCATTCACTGGACAGGTGTGGCATATCAGGAAGCTGATTGAACAGCATGATCATTACACAGATGACCCTTGAGCTGGGGACAATAAAAGGCCACTCTAAAATGTGCAGTTTTGTCACACAACACAATGCCACAGATGTCTCAAGTTTTGAGGGAGCGTACAATTGGCATGCTGACACTGCAGGAATGTTCACCAGAATTGTTGCCAGAGAATTCAATTTCTCTACCATAATATCACAATGTCATTTTAGAGAATTTGGCAGTATGTCCAACTGGCCTCACATTCGCAGATCACGTGTAACCACGCAAGCCCAGGACCTCCACATAAGACTTCTTCACCTGCGGGGTCGTCTGAGACCAGCCACCCCAAGAGCTGATGAAACTGTAGGTTTGCACAATATAATAATTTCTGCAGAAACTGTCAGAAACCGTCTCAAGGAAGCTCATCTGCTTGCTCATCATCCTCACAAGGGTCTTAACCTGACTGCAGTTCGGTGTCCTAACCAACTTCACTGGGAAAATGCTCACCTTCGATGGCCACTGACACACTGGAGAAATGGGGTCTTCATGGATGAATCCCTGTTTCAACAGTACCGTGCAGATGGCAGACAGCGTGTATGGCGTTGTGTGGGTGAGCGGTTTGCAAATGTCTACGTTGTGAACAGTGACCCATAGTGATAATCTATGGACAACGAACACAAATACATTTCATCAATGGTCATTTGAATGCACAGAGATAACGTGACGAGATCCTGAGGAACATTGTCGTGCCATTCATCCGCCGCCATCACCTCATGTTTCAGCAGGATAATGCACGTCCCCATGTCGTAAGGATCTGTACACAATCCCAGGAAGTGTACATCCCAAGTTTGGGATGCTCTGGATCAACGTGTATGACAGCGTGTTCCAGTTCCCGCCAAGATCTAGCAACTTCGCACAGCCATTGAAGAGGAGTGGGAAAACATTCCACAGGCCACAATCAACAGCTTGACCAGCTCTATGCAAAGTAGATGTCGCGCTGCATGAGGCAAATGGTGGTCACAACAGACACTGACTGGTTTTCTGATCCACGGCCCTACATTTTTTTTAAGGTTTCTGTGACCAACAGATTGATATCTGTATTCTCAGTCATGATAGATTAGAGCCTAATGAATTTACTTCACTTGACTGATTTCCTTAAATGAACTGTAACTGAGTATAAAAAAATATATTGTTGCATGTTGCGTTTATATTTATGTTCAGTGTACTATTACATACAGTACCAGTCAGAAGTTGGACACACCTACTCACTCAAGGGTTTTTCTTTATTTTTACTATTTTCTACATTGTAGAATAATAGTGAAGACATCAAAACTCAGCATATTTGGGAACTCCTACAAGACTGTTGGAAAAGCATTCCAGGTGAAGCTGGTTGAGAGAATGCCAAGAATGTGCAAAGCTGTCAAGGCAAAGGGTGGCTACTTTGAAGAATCTCAAATATAAAATATACACTTTTTTGGTGACTACATGATTCCGTATGTGTTATTTCATAGTTTTGATGTCTTTCACTATTATTCTAAAATGTAGAAAATAGTGAAAAATAAAAAATAACGAGTAGGCGTGTCCAACCTTTTGACTGGTATAATGTAATTAAGCTTTTCTTTTTAAGAACTGAGGTTCTTAATTTTTTTCATGAATGAATAAGCCAAAGCCCAATTACGTTCCTGTTAATTTACTCCTTCAGTTGGGCCTCAAAGTAGGCAAGGGTGATTAATTACTATAATATTTTCATTTACTTTAGGCCTGCAATTTGTATATTTAGATTGTTTTATGTTATATCGGCTAGGCTACATGTGACTGTATGTTCGGGCACGTGCATATGAATGCAATAGCGATGATGCTTAGGATAATTTAAAAGATTAGGTTATTCATTTTTCATCCATATGTCCATAGATCTATGTTAATTCCCTTTTATTCAACATAGATCTATGTTAATTCCCTTTTATTCAACATAGATCTATGTTAATTCCCTTTTATTCAACATAGATCTATGTTAATTCCCCTTTATTCAACATAGGACGTAGTGAAACGTTTTATATTTCTTCTTAAAAACACTTAATGGGCTTCTTGTTAGTACCGTGACAGAAGGTAGGAACTGTTGTTGGGGTCTGTCATTTCATTTGGGGACTCTGCAATGTTTTTTTCCTACATTTTATTTGTATGTTTTATTTTATTTTAGGGTTACACAAACGTCTTTTACATTTTTTTTGTTTTTGTGATGCACTACTCAGTCGGTTAAGTTATTCTTTAATACTACTGTCACATAAACAGTTCATTTAAAGCAGTCTCCTAGAATTTTCGGGGCAGTGGGCATGTGGTCAAGAGGAAGAAAATTTGAACATTCTTAAAAGAGGAAAGGGTTTCAATTGCTATACTACAGGAGACCCATTCATCTTCAACAGAACATGCTAAGCTGAAGAGGGACTGGATGGGACAGGTGTACTTTTCTTATTTTTCTTCAAACAAAAGAGGCACAGCCGTCCTTGTAAATTAAAATGTGCCATTTATATTTGAGCACCATGATACAGACCCTGAAGGATGATTTATTTTGATTACAGGTAATATACTTGGTCAACATATTACTATACTAAATGTATATGGCCCGAACACAGACTCCCACAAATGTATGTCTGACATAATTTTATTTTTTATTCAACAGTGCAAGAGACTTGGATTTATTTAAAGAGATTTTAACTGTACTTTGGGTAAACTGGATAAATCATCAATTGCTCCAGTCTCGAATCTGTGAGGACAGACGCTGGGAGATGAGAAGCAAGTACAGGGGGTGAATATTTAATGGCTAAACAGACATAAAACAAAACAAGGACAGCATCTGGACAAGGGGAACATAACGACATTAATGCTGACAAGGGGATGAAGCTGAGGAATTGACAGATATAGGGTGGACAATCAATAAAGTGAGTACAGGTGAGTCCAATGAAGCGCTGATGCACGTAACGATGGTGTCAGGTGTGCGTAATGATGGGCAGACTGGCACCCTCGAGCGCCAGAGATGGGGAGCGGGAGCAGGCGTGAAAGTACCCCCCTGCCACCCGGCGTCCCACCTGGGTGATCCTGACCGCCTACTGAGGCGTGGGAGCCGGATGACAGGCTGAGGCATGGGAGCCCAACGAGCTGGGTGAGGCGTGGGAGCCTGACGAGACGGCTGAGGCATGATGTGGGTTGGGAGCCTGCCGAGCCAAGAAAACCTCTCTAGCCAGCTAAGGCATAAAAGCCTGATGAGCCGGCTGAGGAATCCCCAGTTCCTTCGGCAATGGCATCCGGACCCGATGTCACCAACCAAAATGAAAAATGAAAAAACTCCCTGATGCTTCCAATATTGGTGTCAGTATTCCGTGAGGACCGACACTGGGAGACGAGAAGCAAGTACAGGGAGTGAATATTTAATGGCTAAACAGACATAAAACAAAACAAGGACAGCATCTGTACAAGGGGAACATAACCACGTTAATGCTGACACAGGGATGAAACTGAGGAATAGACAGATATAGGGAAGGCAATCAATAAATTGATGGAGTTCAATGAAGCGCTGATGTGCGTAACGATGTTGACAGGTGTGTGTAATGATGGGCAGCCTGGCGCCCTCGAGAGCCAGAGAGGGGGAGTGGTAGCAGGTGTGAAAGAATTATAGAGCCTCAAATAATCTTAGAAGCGTTTGTGATTCATCTGGCTTAGTAGACGTATGGAGAGAGCTAAATCCTAATGTCAGAGACTATAATTTCTAATCTAGACCCCATAAATTTATATTCTTCATTGGACAAGTTATGCCAAATCCAGATATGCCAATTCCAGATTTGGAACGGACAATGTGAGACGTTCTTTGAATATCATAAACCACATTTGCAGAGTTAAAGACCCTGCACTCATTGTCTCTCTCGCCGAAAGGCCTTCGATAGATTTGAGTGTAAATGCTTGTTTGCTGTATTAGAAGCAGTTAATCTGGGTGACAATTTTATTAATTTAGTAAAATGACTTTATTTTGACCCATCAGTGGCAGTTAATGCAAATGCTAAATTATCAGAAAGAGTTCCTATCGGGAGGGGCTGTAGTCAAGGCTGTCCAATATCTCCTGCTCTGTTCTCGTTAGTCATAGAAGAGTGGGAAGGGTACGGTCCGGAGGAGAGATGCTGGGTGCCGGTGGAGGACGTCTTGGACCCTTCATTGCTGCGGGAGTTCCACCGTCTCCATCCGGATCGCCCTGCGTCTCGTCCTCCGGGTCGTCCCCGAGGTCAGTGTCGCCACGCTGCTGGAGCCGCACGTCAAGGGTGGTGTACTCCCACTCCACGAGATACTGAAGGCCGCTCGCCCGATGCCTCGAGTCCAGGATGGCTCGAACAGCATACGCTGGGGCCCCCTCGATGTCCAGAGGGGGCGGAGGAACCTCCCACACCTCAGACTCCTGGAGTGAACCAGCCACCACCGGCCTGAGGAGAGACACATGGAACGAGGGATTAATACAGTAATCTGGGGGAAGCTGTATAAGAAACCTAGAACCAAATGTACGTACAAAACAAATTAAGCCACCCCCCCTCCCCACCCACCAATAAGGAGTATTGGATTTCTGGACTGGAAGAAGAAGGGTATTGTTGACCCTACGCCTTTATTTACTCAGGACACTCTTACATTGTTACGTTTTTTGATACTATGGCAGAATCCAGTCTTATTGGAATGATAATAATTTACACGTTCAGAAGATCTTGGGTAGACAATTCGCTTTTACATTTTTTAAATATTTGCTCGACTTTGATTGTAACGTTGAGTTTGACCCTGACTCTGAACGTCTGTTCAAAACCCTTGTTTACTTAGCCAAAAAATGTATATTGTTTCTAGGGTCCACACCTGAAGTGCCATCTGAAGAATGTGACTTTCTCAAGCTTCTGCTATTCTACCCCTAGAGAAATGTACATTTGATTTACACCAGAAGACTGATACATTTTGGAAAATCTGGTCTCCGTTGTGGTCCTATGTAGAAAACCTCCCATAAATTCCACGTTAGAATTATTATGTGTTTTTGTTTTGTTTTCTCCATTTCATGACTGCCTTTTTGTATAATGTTTTGCTGTATCCCTATTCATTTTATTGTACTTAGTCTGTGTGGTGCACTTTGTTTGGTTGTCTTTGTAACCCCTGTTTAAAGAAAATAACATTCTAATAAAAGATAATTACAAAAAGAAGTGCCCATCCAAGAAGGCTCAAGGTCATTGGCCACAGATAAAATGACAGTAAATTACGTTATATATACCATAGTTTTGATTGGACTGATCATGTCAATGTCATACTTTCAAAATCTTAGCTAGCAAGCTAGACAAGCAGTCATCGTCATGAATCATGTCAACAATCTACTGGCAAATTCTTGTCATATGAAGAGAAATTATAGATAAAACATATCGGTCATCATCTGCCATTGGACAGAAACATTACACAAGAAATTGTAAATCACAAATTCAACAATGAGTGGTTTGGAAGGAATCAGTGGCTAACTGCAAGCCTTGCAAAGCAATTACTATCCTGCTATTCAGTGGAGTGGGTGTGTGGTCCAAGTCTGGGTTTAAGCGTCTCTTTTCCAAGCTTAAAAGGATAAACATTCACATGTCATGGACCAGAAAAGGTTGAGTACATTGGCCATGCTGTCAATCCAGCATGACTTCTGCCGTGTTCAAAAAAACTGGAAACTCAGAACTGGGAAATTCCAGACTTAATTTAATTCAAGACAACTGACGAGTTCTAACTGGGAAAATATGTTTTGAACGGTCATCCAACTCGGAATTTCAAATCAGGAACTCTGTCTTCTTTCTAGAGCTCCGACCTAAAGATCACTGATGTCGTGACTCAACCTTGTTTTGAGTTCCCAGTTGTCTTGAAAGCACCATAAATCCAGAGAATTTGATGACACAGTTTGCTGACAAAATTTACCCACCAAGGACCGCCGCACCACCTTCCTGTTCAAGTGAGAACAGAACAACAAGTTGAGTCCAAAAATGTATTGTATGCTGCTGCATAAATGATGTCATATGCCAGGGAGATATGTTATCTGTAGCTAAGTAATACCAAGTGTATGTTGTGTAGTAAGCTGTTAGTAGCCCATGTGCCTCACCTTAATAATTTGGACCCTTTCCCCCTCATAACTTAGCTTACTGTTCTGATTTGGTGTTGCACATGTAGCCTACAGCCTATTTTAGAGAAATGTAATCATCAAATATTGTACAATTTTTCATTGTCTGCTTATATACCCACTTTATTTGTCCTACAGTTCTGATTTGGTGTACAGGGAGAATACTGTAAGAATGGCCAATGTTCTGAATTATGTTGAATTAAAAGTGCTGAACAAATACTAATTATGACTACGTCCGTCCTAGCTTGCTCATTAATGTCTTAAGTGAAATTACAGATTGCCTCTCATCCGCTAGTTGTCCCCGTGTGCCATAGTTTGTACATTTCAATTGTCAGTAGAAACCACATTTGTTCTAGCAAGTCATCCATATCAGTTTTGTTTTTTTACAAGGCAGTAAATGAGGCTGAATGAACTGTTTCGCTGCCAGATAAGGCTCTGTGGAAACCTAGGTGTAGCAGTGGTAAGGATTCACTCCATGGTGCTGAAAAGAAAGCTCTGCTGTTGGGACAGCTTTATGTAGGGCACCGTTTGTCACCGTTATAGAGCAATTAATGTATTGTTTAGTGTTGTGTTGCGTAGTGGCTTTGCTGGCACGCATCTAAAACATTTATTTGAGTTTGATATCCCACCAAGATTTGCATTCTAAAATCCCAACTGCCCATATATATTATAGAGCCAAAACATCAATAAACTGGCAGTACATGTGTCAGTGTGTGTGTGTGTGTGTGTGTGTGTGTGTGTGTGTGTGTGTGTGTGTGTGTGTGTGCGCGTGTGCGTGCGTATGTGTGTGTGTATGTGTGTGTGTGTTTCTTTCTCTCACACACTGCCTGCGCTGTGCCCAGCTACCCCCTAAGGTAACACTTTATTTTAAGGGTCCATAATAAACCGTTTATGAGGGATTTACAAACCATTTTGTTCACCATTTATTAATCATTACTCCCACATTTTATGAATGTTATTAGTAAGCTAGTTATTCATACAGTACTTGTAAATATACAGTATATTTCCTTAAACATCCTGTGCTTGTTCTTTTACCACGTACGGCAGGAATGTCTACCAATGGCATTCCCATCTTTTTGTGAGAAATTACACTGGTCACTCAAAACATTTATAAAGTATAAATAGCACTAACTTTAGATTAGGAACTGCAAAAATACTTCTCTAATTATTAGTAAATTGATTATTAATGTGGGTTTAATGATTAATAAATGGTGAACACACAATTTATTAACACCTTACAAATGGTTAGTTACGGACCTTTAAAATAGTGTTAACTCCCTTATAGATGACCATTGACTTATATAGTGCATTTGGGAAGTATTCAGTCCGCTTTACTTTTTCCACATTTTGTTAAGTTATGGCCTTATTCTGAAATTGATTAAATTGTTTTTTTATTCATCAATCTACACACAATACCCCATAATGACAAAGCAAAAACACGTTTTTGGAAATATTTGTAAATGTATTAAAATTACATTTACATAAGTATTCAGACCCTTTACTCAGTACTTTGTTGAAGCACCTTTGACAGCGATTACAGCCTTGAGTCTTCTTGGGTATGATGCTTAGCACACCTGTATTTGTGGATTTTCTCCCATTCTTCTCTGCAGATCCTCTCAAGCTCTGTGCGGTAGGACACAGCTATTTTCAGGTCTCTCCAGAGATGTTAGATTGGGTTCAAGTCTGGGCTCTGGCTTGGCCACTCAAGGAGATTCAGAGACATGCCCCGAAGCCACTCCTGCATTGTTTTGGTTGTGTGCTTAGGGTCGTTGTCTTGTTGGAAGGTGAACCTTCGCCACAGTCTGAGGTCCTGAGTGCTCTGGAGCAAGTTTTTATCAAGTCTCTCGCTGTACTTTGCTCCATTCACCTTTCTCTTGATCCTAACAAGTCTCCCAGTTGCTGCCTCTGAAAAACATCCCCAAAGCATGATGCTGCACCCCCATGCTTCACCTTAGGGATGGTGCCAGGTTTCTTCCAGACGTGATGCTTGGCATTCAGGCCAAATAATTCAATCTTGGTTTCATTAGACCAGAGAATCTTGTTTCTCATGGTCTGAGAGTCCTTTAGATTACTTTTTTGTAAACTCCAAGCAGGCTGTCTTGTGCCTTTTACTGAGGAGTGGCTTCCGTCTGGCCACTCAACCATAAAGACTTGATTGGTGGAGTGCAGAGATGGTTGTCCATCTCCACAGAGGAACTCTGGAGCTCTGCCAGAGTGACCATAGGGTTCTTGATCACCTCCCTGACCAAGGCCCTTCTCCCATGATTTCTCAGTTTGTGTGGGCGGCCAGCTCTAGAAAGAGTCTTGGTGGTTCCAATCTTCAGTTAAGAGTGATGGAGGCCACTGTGTTCTTGGGGACCTTCATTGCTGTATAAATGTTTTGGTACCCTTCCCCAGATCTGTGCCTTGACACAATCCTGTCTTGGAGCTCTACGAGCAATTTCAACCTCATGGCTTGGTTTTTTCTCTGACATGCATTGTCAACTGTGTGACCTTATATAGACAGGCGTGTGCCTTTCCAAATCATGTCCAATCAATTGAATTTACCAATCAGGTTGTAGAAACATCAAGGATGTTCAATGGAAACAGGATGTACCTGAGCTCAATTTCAAGTCTCATAACAAAGGGTCTGAATACTTATGTATAAGGTATTTTTGTTTTTAATTTTTATGCATTTGCAAAAAAAATTCTAAAAACACGTTTTTGCTTTGTCGTTATGGGGAATTGTGTGTAGATTGATGAGGATTATTTTTTATTTCATCCATTTTAGAATAAGGCTTTAACGTTACAAAATGTGGAAACGGGGTAGGGGTCTGAATATTTTCTGAATGCACTGTATAGTACTATTTAACACTTTTTTGGTTGCTACATGATTCCATATTTGTTATTTCATAGTGTTGATGTCTTCACTATTATTCTACAATGTAGAAAATAGAACAAGATAAATATAAACCTGTGAATGAGGTGTTCTAAAAGTTTTGACAAGTAGTGAATATACAGACACACATCAAATAGGCTACATCACATGTATAAGACCCATAGTAAGGGTTTCCTCAGTAGTTGGATGTGCGAAAATGTCCAGAAATGGGTTACACCCGATCTTAGTTCACCTTGCAATGTGTCATTTGCCTGCAGCTCCACTATCTCACTCTCTGTCCCAGCACAGTCAGGACAGAGGGCTGTGATGACTGGGGTCAGAGATGACACTGGCACATGAAAGGGGTTCTCAACAAAGTTGAAAAACTCCTTGTACTCCATGAAATCCTTGAATCTTGACTCAAACTCCAACATCAACTCTTCCAGCACACGCACAAATGCATCATAGCTAAAATGTGGCAGTTTGTCTGGGTTGGATGTGATGATTGCTCTGAGTTTTGGAAAATTAACATGCTGTCTGTCAGGTATGAACAGTGTGGTGATTTTATTTTGAAATGCAGTGACCACACGCAGCATTTTGTCCAGAGTTTTAGCTTTCCCTTGGAGCTGGGAATTCACCGTATTCAGGTGGCAGGTGATGTCAGTTAAAAAAGCCAGTTTAAATATCCATTGTGGATCAACCAGCTCTGGCTCCTCTCTCCCCTTGCTTGCAACAAATTCATGGATTTGAGGGAGGAGAGAGAGAAATCTTTCCAAAACACTGCCACGAGACAGCCATCTCACCTCATTGTGAAATATCAAGTCACCGTATTCTGTCTGGTATTCTTCAAGAAACTTGCAGAATTTCCGGTGATTCAGTGTCCTCACAATAATAATGTTCACCACGTGCACAACTTGCTACATCACATTCTGTAAGTCACAGTCTTTGAGTTTAGCCACAAGTGCTTCCTCATGAATGATACAATGAAACGTAACAAATTTGGTAATATCCTCGGTCTTTCTCATCAGGTCTATGTGTCCCTTCTCCTTCCCTCGCATGTTTGGGGCGCCGTCAGTGCACACAGATGCCAGATTTGACCTGTCAATATTATTATCAGCAAAAAATGTAACAAGGGCTTTCAGAATATCCTCTCCTCACTCTCAGACTCGACCATAACAAGACGCATAGAAGACATCGGGGAGGATGTCGGTAAGCAACTGATTACTGACATATCCGTGGCACCTTGTTTCAGTACTGCACTTGACAAAGGCACTGATGTAAGAGACATTGCGTTTGGGTCCACTTCCATCAAAACGAGTCGTTCAGAGAGGAACTTTTATGTTTACTGCCCCTTCAGGAACTGAAGTATGCCGATGTCTTCTATGCGTCTTGTTATGGTCGAGTCTGAGAGTTGTAGTCACGTAATTTGCTTTAAAATAGCTTCCTTGTTTGTGATATTTTGGCTGAGGCCAAAAAACATTATTTGACAATCTCTGCGTCTGTGAAGGCCTTCTTGTTTCTCGCGAGTGTCCAAGCAATCTCATATGTTGTCTCTGTCGGTATCTCTGCAACAGTGCTAGATCTGTCCATCATTTGTTGTTGTCCTTTGAGCTGTCCTTTGAGTTGCGCTATTTATTTGTTTCTGAGGTTGCTTTGTGGCAGATATGTTTTGTCAAAGTGGACATGGTGTGACTGAAAATGGTGCTCTAAATTTGCTCGTTTAAAACAATTGACTGCCTTCTGGCAAATAAGACAAAGTGAGCTAGTCCCATCATGCAATACAAAAAATAATTGTCTGTCCATTTCTCTTGGAACTTTCAGTGTTCTTCTTGAATCGACCGTATCCTCTCTTAACCACCTGAGCCACGCTAACCATGTTAGCTAGCTGCATCTCCCTGCTGCCATCTTCCTGATTTTCCTGGTTCTCTGGTGGTTGTTCATTCCTAGCTGTCACGTTGTTCTCCAGCTCTTCCCCCTCATTTTCAGTCAATAGATTTACGTTTCTTTTTTTTACAATAAATCGATCCATGTCCACCAGACTGCAAAATTAGCTAGTAGCAAACTGATATGCATGGTTGCTGTAGCTGAGCAGTTGCGTTTTTTTTCGGCAAACGTTCTATTTCGGCCTTTCTGTTCAACAGCTGCGCTATACTGCCATCTATCTGCCATCCAGGGAACAATAGATATACTCAATGAAGCAATTCAGGCCTGCATTAAACACATTGAATTGAAATTGTATCATTGCTATGTATTATGAATGGAAAATAGGAAAATCACCACAAGCCGCAAATGAAGGGCTCGCTTCAATGAGTACCACTGCCTATAGCAACGGCTGTGGGATGCATACACCCACATGCCCCATCCACACACACACACATCTACACCTCTCCCCTTCCACCCATACAACCACCTACACACTCACACACGCACAAACACACAAAGCTCAGATGTTCAACAGTTGTTCCATCCCTGAGCCCAGCTCAAGAGTAGACTTGCTGTGTGAATGCATATATTGTTGTAGCCATCTGGCTGATGGAGCTGTACAATATACTTTACGACACTCTTTCCTACGATGTAATCTCAGTAGGTGTCACTTGCTGTTGTACTTTGGTTGTACTTTGGTCACCCCACTAATTCATCTAATTGGAAAGGGTTTGAACTCTTTCCATAGTGTTAATGTTAATGAACAGGTAATTAAACATTTAATTAGGTGTCTGTTTTACACCACTCTTTCCCAATATCAGGATGTCATCACGGGACATGTTACTAATCTTGTTGGCTGTCCTCTCCCTGTTGGAAACCTGGTGTCAATGTAAACATACCAGAGCAAAAGTGCCTAAGACATTGCATACAGAACCTTTTGGACATTATTATTATTATTATTTTACTATTGTAAAAAAATATATTGTAAGATTATGTTCTGTTATATTATATTGTTGGTTTAACTTGGACAATGTGTTAGTGATGCAGTAGTATTTAGTCAAAAACGTATCTGATCTGATACTGATCTGATCTTCTCTCCAGTTAATTCCTCACACTGGTAAAAGCTACTAAAATGTATGTGAATGTGTGCTTTTGTGCCTGCATGCAAGCTGTGCTCATTGATAGAGTTGTTAGTCAGATGAGTGCAGGAGAGGGTGTTGATAGCGGGATGTTAGCAGGCTGGCAGACAAGCAGAAATACCACAGTGGCTGCTCTGGCTGGCATCACACAGGGATTTAGTCCACAGATTAGGTTGTAAAATGGCCGTGCTGTTTGCGCTCTCATGCGCTGATAAGCACCATTAGCAGGGCATTGACTCTGTTGTGGCACTCTGGGGCTCCAATGAATTGGGCAGGGATTAAGGGGTATGCCCTTTCAGTTAGATGGAAAATAAGGTGATGCTGAACCCCTGAGAGAGCAGGTTTGAGATTGGACTCCCCTGCATTAAGCTTGAGGAGGTGATCCATGCTCTTGGCTCTGAACTACCAGTTCTGGGCGCTGGTCTGGTGACGCTATGGTGGTGGTGACCGGGGATGGTTAACCACACCATACTGGGATGGCAGGCTGGGCTTAATGTGTATGTAAATCCCTGGGCCAGCTGTTGGAGTTGTCATTCCAGTGAGTGGTGGCAGGGCAGGTGGTCCGGGGGCTCAGGTGGCCGCTGCCCATGCCGAAAACATCAATCCCCCGCTGAAATGACTAAACGTTTGTTGTCAGGCGCCAGCTTTTCACTTTAGCATGTCCCCTTGAAGATTGTGGTGCACATGTTTTCCGATCTGTTGACCCCGTCTGTGTCTATATCTGCCAGAAATGTGCCCTCTAGCAAACCCAGGAAGTAAATTCACAGCCGAGTTAAGCAAATGTGTGGGCAGGAGACACAGAAGACCCCCGTGTAGTTGATATTCCTGCTGGTATGTAAAAGCTAGATTATACCAATGAATATATGGGTCTTACAAGTACTGTTGAATAGAGGATCATGGTGCTTATACCACTGTTTTCTCCTTCAATTTGCATTTCACAATTAAAGTGGTTTAATTATAGACTGTTTAGACATCTTAATGGTAGCAGCTACCTGTCCCCCACTCACTTCTGGTCAGATACCAGTGTCATGAAGCTAATCTAATTCCAATTTGTCAGACAGAGTCTGCTCAGGGTGTCTTGCTCCTTTGCCACAGTCCCACAATATTGGCAGTAAGTCAATGAAGGAGCCATAGACGCATGTCAACCCTCTGTACTTAACTTTATTTATGTCTGTCACCTCGTGTCATTAGTTTCCCTGACTTTAATGTGATTCTCTCCCCGTTAAATAACCGTAACAAATGAAGGCGACTGAGGCTCGGCGTCTGTGGATTCCTCATTGATTGGAGATCTGCAACCGTATAGTGCCTGGCGGGGAGGATGCCAGGATGGACAGTCCCAGGAGGACAGACCTTGTCATGGATACAGTGTTTGTCCTACTGAAGAAGCTGTCAGCCCCCCATACAGAGCCAGGCAGTGTATGAATTTAATAAGTTCTAATCGCAGGCCTGTCTGTAGTTAAGGGACTGTACAGACAACAGTCCAACGACACAGTCTGGGAGGTCCTGTGTGTGTGTGAACCTGAGAAGTCCCAGAGAGCTCTTAACTCCAGCATAACAGCACAATATTGGACATTGGACACTATAGATCAAACTTCATTACATTAAGGAAACCTTAGACCTGGTGTAGCGGGTGGACATTAGGAACCATCCCGCTACACTGGTGTTTAAGGAGAAGATGGCGTGATGCATTTACATGTCATGGATGTGGGTATAGGATGGGGTTGGAGGTCTGGTGCAGGGAGTTTCAGTCTCATCCAATCTGTATCTGCAATGGCGGGCACAACACCAAAAACCGCAGATGATGTAAAGTAGGGTCTAAACTACAACATATGCGAATATGAAAAAAAATCTGAGTTGATGCGTTTTTTTTTGTTAATTGATGTTAAAACTTCTTACGTCTAGGGGAACCCCTCGACAACATTCCGCTGAAAAGGCAGAGTGTGAAATACAAAAATATTTTTTTGAAATATGTAACTTTCATACATTCACAAGTGCAATACACCAAATTAAAGCTTAATTTATTGTTAATCTACCCATCGTGTCCGATATCAAAAAGGCTTTACAGCGAAAGCACACCATATGATTATGTTAGGTCAGAGCCTAGTCACAAAAAAACACAGCCATTTTCCAGCCAAAGAGAGGAGTCACAAAAAGCAGAAATAGAGATAAAATTCATCACTAACCTTTGATGATCTTCATCAGATTGGACTTCATGTTACAAAATACATGTATGTTTTGTTCGATAAAGTTCCTATTTATATCCAAAAATGTCAGTTTACATTGGCGCTGTATGGTCAGTAATGTTGTGCCTCGAAAACATCAGGCAAATTTTCAGAGAGCCACATCAATTTACAGAAATACTCATAGTAAACTTTGATAAAAGATACAACTATTATGCACAGAATTATATATATACTTATCCTTAACCTCTTTGATCTCTAGGGGCGCTATTTCATTTTTGGATAAAAAACGTTCCCGTTTTAAGCGCAATATTTTGTCACGAAAAGATGCTCGACTATGCATATTCTTGACAGTTTTTGAAAGAAAACACTCTGAAGTTTCAGAATCTGCAAAGATATTGTCTGTAAGTGCCCCAGAACTGATTCTACAGGCGAAACCAAGATGATGCGTCAAGCAGGAAATGAGCAGAATCTCTGAAGCTCTGTTTTCCATTGTCTCCTTATATGGCTGTGATTGCGCAAGGAATGAGCCTACACTTTCTGTCGTTCCCCCAAGGTGTTAGCAGCATTGTGACGTATTTGTAGGCATATCATTGGAAGATTGACCATAAGAGACTACATTTTCCAAGTGTCCGCCTGGTGTCCTGCGTGGAATTCGGTGCGCAAACGCCAGCTGCTTGTACTTTTCCATTTGATTGAGGGGAGAAACCATGCTTCCACAAACGATATATCATTGAAGAGATATGTGAAAAACACCTTGAGGATTGATTCTAAACAACGTTTGCCATGTTTTCAGTCGATATTATGGAGTTAATTTGGAAAAAAGTTAGCGTTTTGAGGACTGAATTTTCGTTTTTTTTTTGGTAGCCAAATGTGATGTAGAAAACGGAGCTATTTCGAATTCACAAATAATCTTTTTTGGAAAAACTGAGCATCTGCTATCTAACTGAGAGTCTCCTCATTGAAAACATCCGAAGTTCTTCAAAGGTAAATGATTTTATTTGAAGGCTTTTATGTTTTTGTTGAAATCTTGCGTGCTGGATGCTAACGCTAATGCTAACTCTAAATGCTACGCTAGCTAGCCACTTTTACACAAATTATTGTTTTCCTATGGTTGAGAAGCATATTTTGAAAATCTGAGATGACAGTGTTGTTTACAAAAGGCTAAGCTTGAGAGATGGCATATTTATTTCATTTCATTTGCGATTTTCATGAATAGTTAACGTTGCGTTATGGTAATGAGCTTAGGTCTGTAAATAGAATCCCGGATACGGGTTTGGTAGACGCAACAGGTTAATGCAACCCCTGTGTCAGATTTCAAAAAAGCTTTACGGAAAAAGCAAACCATGCAATAATCTGAGTATGGCGCTCAGACACAAAAGCAAGCCATGCAGATACCCGCCATGTTGTGGAGTCAGTAAAAGTCAGAAATAGCGTTATAAATGTTCACTTACCTTTGATGATCTTCATCAGAATGCACTCCCAGTAATCCCAGTTCCACAATAAATGTTTGTTTTGTTCGATAAAGTCAATAATTTATGTCCAAATACCTCCTTTTGTAAGCGCATTTGGTAAACAAATCCAAACTCATGAGGCGCGGGCAAGTCCAGGCGAAAGTTCAGATGAAAAGTTCAAAAGGTTATATTACACTTCATAGAAACATGTCAAACGATGTATAGAATCAATCTTTAGAATGTTTTTAACATGAATCTTATAATATCATAAATCAATAATGTTCCAACCGGACAATTCTTTTGTCTTTAGAATTGCAATGGAACGCAGGTCGCTTTCACGTGTACACACGTGATCAGCTCATGCCACTCTGGCAGACCTCTGGTTGAATCAGCTCTCATTCGCTCCCACTTCACAGTAGAAGCCTCAAACAGCATACTAAAGACTGTTGACATCTAGTGGAAGCAATAGGAAGTGCAGTATGACCCCATAGACACTGTATATTTGATAGGCAATGAGTTGAAAAACCACAAACCTCAGATTACCCACTTCCTGGTTGGATTCTTCTCAGGTTTTCACCTGCCATATGAGTTATGTTATACTCACAGACATCATTCAAACAGTTTTAGAAACTTAATGGTGTTTCCTATCCAATACTACTAAAAATGTGCATATATTAGCTTCTGGGACTAAGTAGCAGGAAGTTTACTCTGGGCATGCTTTTCATCCGAACGTGAAAATGCTGCCCCCTATCCCAAACAGGTTTTACTGTTAGAAATATATATATTTGAAATTATAAAATTGTTTGACAACCCTTTTTGTAAGATTTTAAATTATATCAAACTCAACCTGTTCTGGTTCTGGATGCCGGATCATCGCCAGAGGCCCCGGGCTGGGGAGCGTCGCTGGAGACCCCAGACTGGGGACCGTCGCTGGAGACCCCGGACTGGGGACCTTTGCTGGAGACCCCGGACCTTTGCTGGAGACCCCGGACTGGGGACCGTCGCTGGAGGTTCCAGACTGTGGCCCGTCGTTGGAGGTTCCGGACTGTGGCCCGTCGCTGGAGGTTCCGGACTGTGGCCCGTCATTGGAGGTTCCGGACTGTGGCCTGTCGTTGGAGGTTCCGGACTGTGAAACGTCGCCGGAAGCTCTGGACTGGGAACTGTCACCGAAAGCTCTGGACTGGGAACTGTCGCGGGAAGCTCTGGCCTGGGAACTGTCGCGGGAAGCTCTGGCCTGGGTACTGTCGCCGGAAGCTCTGGACTGGGGACTGTCGCCGGAAGCTCTGGACTGAGGACTGTCGCCGGAAGCTCTGGACTGTGGACTGTCGCCGGAAGCTCTGGACTGGGTACTGTCACTGGAAGCTCTGGACTGGGGACTGTCGCCGGAAGCTCTGGACTGTGGACTGTCACCGGAAGCTCTGGACTGCGGAGGCGCACTGAAGACCTGGTGTGTGGTGCCGGGCACTGGTGGTACCAGGCTGAAGACACGCACCTCAGGGCGAGTACGAGGAGCAGCCGCAGGACGTACTGGACTGTGGAGGCGCACTGGAGGCCTGGTGCGTGGTGCCAGGACTGGTGGTACCGGGCTGGTGACACGCACCTCAGGGCGGGGAGGAGACACAGGACTTACTAGACTGTGGAGGCGCACTGGAGGCCTGATGCGTGGAGCCGGCACCGATGGTACTGGGCTGGTGACACGCACCTCAGGGCGAGTGTGGGGAGGAGACACAGGACTTACTGGACTGTGGAGGCGCACTGGAGATCTGGAGCGTAGAGCTGGCACAATGCGTCCTGGCTGGATGCTCACTTGAGCCCGGCAAGAGCGGGGCGCTAGCACAGGAAGCAGAGATTGCGTGAATCGGGCCTTCATTGTCGAATTGCTCCAAAGAAACCACTGCCAAAGGACACTAATAAGAAGAAGAGACTTGACTGGGCCAAGAAACACGAGCAAATTACATTAGACCATTCCAAATGAGAGATTTTTGGTTCCAACTGCCGTGTCTTTGTGAGACGCAGAGTAAGTGAACGGATTAACTCTGCATGTGTGATTCCCACCATGCAGCATGGAGGAGGAGATGTGATACCACAGCATTCTGCAGCGATACGCCATCCCATCGTTGCTACCACAGCATTCTGCAGCGATACGCCAGCCATCTGGTTGACGCTTAGTGCGACTATAATTTGTTTTTCAACAGGAAAATGACCCAACACTCCTCCAGGCTGTGTAAGGCTGTGTTCCTAATTGAGCTGCAGGACAGAAAGGTAACTGTTCAGGGATGTCATCACAGCCATTGAACTCTAAGCTTTTTTTAAAGCACCATTGGCCTCATGGTGACATCCCTGAACAGTTACCTTTCTGTCCTGCAGCTCAATTAGGAACACAGCCTTACACAGCCTGGAGAAATCAGGGAGAAATCAGAGGATGTTGTAATTACTCCACAATAATGACAGAGTCAAAAGAGGGAAACCTACAGAATAAAATATTCCATAACACGCACTTAAGTAATAGATGGGTTAGCTGACAACGTCAAGAAAACAATGTGTGCGTTTCCATGGGGCAGAAGTCAGCATGTTGTCGTGATTCTGGATGGCAAGAATGACAAGAAACTGGCATGTGGGGAATAGTAAGTGGCTCGTTTTAGCTCATTTCATCTTGTGCTTCTTGTTTTGAGGTGTTTTGCCTGGTTTCATGTCAATGCTAAACTGTCTAGAATTTTCAGTTGTCCACACACTTTTTGTTATGTAGTGTATCTGTGACCAACACATGCGTATCTGTATTTCCAGTCACGTGAAATCCATAGATTAATGTATTTCAATTGACTGATGTCCTTATATGAACTGTAACTCAGTAAAATCTTTGAAATTGTTGAGTGTTGTGTTTATATTTTTTGTTCTGTATATGTGGTAATTATCCAACCTCTATCAGATCCTATCAAGAGATCTAGATCTCACAGGATTTTCACAGATAAGGTGAAGAGGATCTTTCTGGGAGGCCACGTTTCCTTTCCCCCATGTAGTAGATCTTGGTTTCTTTGAATAGCTCTCAGTTCATCAAGGTTACCCGGCATCAGAGATGGACTGTAAGTAAGTATCCTTACATGAGCCTTGGCTTGTACAAGCCAGAACAGCTCATCGGAGCAGGAGCCTATCTCCTGTTTCTGTAGCGTAAGGCAGCTTGATGTACAAGTACACCACCTGGACAGGACAGGACACAAGTCTATCGCAGTGCCAAGCACAGACACATCGGGTCCCATTTTTACATTCTTTGATATGACTACCGTGGATTGAACTCCTGACCTTCCATTCTCATGGTGGACACTAACCACAAGGTCACTGAGTTGGATGGACTGGCCATTGGGTAAATGCTAGATTAGCTGGTCCATCTTTAGTCCAGTGTTGGGGGCCTCAAGGAAATCATTTTTAAATTGATTTGACCTTTATTTAACTAGGCAAGTCAGTTAAGAACAAATTCTTATTTTCAATGACAGCCTAAGAACAGTGGGTTAACTGCCTTGTTCAGGAGCAGAAAGACAGATGTGTAGCCTTGTCAGCTCAGGGATTCAAACTTGCAACCTTTCGAATCAAATCAAATCAAATTTTATTTGTCACATACACATGGTTAGCAGATGTTAATGCGAGTGTAGCGAAATGCTTGTGCTTCTAGTTCCGACAATGCAGTAATAACAAGTAATCTAACTAACAATTCCAAAACTACTGTCTTGTACACAGTGTAAGGGGATAAAGAATATGTACATAAGGATATATGAATGAGTGATGGTACAGAGCAGCATAGGCAAGATACAGTAGATGGTATCGAGTACAGTATGTACAAATGAGATGAGTATGTAAACAAAGTGGCATAGTTTAAAGTGGCTAGTGATACATGTATTACATAAGGATACAGTCGATGATATAGAGTACAGTATATACGTATGCATATGAGATGAATAATGTAGGGTAAGTAACATTATATAAGGTAGCATTGTTTAAAGTGGCTAGTGATATATTTACATCATTTCCCATCAATTCCCATTATTAAAGTGGCTGGAGTTGAGTCAGTGTCAGTGTGTTGGCAGCAGCCACTCAGTGTTAGTGGTGGCTGTTTAACAGTCTGATGGCCTTGAGATAGAAGCTGTTTTTCAGTCTCTCGGTCCCAGCTTTGATGCACCTGTACTGACCTCGCCTTCTGGATGATAGCGGGGTGAACAGGCAGTGGCTCGGGTGGTTGATGTCCTTGATGATCTTTATGGCCTTCCTGTGACATCGGGTGGTGTAGGTGTCCTGGAGGGCAGGTAGTTTGCCCCCGGTGATGCGTTGTGCAGACCTCACTACCCTCTGGAGAGCCTTACGGTTGAGGGCGGTGCAGTTGCCATACCAGGCGGTGATACAGCCCGCCAGGATGCTCTCGATTGTGCATCTGTAGAAGTTTGTGAGTGCTTTTGGTGACAAGCCAAATTTCTTCAGCCTCCTGAGGTTGAAGAGGCGCTGCTGCGCCTTCTTCACGATGCTGTCTGTGTGAGTGGACCAATTCAGTTTGTCTGTGATGTGTATGCCGAGGAACTTAAAACTTGCTACCTTCTCCACTACTGTTCCATCGATGTGGATAGGGGGGTGTTCCCTCTGCTGTTTCCTGAAGTCCACAATCATCTCCTTAGTTTTATTGACGTTGAGTGTGAGGTTATTTTCCTGACACCACACTCCGAGGGCCCTCACCTCCTCCCTGTAGGCCGTCTCGTCGTTGTTGGTAATCAAGCCTACCACTGTTGTGTCGTCCGCAAACTTGATGATTGAGTTGGAGGCGTGCGTGGCCACGCAGTCGTGGGTGAACAGGGAGTACAGGAGAGGGCTCAGAACGCACCCTTGTGGGGCCCCAGTGTTGAGGATCAGCGGGGAGAAGATGTTGTTGCCTACCCTCACCACCTGGGGGCGGCCCGTCAGGAAGTCCAGTACCCAGTTGCACAGGGCGGGATCGAGACCCAGGGTCTCGAGCTTGATGACGAGCTTGGAGGGTACTATGGTGTTGAATGCCGAGCTGTAGTCGATGAACAGCATTCTCACATAGGTATTCCTCTTGTCCAGATGGGTTAGGGCAGTGTGCAGTGTGGTTGAGATTGCATCGTCTGTGGACCTATTTGGGCGGTAAGCAAATTGGAGTGGGTCTAGGGTGTCAGGTAGGGTGGAGGTGATATGGTCCTTGACTAGTCTCTCAAAGCACTTCATGATGACGGATGTGAGTGCTACGGGGCGGTAGTCGTTTAGCTCAGTTACCTTAGCTTTCTTGGGAACAGGAACAATGGTGGCCCTCTTGAAGCATGTGGGAACAGCAGACTGGTATAGGGATTGATTGAATATGTCCGTAAACACACCGGCCAGCTGGTCTGCGCATGCTCTGAGGGCGCGGCTGGCGATGCCGTCTGGGCCTGCAGCCTTGCGAGGGTTAACACGTTTAAATGTCTTACTCACCTCAGCTGCAGTGAAGGAGAGACCGCATGTTTTCGTTGCAGGCCGTGTCAGTGGCACTGTATTGTCCTCAAAGCGGGCAAAAAAGTTATTTAGTCTGCCTGGGAGCAAGACATCCTGGTCCGTGACTGGGCTGGATTTCTTCCTGTAGTCCGTGATTGACTGTAGACCCTGCCACATGCCTCTTGTGTCTGAGCCGTTGAATTGAGATTCTACTTTGTCTCTGTACTGGCGCTTAGCTTGTTTGATAGCCTTGCGGAGGGAATAGCTGCACTGTTTGTATTCGGTCATGTTACCAGACACCTTGCCCTGATTAAAAGCAGTAGTTCGCGCTTTCAGTTTCACACGAATGCTGCCATCAATCCACGGTTTCTGGTTAGGGAATGTTTTAATCGTTGCTATGGGAACGACATCTTCAACGCACGTTCTAATGAACTCGCACACCGAATCAGCGTATTCGTCAATGTTGTTATCTGACGCAATACGAAACATCTCCCAGTCCACGTGATGGAAGCAGTCTTGGAGTGTGGAGTCAGCTTCGGCTGCTAGTCCAATGCTCTAACCACTAGGCTACCCTGCCACCCCAATGGGCCAGTGTGTTATAAATGCCCTGGATGATTTCTGATCCCAGTCTGTCCCTGTCTGGCATTAGTGACTAACTGTTTTGAACTTCCTCAAGGAACGTGCAAACAGCTGGTAGTTTGTTACCAAATAATCTTGACGATTTTCATTGTGTCTGTGTTTTTTTCGTCAGTTTGTCAATCAAGTGCCCCACGTTTACCCTATTGAAACAGGAGGCAATATGACCCTCAAAACCTACTTTATTGCCCAAATTAGCATTAAAGGTTTGCTGTGGATTGCATCAAATTAAGCTGTGAATAGCTTCAGATGATACATTTGCCAGGGGACATGCTTGATGTCAACTAAGTATTATAGAATGTCAATTTTGCTTCATCTGAAGAGCTGAAGACCTGCCTTAAGTGGAGGATTTTGTGATATAGTGATTTGGAGTCGTCATTAGTTTACGAAACAGATGTGTTACGCAACCTATTTCCTTTGAGTCTGAAGAATGGGTTTGGATTTCATCTGATTGACTGCAGTAAGCTACCTCATGAGTACTTCTCACTTGGGTGTGTGCCAGTCCCCTCATTTCTTGGTTCCGTGTTGCATTGCATTTGATCCGCTTGTAATTTGTCCCCATCCTGCCCCACGAGCGCTACCGGTCAGGTGTGTATTTTCAGTCATTGAACTCCATTGAAGGTGGCAGCTGGCCTCTTCTGACACCTGTAAGGCTCTTAGCCTGGGCCAGAGGCTTGGATTATGTCACCACGGAGGGTCGGGTGTGAGACGTATCAGCCAGAGGCTCATCACAGATAAGGGGCAGAGGTGTGTACTAGGCTCTGTGTGTGTCTGTCGGTTTCTATATTAGGGTGGGCGGGTACTGGGCCCTGTGTGAGGGTGTGTACTGGGCCCTGTGTGAAGGCGGGTACTGGACAGTAGTGGTGTGTGGGTAAAATCACTGGGGAAGCCATATCATAACCTATTAACCTGCTAATTTATATGCCTTGTGACTGCCATCTATAGGCCGCAATGCCGAGACAATAAGAAGACACAAAACCGGATAGCAATCTCTGTCCAGTAAAGTCCACAAAGCATAGTAACAAACAGTTACATGACCTACAGAATGTTCAAGCAAGTTAATGTTTCCAAAATTTTCAGACCACTAAACAACCTTTGATTTAGAACCTTAAAGAGTTACCCGCAAGTCTCAAAGAAAACAGATGCTGCCTCCACTATTCCAGCATCATCAAATTACCTCTACTTAGTCTAATACAATGACAACTAAGCTAAATATGATGTGGCTGTCCATGGTTCTGATTTCTGTATGCATGTGTGCGCCTGCACGTTCATGCAAGCAGAAAAACGTGTTGACTCACCCTACTTGTAGAGAAACTCCAATGCCATCCTCCTCTCTTTCGTGTTGACGAAACGGTCTATCCCTCTGTCATACAGTACACGCTTGTATTTTTTGTTTTCATAGACTACCTGGCTAAAATGCTTGCTCGCTAGCCTAACCTCCATCCATGGGCAACGTTAGCTAGTTAACATTAGCCTTCTACATCTAGCTACATATTTAACTTCCATCCTCTCAGCCCCATGTATGAATTAATGTTTGGATCAGAATCACAGTTATAATCATTGGCCAGTATGGAGAACTAAGTAAAACCACAAGTCCAAATCCATATCTCCAACCATGGCTAATTTAGGAAAGGGACAATTTAGCTAGCTAGCCACCATAGGACAACAACACAACGAGATGCAACAATTCAAGTTTTTCTGTCAATGACATATGCTTGCAATAGGATTTGACAGGAGTGACGCCAACATCCAAGCTGGCTTCCGTTGACTGTTTTTTTGGTGCGCCAGGACCATTCACAGTTGATTTTGTTCAGTTTAGATCAACGCTGATTGGCAAATTTGTTATACTTTTTTTAATTAAGGGAGGCCAAATGCTCGCTGGCTTTCCTTGCCTTCAATGCCACAGGCTGCAACAATGTTATACTTGTTTGGACCAGACAGCATCAGATAGATGGCCTACACGTAGAGAGACAGAGGGGCGCTGTTTCAGTCACTCATATGCTTTCTCCTATCAGATACATTCAGTCTCTTGGGAATTGAAGGAAAATACACACCACTGGTACTGGACGTCTGCCTGTGTCTGTGTGTGAGGGTGTGTATTGGGCTCTGTCTGTGTGAGGGTGTGTATTGGGCTCTGTCTGTGTGAGGGTGTGTATTGGGCTCTGTGTGTGTCTGTGTTTGTGTTTGCGTTGGGAGGAAGTTTCCACCAGCCCTGTGTATGTATGTGTCTCTCTGTCTGTCTGTATGCACTGTGTGTTTCTGTGCAGTCCTGTCTCCTCGGCCCCTAGCCCTGCCATTCAGAGTTTTTAAATGAGCATGTCTGTGAAACCCTCTTTATTGTGGCTTCATCTACAGGCAGTAGTAGCCTAATTTCAAACGGAATGCCTCCCTGTGGGGCTGTATCTAATTTGACAAATTTGCCCAGCAGGGAGGGAGGCACAGTGAAGAGGGTTTGATATATGGGCATGGAGGACTGCAGGCTGCAACAGCTCCAACCGCTGCCTGGCCAGCAGCCCCACAATGGGATGAGCTACATGGTTTTAGCTGGGGATATCCATTATTACCCAATCCTGATTAACCTGTCATTATTTTCAGTAGACTATATGAACTCTTATTCTGGTTTCAAAATAAACATCTATTTACTTACTTAAATGTAATGTGATGAATGGTAAACCAGCCACTTAAGCCTATCCTTGTTAAATTAAGCACGCTATGATGTCTAGGGTTGGGGTCAATTCCATTTAAATTACAGTCAATTCAGAAAGTAAGTCAAATTCTACTGCTGGGAATTGCCAGGGACCTCACGATATGATATTGTCACGATATGATATATGTATTCCGATTCTATATGTAATACGATACAGTATTGCGATTCGATACTGCCATTATTTTGCGATTCGATGTTCCAAACATATTGCTCACTGTGTCTGCTGCAGGGAGACGAGAGAGCCATGATAATTATTTTTTTATAATTCATGGAAATAAGTGCTGAAAGCATGTTGCCTCACCATTTAAAACAGAGAACAAGCTATAGGATGAGAAATAGCGCTAGCAGAGTATCATTATAATATAATATCATCAAAAATAATATTGCAATACTCAACTGTATCAATTTGAAAAAATAAATAAAATCCAATTTCAAATGTTCTTAATTGAAAAGCATTGATGAGAATTGGAATTGGAATATCAATGTACTTCCTGAATTGACTGGAATAGAAATGTAATTGATCCCAACTCAGACTATGTCCACTTAAGAGTTAGCAAATACTGTTACCACATTCATATTCCAAATCCTGGACAGGAAATATATAGTAGTAATAAAATATCTGAGAAAGTTGTTTTCAGTCTACCCACATGTGTAGAGATATCTGGACCAGAGGTTTTAGCGCCAATGTGAGCAGGTTATTTTGGCTGGAGTGGAGTGTGTCTTGCTTGGCTGGTCAGGAACAGGTCCACTTAATTATTGCTAATGACCCGGAGGGCTATCACAAAACAGACCACCACAGGACAGCACACAGTGTGCAGGAGGAGGCTGGGTTGCCTGCCTATTTTTGGACCCTTAACAACCTAATTTCCACGATTGCACAATTCCAATGTGAGCCAGTGCTCACCAACTCTGGAGAAGTTTGACATCAACAAGACGTTACTTCCTATTACACCAATGATGATCAATGAGGTATTCACTGGAGACAATCGCAGATTCTCGGTTTGATACCTCTCACGCTAGTAAACACTGGCTTACACTTTTCACAATTGCCCTGCTGGCCTTCAAATACATTGATGGTAATGCTCTTTTAACTCAAATATCTCAAGACTACCAAGCCCTTCAGCAATCTCAGGACTTCAAGCACATACAAGCTCATCGTCCAACAAACCAGGCTGCGCACCATGTGCAGCGGTGCCTTCTGTGCCCCTGTCCCGTGTCTTGAACTCTCTGCCCAACCACCTTCTGTGCCCCTGTCCCGTGTCTGGAACTCTCTGCCCAACCACCTTCTGTGCCCCTGTCCCGTGTCTTGAACTCTCTGCCCAACCACCTTCTGTGCCCCTGTCCCGTGTCTTGAACTCTCTGCCCAACCACCTTCTGTGCCCCTGTCCCGTGTCTCGAACTCTCTGCCCAACCACCTTCTGTGCCCCTGTCCCTTGTCTCGAACTCTCTGCCCAACCACCTTCTGTGCCCCTGTCCCGTGTCTCGAACTCTCTGCCCAACCACCTCAAAGAGTTCCAAACCGACACATAATTCAAAAACGGATACAAAAACTCATATTTTCTTCTATGCTTTCTCCACTAGCTGTGCATTACCTTACTTCCCCTGCAATGTGGTTGACTTGTCTGAAACCAACTTTATTTGTAACTTTTACACCTACAGTTCCTGATTGCTTTTTGCTTCACTCTGAACAGTGACTGACATTTTACAAGTAAAATCTATTTGCGTGCAGATACATTTTGCCCTCTAACATGCTGTTACTGCAATTAATTAAGCCACTATTTACTATAATCATATTGTCACGACTTCCACCGAAGGTGGCTCCTCTCCCTGTTCGGGCGACGCTCGGCGGTCGTCGTCGCCGGGCTACTAGCTGCCACCGATCCCTTTTCTTTTTCATTTGGTTTTGTCTGTCTTGTTGTTCACCTGTGTCTAGTTTAGGTTAATTAGTGGGTTATTTAATCTCACCCTACCCCCTAGGTTTTGTGCGGGATTGTTTGTGTAGCTGTCATTTGCTTGCGTTTGGTTTGTTCTGTTGAACAGGTGTTTTTTCTGGACTGCGTTCCTGTTGTTTAGTGGCTGCTGTTGTGGTCCTGTGCCTGTTCTTGATGGACTTGGAAATAAACGCCATTCTTGCAATTCGCTCTCTCCTGCGCCTGACTTCACACCCACCTCTCCTAGGGAGAACCTGAAACATATACAGTATAAGACAAATTAGTGTCTATGGTAGTTAAATGTAGCTGGTAGCATCTGGGGCCGTTGGCTAGTATTATACTACATGGGGAAAAGGATACAAGGCCTCATAGAAAGATCCTTTTCACCCTAAACTGCTCAAAAAAATAAAGGGAACACTTAAAAAACACAATGTAACTCCAAGTCAATCACACTTCTGTGAAATCAAACTGCCCACATAGGAAGCAACACTGATTGACAATACATTTCACATGCTGTTGTGCAAATGGAATAGACAACAGGTGGAAATTATAGGCAATTAGCAAGACACCCCCAAAAAAGGAGTGGTTCTGCAGGTGGTGACCACAGACCACTTCTCAGTTCCTATGCTTCCTGGCTGATGTTTTGGTCACTTTTGAATGCTGGCGGTGCTTTCACTCTAGTGGTAGCATGAGACGGAGTCTACAACCCACACAAGTGGCTCAAGTAGTGCAGCTCATCCAGGATGGTACATCAATGCGAGCTGTGGCAAGAAGGTTTGCTATGTCTGTCAGCGTAGTGTCCAGAGCATGGAGGCACTACCAGGAGACAGGCCAGTACATCAGGAGACGTGGAGGAGGCCGTAGGAGGGCACCAACCCAGCACCAGGACCGCTACCTCCGCCTTTGTGCAAGGATGAACAGGAGGAGCACTGCCAGAGACCTGCATAATGACCTCCAGCAGGCCACAAATGTGCATGTGTCTGCTCAAACGGTCAGAAACAGACTCCATGAGGGTGGTATGAGGGCCCGACGTCCACAGCCCAACACCGTGCAGGACGTTTGGCATTTGCCAGAGAACACCAAGATTGGCAAATTCGCCACTGGCGCCCTGTGCTCTTCACAGATGAAAGCAGGTTCACACTGAGCACATGTGACAGACGTGACAGAGTCTGGAGAAGCCGTGGAGAACGTTCTGCTGCCTGTAACATCCTCCAGCATGACCGGTTTGGCGGTGGGTCCCCATGGTGTGGGGTGGCATTTCTTTGGGGGGCCTCCATGTGCTCGCCAGAGGTAGCCCTGACTGCCATTAGGTACCGAGATGAGATCCTCAGACCCTAGACCTCACGTGGCTGGAGTGTGTCAGCAGTTCCTGCAAGAAGAAGGCATTGATGCTATGGACTGGCCCACCCGTTCCCCAGACCTGAATCCAATTGAGCACATCTGGGACATCATGTCTCGCTCCATCCACCAACGTCACGTTGCACCACAGACTGTCCAGGAGTTGGCGGACGCTTTTGTCCAGGTCTGGGAGGAGATCCCTCAGGAGACCATCTGCCACCTCATCAGGAGCATGTCCAGGCATTGTAGGGAGGTCATACAGGCACGTGGAGGCCACACACACTACTGAGCCTCATTTTGACTTGTTTTAAGGACATTACATCAAAGTTGGATCAGCCTGTAGTGTGGTTTTCCACTTTAATTCTGAGTGTGACTCCAAATCCAGACCTCCATGGGTTGATAAATTTGATTTCCATTGATAATTTGTGTGATTTTTTTGTCAGCACATTCAACTATGTAAAGAAAAAAGTATTTAATAAGAATATTTCATTCATTCAGATCTAGGATGTGTTATTTTAGTGTTCCCTTTATTTTTTGGAGCAGTGTATGAGATCCAAAACTCTTGATAGGATCTGATAGAGGTTGGATAAGGACGACTTATACTGAACAAAAATATAAATGCAACATGGAACAATTTCAAAGATTTTACTGAGTTACTGTTCATATAAGGAAATCAGTCAGTTGAAATGAATTCATTTGGCCCTAATCTATGGATTTCACATGATTGGAAATACAGATATGCATGTGTTGGTCACAGATACTGTACCTTAATAAAAATAAAGGCTGTGGATCAGAAAACCAGTCAGTATCTGAAGTGATCACCATTTGCCTCATGCAGCACGACATATCTCCTTCGCATAGAGTTGATTAGGCTGTTGATTGTGGCCTGTCCAAAGTTGCTGGATATTAGTAGGAACTGGAACACGCTGTAGTACACATTGATCCAGAGCATCCCAAACATGCTCAACGGGTGACATGCCTGGTGAGTATGCAGGCCAAGGAAAAACTGGGACATTTTCAGCTTCCAGGAATTGTGTACAGATCCTTGCAACATGGGGCTGTGCATTATCATGCTAAAAATGAGGTGATGGAGATGTATGAATGGCATGACAATGGGCCTTAGGATCTCATCATGGTATCTCTGTGCATTCAAATTGCCATCAATAAAATGCAATTATGTTTGTTGTCCATACCTTATGCCTGCCCACACCATAACCCATTGTAAATAAGAATTTGTTCTTAACTGAATTGCCTAGTTAAAATAAAGGTACAATAAATACATTTTTAAATATCACCGCCACCATGGGGAACTTTGTTCACAACATTGACATCAGCAAACCACTCGCCCACAAAACGCCATACACATGGTCTATTGTGAGGTCGGTTGTGAGTTTGGGAAGAACTGCCAAATTATTTTTTTATCATTCATGGAAATAAGTGCTTCCACCGCTCACTAACAGGGATGTAAACACATTTCTGCACAAAGTTTCAGAGAAATACGTTGTTTTGTGCGTACGGAACATGTCTGGGATCTTTTATTTCAAATCAGTCACATGTGCCAAATACAAGGGACATATAGAACGTAAAGAACATGGTCCATGAAGATGGACCAGTGGCCAGCACTACGTCAATAAACATGGCAAAGGAATAAATCTCCTATCCATTTCATCAGTCCCTCTTTACTACACTACAGGTTCCAAGTGGGTTATTCAGTTGTCCCATAGGAGAACCTTTTTTAGTTCCAGGCAGAACCCTTTTGGGTTCCATGTAGAACCCTCTGTGGAAAGGGCTCCACATGGTGTCATGGTTGTCGTCTGGAGATAGAGAGGAGGACCAAGATGCGGCGTGGTAAGTGTTCGTCATTTTAATGGGAAAACTGAACACTACAAAACAATACCGTGACAACCGTGAAGCTAATGAACAATCGTGCTGACACAAACACTACACATAGACAATCACCCACAACCCACAATGACAAAACAGGCTACCTAAATATGGTTCCCAATCAGAGACAACAACTAACACCTGCCTCTGATTGAGAACCATATCAGGCCAAACACAGAAACAGACAAACTAGACATCCAACATAGAATGCCCACTCAGATCACACCCTGACCAAACAAAAGATAGTTTGCTTTGTATGTTTCTATGGTCAGGGTGTGAAACATGGAACCAAAAAGTGTTCTTCCTGGAACCAAAAAAGGTTCTTCAAATGGTTTTCCTATGGGGCGGCCATAGAACCCTTTTAGGTTCTAGATTGCACCTTTTTTTCTAAGAGTGTAGGTTTGGAAAAGGGAAGGTATACGGTGCATTTGGAAAGCATTTAGACCCCTTTACTTTCTCAACATTTTGTTACGTTACAGCCTTATTCTAAAATTGATTCAATAAAAAATGTTCCTCATCAATCTACGCACAATACCCCATAATGATAAAGCGAAAACAGGTTTTTAGAAAATTTTGCCAATGTATCAGGAGATGATCGTGGACTACAGGAGAAGGCGGTTCTTTCTACATCTTGATTGGAGTACACCTGTGGTAAATTCAATTGATTGGATATGATTTGGAAAGGCACACACCTGTCTATATAAGGTCCCACATTTGACAGTGTACGTCAGAGCAAAAACTAAGCCATGAGGTCAAAGGATTTGTCAGTAGAGCGCCGAAACAGGATTGTGTCGAGGAACAGATCTGGGGAAGGATACCAAAACATTTCTGCAGCATTGTGGTCACCAAGAACACAGCATTTTCCCTATGTCTTAAATTGAAGAAGTTTGGAACTACCAAGAGTCTTCCTAGAGCTGGCGCCTGGCCAAACTGAGCAATCGAAGAAGAATGGTCTCAGTCAGGGAGTTGACCACTCTGAAAGAGCTCCAGAGTTCTTCTGTGGAGATGGGAGAACCTTCCAGAAGGACAACCATCTCTGGAGCACTCTACCAATCAGACCTTTATGGTTGAGTGGACAGACGGAAGCCATTCCTCAGTAAAAGGCACATGACAGCCCGCGTGTAGTTTGCCAGAAGGCACCTAAAAGACTCTCAGACCATGAAAAACAGGATTCTCTGGTCTGATGAAACCAAGATTGAACTCTTTGGCCTGTTAGACAAGCGTCAGACTCATCACCTGGCCAATACATCCCTACGGTGAAGCATGGTGGTGGCAGCATCATGCGGCAGGGACTGGGAGACTAGTCAGGATTGAGTGAAAGATGAACGGAGCAAAGTACAGAGTGATCCTTGACGAAAACCTGTTATAGAGCGCTCAGGACCTCAGACTGGGGCGACGGTTCGCTTTAAAAACAGGACAACGACCCTAAGCACACAGTCAAGACAATGCAGGAGTTGTCTCTGAATGTCCCTGAGTGGCCCGGACTTGAACCCCATCGAACATCTCTGGAGAGAACTGAAAATAGATGTACAGTGACGCTCCCCATCCAACCGTGAGAGGATCTGCAGAGAAGAAGGGGAGAAACTCCCCAAATACAGGTGTGCCAAGCTTGTAGCGTCATACCCAAGAAGACACAAGGCTGTAATAGCTGGCAAAGGTGCTTCAAAAAAGTACAGAGTAAAGGGTCTGAATACTAAATGTGATATTTCAGTTTATTTTTAATACATTTGCAAACATTTTTTTAAAACTGTTTTTGCTTTGTCATGATTGGGGATTATGTGTTGATTGATTAATAAAGTTTAGATTAAAGGGTCTAAATTCTTTCTGAATGCACCATATTACTGGAAACATGCTAAGTTTTCCAGTAAACTACCAGAATTTTGGTATCTTTTAAGGATATAATTTGACATGATCTATGTCAAGACATCTAGTGGCCCTTTTGGGGTACTTCAGATTATCACAGGTGTCTATAATAATCTCTGCCACTCGATTTGGTTTTATCACATGTAAAATACGAAATCATTGAAAAATCATTTATAAATACAAAAATGAATGATAAAGCTGTGAAACATTATCCTAAATATAAACCCTCAACTTAGTGAATACTATTAAAGCACTTGACCAAGTGGGTGTGCTAAACAACATTTTTACCACGGCTCTGCTGTGGTCATAGGTACAAGGCGAAGCCGAGGTCAGTAGATCAGCACAGTGCTAAAAAAGTGTCCTGTTGCTTTTCCACAACAGGTTGCCAATTAAATAAAAAAAACGGTATATTGATAAATGTATTCATAGGCTACTATTTCATCCCTCAACAAAAATATTGGCCTAGTCCCAGCAAATCTATGGTTGCTAGTCAAGCCGGTTGGCCGTTCATTAGATCGGTTCGGTTGCCAGAGAATCTTAAGTATTATTGGATGCGACCCAGTCACTCGTTCTAAATGTTCTATTACCATGCTGGCTTGCAACACTTTTATCCCTTGCTTTCTAGCTAGCCAACTATGGCTAACACAGTCATGCCAAACAGTGTAGCTAGAATAACAGCCAAGTAGCTGCATTTGTGTTTGTTTAAGCTGCTTTTTGATACATCCGCAACAACGAGTTAATGATGCATGATTTGTCCTGGCAAAGAAAATGTGCTCTCTCGTCCGGAGACTGTGTCAATATGTATTTTTTGTCATTTCTTTGGTATCAAACTACTGGTGCTACTTATTGAACTCAGTCAAAACTCAAACTTTCTTGTGCACATGCAGCATCTCACCTCCACGACCCCACACATGACTCAAGTTCACAGACAACACAAAACAATTTCAGACAAAATAAACATTTTTTGAAAGCATTGTTTACTAATGGGGAGATGCAGTCAGAGGCTATAAAGGTGCTGCAGATGACAGTCCCCCCAGTTCTCTCTTTGCTGAAGCAATGATTGCACGTTTCAGTGCTCAACAGGTCATAGATAGATTTTTTTTTAGATGTCCGAGCGGAACAAGAGAACAAGGATTTAGAAGAGGAGGAGGTATCTGAAGAAGATGGGGAAGAATACAACCCAGAGCACGATGCATCATCTTCAGATGACGAAATCCCCCAATTTGAAAGAGAGAAATTTTGGTCAAAGAACAGCAACATAACATGGTCCTTGTCACCATATGACAACCAGGGTAGCATGGCAGCACAAAATGTCATAAGGATGACCCCAGGGTCCACAAGACATGCAGTTGCCCATTCCCAGGACATCGCCTCAACATTCTACATGTTCATCACACCAGCCATCGAACAAAATCATCCTGGAGATTGCAAATCGCGAGGGTTTCCATAAATATGGAGACAACTGGAAAAGGATGGGTGAGATTGACCTGCGTGCCTACATACAGTGCCTTGCGAAAGTATTCGGCCCCCTTGAACTTTGCGACCTTTTGCCACATTTCAGGCTTCAAACATAAAGATATAAAACTGTATTTTTTTGTGAAGAATCAACAACAAGTGGGACACAATCATGAAGTGGAACGACATTTATTGGATATTTCAAACTCTTTTAACAAATCAAAGACTGAAAAATTGGGCGTGCAAAATTATTCAGCCCCCTTAAGTTAATACTTTGTAGCGCCACCTTTTGCTGCGATTACAGCTGTAAGTCGCTTGGGGTATGTCTCTATCAGTTTTGCACATCGAGAGACTGACATTTTTTCCCATTCCTCCTTGCAAAACAGCTCGAGCTCAGTGAGGTTGGATGGAGAGCATTTGTGAACAGCAGTTTTCAGTTCTTTCCACAGATTCTCGATTGGATTCAGGTCTGGACTTTGACTTGGCCATTCTAACACCTGGATATGTTTATTTTTGAACCATTCCATTGTAGATTTTGCTTTATGTTTTGGATCATTGTCTTGTTGGAAGACAAATCTCCGTCCCAGTCTCAGGTCTTTTGCAGACTCCATCAGGTTTTCTTCCAGAATGGTCCTGTATTTGGCTCCATCCATCTTCCCATCAATTTTAATCATCTTCCCTGTCCCTGCTGAAGAAAAGCAGGCCCAAACCATGATGCTGCCACCACCATGTGTGACAGTGGGGATGGTGTGTTCAGCTGTGTTGCTTTTACACCAAACATAACGTTTTGCATTGTTGCCAAAAAGTTCAATTTTGGTTTCATCTGACCAGAGCACCTTCTTCCACATGTTTGGTGTGTCTCCCAGGTGGCTTGTGGCAAACTTTAAACGACACTTTTTATGGATATCTTTAAGAAATGGCTTTCTTCTTGCCACTCTTCCATAAAGGCCAGATTTGTGCAATATACGACTGATTGTTGTCCTATGGACAGAGTATCCCACCTCAGCTGTAGATCTCTGCAGTTCATCCAGAGTGATCATGGGCCTCTTGGCTGCATCTCTGATCAGTCTTCTCCTTGTATGAGCTGAAAGTTTAGAGGGACGGCCAGGTCTTGGTAGATTTGCAGTGGTCTGATACTCCTTCCATTTCAATATTATCGCTTGCACAGTGCTCCTTGGGATGTTTAAAGCTTGGGAAATCTTTTTGTATCCAAATCCGGCTTTAAACTTCTTCACAACAGTATCTCGGACCTGCCTGGTGTGTTCCTTGTTCTTCATTATGCTCTCTGCGCTTTTAACGGACCTCTGAGACTATCACAGTGCAGGTGCATTTATACGGAGACTTGATTACACACAGGTGGATTGTATTTATCATCATTAGTCATTTAGGTCAACATTGGATCATTCAGAGATCCTCACTGAACTTCTGGAGAGAGTTTGCTGCACTGAAAGTAAAGGGGCTGAATAATTTTGCACGCCCAATATTTCAGTTTTTGATTTGTTAAAAACGTTTGAAATATCCAATAAATGTTGTTCCACTTCATGATTGTGTCCCACTTGTTGTTGATTCTTCACAAAAAAATACAGTTTTATATCTTTATGTTTGAAGCCTGAAATGTGGCAAAAGCTTGCAAAGTTCAAGGGGGCCGAATACTTTCGCAAGGCACTGTAGGGCTGCTAATCTTAGCGGGTGTGTATAGGTCCAGAGGCGAGGCTACATGTAGTCTCTGGGATGCAGAGGCTACATGTAGTCTCTGGGATGCAGAGAGTGGAAGGGAAATTGTCCGTGCCAAGATGCCACTGAAAGTCTTTCACACTTTCTCAAGAATGTTATGATTTGATAACCGTGAGTCAAGACCTGGACTACAACCACAACAAAGGAGGTGTGGAAAACCTGGATAAGGTGATTGGAACTTACAGCTGCAGGAGGATGACTGCCCGCTGGCCCCTGGTCATCTTTCATAACATCATTGATGTGTCCTCATAAAATGCCTTTGTGATATGTAACAAGATCAACCCTACCTGGATGCCTGATAAGTGGAACAAGCAGAGGGTGTTCCTGGAGCAGCTGGGAAATGCACTTGTAACCACACGCATTCAAAGAAGGGAGCACCTCCCCCGCACTGCAGCCTCTGCAGCACTTGTGAAAGCTGTTCAGGGGGCTGAATCTTGTCCTGATCCACCTGAGGCTGCAGCTGGGGCAGGAAAGAGGAGGACATGCCAATTCTGCCCCCCAAAGAAGGACTGTAAAACAAATAATACGTGCTGCATATGTGAGAAATACATCTGCAAAGTCCATGCACACACACTTGTCCTACATGTGCTAATTAGAGTTGATAGATTAAAAAAAACCATTAAGAACATAAATCAATCTTATTTTATTCGTATTTATTGTTGTTGTTTATACACCTTGTGGGGGGGGGGCAATGGATAAAAAATTGAAGACTATTATTTTGTAGTTGAATTCCTCATTGCACAGTGTATAAGAATATATCACTATGTTGCCAAAAAGTCATTGTTTCCCTTCAATAAAATGCATTGAAAACTACTTTCTGCACATTTCTGCTACTTTCTTAGGCTATACAAGTGCTATCTCTTGCTAAAAAAAAATATGTTTACACCTATGCAGTACCTTTAGCAATAATACAAGAATTAACCTCTACTTACTAAAATAAAACAATTATGACAGGTGTGTTGTAATAAAAATGTGTCCACAAATTAAATGCAGTTTTTCTGCATTGTGAAGAGGGAAAACCCAGATATTCACAAAGTTTGTGATGAATGACAAGTTGTTTCTTCATGCAAAATAGATTTGGGGTTTAAAATTAAATTAGGCTGCTTTATTTTAGGGGTTCAGTGAAGGCAGGTCATTTTTTACCCTTAAGACAAGGGGAGTATACGGAATGTTAAGACTACACAGGGGTTCAATTATGATAGACTTCAGTAGTTTTGGTAATTAACAAAACTGGCAGATTCCGGTCATTTTAGTAAATTACCAGTAGCTTTGCAGCCCTACTCTTTACTGAGCTAGTTTTCCAAGTATTGTTTGTATCTCTCCTCCAGCCTTCTGGCTCCCTCATCCTTTTCGCTTCCAGACCGACAATCTGTATTCCCCTTCTCAAAGGATTCAACCTGCCCTTACCCTGAATACTCCGGGACAATCGGCCAGCTAATCCCGAGATTTTAGCTGCCTCTAAACTGTCTAAAAATATTTTCTAAGGTGTTGCTGACACTACCCAGCTAGCATATTTGTTTTCTTGGAAGTTGTGGTAATGTATGCTTTTGGTTTCCCATTAGTTTGAAAAACATAAATTGTAGGTTATTTGAAGGTAATTAAATAACATTCAGAGAACATGTTTCAATTACACTGCTAGCTTAGGTTAACCTTTTTGAACTCCAAGCACAGATAGCATACATAGAAATTCATTTGCTCAGGCATTAAGCATGCAAACATACTTATTTCTTATGTAGCTCATCAGTGAGATCCAAACCTGTGATCTTCTGTTCTCTAGCCATGGGATTAGTCCACTGGGCCACCAGGATGAAGCTAGCATGCCATGTTTTTTTAACTCATACAAATCTGTTCATCAAAGGAAACAAGCATTCATTAATTAAGATCAGTTGTGGCCAATCAGTGGGCATGGCCAACACACCTGAACACACTTAACAAGATAAAGGAGAGAGAGTTTTGGTGATGCTGAGAACAGAATGTATCCGTTTTTAAATAACATTATTAGAACATTCTCTAAACATTGCAAAAGTTATTGCATTTTTTTAAATGGAAATGTTTCTTAATGTTCTGAGAATGAAATGTATGTTTTTAAACAACATTCTTAGAATATTCTCTAAACGTTACTAAAGTTCTCTTGTGGAAAGTTTTCTTGACTTTAAATAGAACCATGAGGAAACTTGTAGGAATGGTCATGCTGAAGTACTAAAATTCCCACAGAAGAACGGTGTTTCTTAACATTCTCTGAACCATTTGAGAACATTCCCAATGTCAAACCAGTTGGAGAACATTCCTAGAACATTACCAAAATGTATATTAAATGTAACCACGTTTCAACTTTTAGGAAACATTCGGTTAAAGTAATGAAATAGCAAGAAAATAACGTTCTCAGAATGTCATGTGCTATCTGGGTATGTACCACTATGCCAGGCGCTGAAAAGCAATCTAATAAGACACCTGGATGTTTATTTCGATTTCCTTAGCTGCACTTTCAATCCCATTGCCCTTCCACTAAAGCTGGAGGATGGCCTCATGCCAATGTGAGTAACAGATGCCATCATCCATGGCCAGGTAAAAAGGACAGTATGAGAAGTGGACAGATGATGGAGCAGATATTGAAGCACATGTAATAACAACAGGCAGGCTTGGATGTTTTTTGGTGACCCAGATCCTTTCATTAGAGCTACACCCTGTGTTAAGCATCCCAACCATCAGGCTCCATTTCCTCCAACCTGCTTGCTCCTCTATCAGGGGATCTGGACTGTGTTTCTGCACTATAAGCACTGGTCTCTGGGGGCGGAACAGCTCATTTGCTCTCTCAATGGAGGTTGTCTCCTGACCTGAGTTTTGCCCGTGTGTGTATCACACACACACACACACACACACACACACACACACACACACACACACACACACACACACACAATTCCCGGCTCGTCTGAATCAAGGTCTTATTTGAAAGTTTAGTGAGGACATCTGCCATATTTTACTGTCATACCCATTAATCAGTAGACTGTTATAAGAGAAACCCCTCCACATAAAAGACTGTAAAAACACCAGGAAATCAGCTCCAAGTGATATTAATTTTGGAAATCTGTTCCCAAGTATTCCATGCATAATAGAGAGACGTAATCGTATACATATGTAAGATTTGAAACGATTATGTTTTAGTAAAATATTATATCTGTTTAGGCTTCTTGCGGTAAATTTGCAGTCTACAAATTATTATGTTCCGACCATCCGCTCAAGAAAATAATCGGCCCGTGGCTGAATCTAGTTGATGATCCCTGTTCTACACCATCTGGTGCCGTTCTGTCTGTGATGATTATTTCTGATGTATTCTAAGCTTGAGTTGAAATCTGTCTTTGCACAGATAACCGACTTACATGCACATGAACTTGGTAAACATCAAATAGCAATAAACTATCAAAATAAAGAAAGTCGCACACTCCATATATAAACTCCCAGCAATTTAATGGGTATTTACCAACGTTTCGGCATCACTGTGTCTTCCTCTGGGTAATGACATGAATACTTGAACCAGGTTATGTAGACAAACAGTGAAATTAGTGCAACCAATTACAATAATGAGGGTGTGTCATAATGATTAAGTTAATTAAAATGAATTAGTGAAACTATTTTAAAAAATTATGGCATATTAAATATATTACGCTATTGTTATCATATAGAAACATATCTGAATTTTGCACATCAGATTAGAATCAACATACATTTTTGTTTCAATTTCACATAATTGTTTCGTATTTCATTTCATATTTGTTGCATGTAATCTTTTGGTTCAACCTTAATGTAAAATGAGCATCATCAACAGGGGGAACATATTAGGTGTACGCTAATAAGCTGTACCAAGAATATATCAATTTATAAGACTTGTTCATAAAAGAAATAATTGTTCATAAGAAGGGCCTAAGATCAAAGTCAATATTCAGACCACTAGGGGTCAATGTTTTTAGAGCCTCCCTTTGTAGTAGTACAATCTCCCTTTGTAGTAGTAGGATCTCAATGTTCCCTCCTCTCCTTGGTAGAGCAACATTCTCAATGCCTGTGTATTTGAGAGAGGATATTGGATGATTAACTTCAACAAAGTGAGCTGCTACTGGATAGTCAATGTTCTTACACCTGATTGAGCTGACGTGTTCAGCTATGCGTTGTTTTAATTGTCTTTTCGTTTGTCCTACGTAGGCTTTTCCACATGAACAGGTGATAAGATATATTAGTCCCTTGGTCTTACATGAGATGATACCCCTAACCAGGATTTTTCAACCTGTATGTGGATGTCTGAAGTAGGATGTTTTTATAGTGCTATTGCACTGTGCACATGAGTCACATTTGTAGTTCCCATTTGGAAGAATGCCTGAGTGGGCTCAGGGGGCATGACAGATCTCACCAAGCTATCTCCAATATTGCGACCACGCTTACAGACCACCAGTGGGGGTTCCTTGAAGAGGTGTGCAATTTTTTTGTCTGATTGCAGAATATGCCAGTGCTTTTTCAGGATTGCTTTCATTGTCTCCTAAACCTTGGTGTACTTAGTGCAAAAGACGGTTGCATTGTATTTATTCTTTGGTTGAGTTTTTAGTAATTCCCCTCTTGGTTTGTGAGATATTTTCATCATTGCAGCATCAAGAGTTTTGTCCTTGTTGCCTCTCATTTTGAATTGATCTGTCATTCTTTTAGCATTGCAGTCTGGTGGCCACAGATTTGTTTAACCCTGCATAACTGACTATATGGTAGTCCATTCTTGAGGGGAAGGGGATGCATACTATCCACACATAGCAAGGTATTGTGATCTGTGGGCTTTGTGTATGCAGTTGAAGTCGGACGTTTACATGCAGTTAGGTTGGAATCATTAAAACTAGTTTTCAACCACTCCACAAATGTCTTGCTAACAAACTAGAGTTTTTGTAAGTTTGTTAGGACATCTACTTTGTCCATGACACAAGTCATTTTTCCAACAATAGTTTACAGACAGATTATTTCACTTATAATTTACTGTATCACAATTCCAGTGGGTCAGATGTTTAGATACACTAAGTTTACTGTGCCTTTAAACAGCTTGGAAAATTCCAGAAAATGATGTCATGGCTTTAGAAGTTTCTGATAGGCTAATTGACATAATTTCAGTCAATTGGAGGCGTACTTGTGGATGTATTTCAAGGCCTACCTCCAAACTCAGTGCCTCTTTGCTTGACATCATGGGAAAATCAAAAGAAATCAGTCAAGACCTCAGAAAAAAATGGTAGACCTCCACAAGTCTGGTTCATCCTTGGGAGCAATTTCCAAACGCCTGAAGATACCATGTTCATCTGTACAAACAATAGTACGCAAGTGTAAACACCATCGGACCATGCAGCCGTCATACCGTTCAGGAAGGAGACGTGCTCTGTCTCCTAAAGATGAACGTACTTTGCTGCAAAAAGTGCAAATCAATCACAGAACAATAGCAAAGGACCTTGTGAAGATGCTGGTGAAAACAGGTGCAAAAGTATCTATATCCACAGCAAAACGAGTCCTATATCGACATAACCTGAAATGCCGCTCAGCAAGGAAGAAGCCACTGCTCCAAAACCACCATAAAAAAGCCAGACCACGGTTTACAACTGCACATGGGGACAAATATCATACTTTTTGGAGAAATGTCCTCTGGTCTGACAAAACAAAAATATAATTATTTGGCCATAATGACCATTGTTATGTTTGGAGGAAAAAGGGGGAGGCTTGCAAGCCGAAGAATACCATAGAAAACGGGGGCCCATGGCTACACCCCGAATTTGAAGGAAAAAGTCTGACTCAAAGACAAAGTAGTTATTAGATAATACCAGTTCAGTAAGTGTTAAGATGTAATCATTGGATGGAGCAAGGGTAGAGTCTCTCTGCTGAAGGAAGTGTTGCAGTGTATGCAAGCCTCCAGTGTGTGGGATGTTAGTGTACAAGCTCTTCACATCAAAAGTGGCCAGCATGGTGCCCTGTGGTATCCTTCCTTAGCCCTCTATCAATGAGATCATGTGACTAGTGTCTTTGACAAAAGATGAGAGATTCTCAGCCATTGGTTTAATGTGGTAATCCACAGATGTAGAAATGTTGGATGTCACAGTCTGCTACAATGGGTCTACATTCGAGGAGGAGACACTTGTTTTCTTAATTTAGCGACTGTATAGAAAGTTGGTATCTTGGGAAATTTCACACAGAAATTAAACTTCTTTTTTGCTGTTTTGTCCTGATTCAAAACAGCTTTCCACTGTGGATGAGATATTATGCTGGAATTCTAGGGTAGGGTCACAATTCAGTTTGCGATAGAAGTCACCTTTAGATGGTTGTCGGCGACATTCATTCACATAGTCACATTTGTTTTGAACACAAATTCCTCCTTTGTCATATTTTTTTAATGATAATCGAAAGATCTGACTTTAAGTCCTTAAGAGTCATTCTCTCATCTCTACTCAGGTTATCATAGGATTTTTGTTCCTGTTCGTTTTTCAATAAATCACCTACATCATTTTCAACAATCCTACAGAAGGAATCCTACAAAATGCATTGCATTTGTGGGAGGTACAAATTAACTTTTTGCTCTAAATGTTGCTCTCTGAGTTCTCAGGTACCTCAGCTGGGTTAATTGCTCCATCTCCTCCTTGACTCAAATAGCAAACACTATGATGATGCAATACATGTGAGTCATGTTTCTCTCACTATTTTAGTGAATTTTAGTGACATGTTTCAAAGAGATGGAGAAATCCTTCTGACAGACCTATACCTAGAGCCAGAGAGAAGAGGACATCTCATCTGTGGACTGGGATGGACAGGGGGGCTTATGGCCTCCCTTCGATCCCTGAGCCTTTGTTTAATAAGCTAACTTCAGCCCGACGTGTTTACCTTGGCCTGGGCAGAGGCAGATCGATGATCTGCAAAGTGGATTTGTTATTGCCTTGTTTGCCTTGGCAGCCCTTGAGAGTAGCCTGCTGATTGCAGGCCCAGATGTCTACAGTTATGCAGTATGCATTAGAATCCCTCTTCTTTGAACTCCTGCTCTGTGTCTGTCTGCTACCTGTTGCTGTGCCACTGCAGAGGCATCCTCTGGTCAATCCTCTCTCCAGACACTGCTCTGTAACTGTTTCCTCCACCCCCAGCATGCTTCACCTACACCCACTGTCTTTAGTGCTTACTCCAATGCGGCTGTGTCCATTAGCTCTTCCTGTTGTTTGTTAGGGATCTGGAGGGCTGAGCTGCTGAGGTGCTAGCTGCTCCAGTGTTTGCGTTGACGCTTACACAAGGAAGCGTGTCTGTGGTTTAATCCCTCTAAGGTGCCGTGCCCTGGACCCTCCACTTCCTCCTCATTACCTTCAGCAGCACAGCCACATCTGTGATTTCCACAGCATGGCAGGAAGACTTGAGCACCACTTACCTCTGGTGTAAACAATCACCCTCCACTCAAGCTGCAGTTAAATTGTGTTTTCTCTAGTAGGTCTGTGTGTAGATACCAGTGGGGATGTGCGCATATTAGAGGGGTGATATCCAATGCAGTGATGAGGTCAGGCCTTGCACGGCCCCAGATAGTGGACAAACCACTGCTCAGCCCATAAACCTCTGCTCCGGCCGTCTTCTGAAGTGCCTCTCTTTAACTCTGTATGTGTGGCCAAATAAAAATGGACCCCCTTGACACTTTTACTGCAGGACACGTTTGGGCGGAGTCTTGCTTTCAGTGGGACTGAAATGAGATTGTCCAGGGCTCAGGACTGCTTCTGTCAGCGCACATTCACTGTTAACATTGCTTGTCTCAGTCACTCATTATTTTATGTGAACCAATTGACTCTTCACCTCACCTTTCCTCTGGTATGACTTTGATCAGGGAGAATAAGGTAAGACTAAGCCTTTGTAGCAGTGTCAAGTGGATAAAAAGACCTATACTCATCCTATACTCTCCACTTTTATGGTGTCAGACTGGTGACCTCTTCTATGATGCTGCAGGCTCTTTGGCCTGGGTTAGCCCTGCGCTTTGTTTCACCATGCATTCATTTCCTTGTTGAACGGGGATGGTTATTAACCTGAATATGCTGGTTGGTGTTGTGATTGAGTTTGGCGTTTTGGACTAAACTGGATGAGCTGAATGACCGTCCCAGAGGAAGAATAGAATTTGACTGCAATAATTGCAGAATCTCAAAAATCCTTTAACTACACATCAGGTTGGTCAAACCCCAGCACTCTTTAGAGTACGTGGATTAATCTTAAACAAAATTACCCCAGTTTTAAGGAGTACTCCACTTTGGGTCAGGCAGAGGTAACAAACCATTTCCCTGTCCTTGGCTGACTCGATGAGATTTCCCTATCTAGCCATAATGGTCAGTTTATTATTGTCATCGGCTCTTTACATAGCAGATGCTCTTAAATATTTATCCACTTATTCATCTGGATATTTTTCTTGAAGCAATTGCGCTTAAGTGCTTATCTCAAGGGTTGCGACATGGGATTTGAACTAGAAACCTCCTGTTTACAAGCCTAGATCCAAACCATTTAGCAGCCAAATGGGTTGTTTGTTCTACTGCTCAATGGCACAGTGGATATTATTAAGTCATTCCTGATGCTATTCTTTTTCTATGGATTTAAAGGACTGACCCTTGGGACTCCTCTTTCAAACCCAGTTCCTGATCTCATGCCCTCTAACCCACGGTTAAAAAAGGAATCTGTAGACCGTGATTATCATAAAGGGTAAATAGAATACATTACAACCTGCAATCTAAATCCTCTGAGCACAAAGAAAATTCACATACAGCAAATTAAGCTACAATATGTTTGTTATTTACATTAACTTTTACATTTGAGTAATTTAGCAGACGCTCTTATCCAGAGTGACTTAGTTAGTGCATTCATCTTAAGATAGTTAGGTGAAACAACCACATATAAAAGTTGTAGTAAGTACATTTTTCCTCAATAAAGAAGTTATCAGCTAAACTTACGTATTTCGACAATTTTTTTAATCCTTTACCCAATCGTCAAAAGGCCTTTGCTTCGCAAAAATGCTCCATTGGTATTCAGCCCACACTCATTGCATCAGCCACGGCTCCTACATATCACACAGTGGAACCTGAGAGCTCCAGATATGTAATGATGAATTAACTAAGGGTGTCTGCATTCCCTTCACACACACACAAACACACACACACACACAAACACACACACACACACACACACACGCGCACACACGCGCGCACACACACACAAACACACACACACACATCCCCAGTGGTGTGAAGGAACAGTTGAGTCATCTCATTCCTCATTTCTTGCTGGCAATGGAGGCAGCTCACAAGTCAGTGGTTTTAGGATCCTTGAAAATGTGTTTAGTTTTCTGTTTGGATTAAGGTGAGAGAGAAGGCAGCCGACACACAGCAGCCCTAGGAGCCGTCTAACACTTCCTCTGTCACTGCTAGTGTGTGTCCACCGCTTTTAGTGCTAACACACACACACGCACACAAAAGTCCATGCGGATACACATGCAGCTCTCACATATGTGAACACAACCCATCCCCCACCAAAATGAACACACACACACCCCACCCAGATCCCAGACTCAGCAGGAGAAGCACTTAAACTATTGACATACGGCCTGCCTCTCGCTGAGCAGGCCAGAGTAGAGCAGGAGAGATAGAGGCGAGGCGGTGGCTGGAGACAGCCTGTTGCCCAGGAGCAGTCTGCAGTCAGGTGGAATCATGTCTCACATCAATCTTATCACTTTCTCATGTGGCGCAGGCTCCATGGAAGACGTCAGCGCATTGATAAATAATGCTAGTTGACAAGGCCAAGGGAAGGGTGTGCGTGTGTGTGTACGCGCTCGTGTGCATGCATTCATTGCCCACATATCTTGACTGAAGACCAGCTGAGGTCTGGGTTTTTCAGGCTTTTTTCACTGCTGCTGTCTTTGGAGGACTTGAGATAAATAGCAGGCAGCACATCCTAACTCACTTAAAAATAGGGCACAGGAATCATGGTCGTCATTACTGCATGTCTGCTTCCCCCTCCCCCTTTATCTCAATCTCTTTCTCTTTCACTCACATACTCTCTCTCTCTCTCTCTCTCTCTCTCTCTCTCTCTCTCTCTCTCTCTCTCACACACACACACACACACACACACACACACACACACACACACACACAAATGATCCACACAAATTAGATCATGCATCATGAGCTTGATGCCCTTGGATCATCCTCACACTCAGTGTTACACAATAATGTGCAGTTTAGCGTTCGTCAGCAACATGTTAGTGGTGTGTGAGAGTTACCGTAAACATAACATGTACAGTGAACACAAATAAAGAATACAAGGCTACAGATCATACCAAACAATACATTGAGTGAAATAATGCTGTAGGTTGAAAAGTGTATGAAAGTTTGGGAACAGTATACAGTTTTTTATAATCACTTTGGCACTAATTTCAGAACCTTGTGGTCATTTTTCAAAGCTCTAGACACAAAACTCAAAACGGCCATCACTTGTAACACAGGCTGTCCAATGTTCAAAACATTGCATTGTGCATTCATGTCTTTAAAGAAACCTTGCACTTGCAGAATCATTGGTTCAAATAACTCATCATCACTTTATCATGAAATACCATAGGAACATTCATTTAGATCACCCACACACAAGATACCAATAGTTTCACTGTGTAGTTGTTTGTACAATCATTAAATATTGTAGTACAAAATATGTGATACATGTTTCATTATGCTACTACACGTAAATACATCACTGTAAAAGGACTAGTAGAGAGAATACTACAGACACAGTGGAATCATTAAACAAAATCTGAAATGTATTGATGAAATACAATAAAATCACAACATAGGTTTCTTTGAATCAAAGCAAAAATAATTAGCTACAAAAAATGAAAAAAACGACAGTAATACATCAACTGTAGTGTTCCCCAGTTGGCCTACTGTAAAAAGCAAAGCAAAGGATTGATTACTGTACTTCTATATTTCCCTCAACCCTGTCTTGTGGATTTGGCCATAGGTTCTCATCCACATCACAATGGATGTTTTCATTAGCCAAACATCTTGGGAAGAATCTTCGGGCATGGCGAATCCAGGTCTGACACTGGTCTGCCGTGATGTCATTGCATGCGTCATCCATGGCCTGAAGAAGGGTGGCTTGTTTGTGAGGGCGCCTATCATATACCTTCCACCTCCATGTGGAGAAAAATTCCTCAATCAGGTTAAGGAAAAGAGAGTATGGAGGTAAGTACAGGGTGGTAAATTGTGGTTGGGCCTGAAACCATGCTGTTCGAACAAACATTAGAACAGGCAAGATGAGTAATCTAAGCAACTTTGACCGTGGTATGATTGTTGATGCCACACATGGTGATTCCAGCATCTCAGAAACAGCTGCCTTCCTGGGATTTTTACGCACTACAGTCTCTAGAGTTTACAGAGAATGGTGTGAAAAACAAAACACATTCAGTGAGCGGCAGTTCTGTGGGCAAAAACACCTTGTTAATGAGAGAGGTCAGAGGAGAATGTCCAGGCTCATTCAAGCTAACAGAAACGCCACAAATGCTCAAATAACAGCTGTTTAAAACAGTGGTATGCAGAATGGCATCTCTTAACATACAACACTGTGAATAATTCAGGCTGTTGTGGAGGCAAAAGGGGGTCCTACCCAGTACTAGATAGGTGTACCTAATAAAGTTGCCGGTGAGTGTACAGTAATGTCAAATCTGAAAACATGGTCTGGAAAAGTGGTACATGGGACCATAGAAACAGTGTCTGACAAAGAATGATGATGAAATATTACAGCCATAAATAAAGTAGTCCAATTGATTCATATTCCACAGTAATTGGTGTCAATGGATCTTGTTATCCTGAAACTTTCATGATCTAAACATGGAATATTGTTAGTCAGTTTTCATAAAACTATGCATTAAGAGTAATGCAACAGTTACTTATCATTTTGAGCAGTTGTATCAATTGATAGTTAGATCATTGTAATGAATTGAATAGACAGTTATCTCAGATGTAATGTGTGAATTGTATTTTGAAATAGTAATTTTTTGATGTTAAGTTGTGTCATTTTGAACAGGTGATTTTAGTTCAATGAACAAATGATCTTAGCTTTATGTGTATTGTAGCCAAGCAATTGGGAAAAGTGTGCATTTGGGAAAAATGTGCATTTTGATCATTGGTTGTGAGATTTGTGTCTAGAGTTTTGAAAAATGACATCAAGGTTCCCGAAATGAGTGCCAAAGTGATTGTAAAAAACTGTAATACAGCTCTGTTGGACTTTACAGTATGCTGTCACTCATCACATACTGTACAGTGGGGATGTGTAATAGTGTTATGAGAGGGTAGTGTGAACATGGAGAGCTCAGGGGAGTGGAGGTGAAAGGGGCTGGTCATCAATCGCCTGATGTGGACTGTCTGACCCAGGCAGCCAGGGTTCCGATCGAGTTTCCCTCTGAAACTCAGGGCTGATGAATGGAACCAACAGGGAGGGGCACCCTGATTAATGACTCCAGCAACGCTCTCGTCCCTACACCCCTGCACCTCTACTCCCCTACCGTTTACACCCTACACCACACTCCTTAATATTCGGTGCAGTATATCACTGACACTAGCCTCTATTTACAATGCAACTAGCCAAAAACAGTGTCATGTTTTCACTTTTCTTTACGTGTATGTATTCCCTTTTGCATCTCTGTGATCCGCTCTGTCTCTCTCTACGAGACGTCATTGATAAGTGGTGCAGAGCATGCCGGAGCCCTACTGCCTGCCAGTAAAGTAGCTTTAAAGCACATTTACATGTCAGCATAAACAGAGCGTTGCTTCATTTAGTCTGCTTGTAACACAAGCCTGTTCGGAATCCATTAGGTCCCCTGACATCTAGGTGTACCCCCAACTTCCTCTCAGCCTGCTGCCTCATTCATTATTCATTGTAAACCACAATATTCTGTTTATATAAAGCCCACCCATTACACTCATAATGTGACTCTCAGAACGCATCCTCGGGGGTACCAGAGGCTGGAGAGCTCATTTGTTTAACTCGGCTCCTGGAAGCCTTCCAGGCAGCACTCTTGCAGCTGTGTGGTAGTTGGGTGGTTTGAGCTGGGTGTAAAAGAAGCACTCAGGGAGCCTGGTGTTCAGGCTATACTGTACTGTATGACCAGGGCCCAGGAAGGGAGAATACCCAAGCCTTACACACCATTGCAATGTGAGAGATGACAGCTGAACGCACACCAGAGTGTGAACCCAGCAAGGCATGGACATGTGTGTGTGTGTGTGTGTGTGTGTGTGTGTGTGTGTGTGTGTGTGTGTGTGTGTGTGTGTGTGTGTGTGTGTGTGTGTGTGTGTGTGTGTGTGTGTGTGTGTGTGTGTGTGTGAAGGATGGAGGTTCCCTTCATCCAGATGTCATGGGCAGGTCAGTGGTTTGTCAGTGAGCACACCCTTTGGCGTCTGCTCTTTGTCAAGGTTATTTTAACCCTTCAGTCTCCACCAGTGCCCATGTTGAATCCATTACTGATGCTGTCAGGCCATTTCAGACAGCAGTGCCATTAAAGACTCTGGGAGAAAAGAATCATGAGAGAAAGTCCAGGCAGAGCAGACTGGATTGGAACTGAAAAAGACCCCATTCATTTCCCACACTGTTTTTCTCTATTGACTGTACTCTGAGTACAAAGGAATGCACTGATCGTACCCACTGCTTTGAATCGTTAGATACATCACAACTTTGGGATCATTTGTCCTTGCTGTGGCTGTGTGTTGTAGGACCTACTGTTCCATGGACCGTGAGTCTCCTTTATGGTGATTACTTCACAGTGCCACGCTAGCCAATGCATTATCCCTAAGAAAAGTAGGTAAAGACTCTCGAGCTCCCAATCTGGACACAGCCCTGTCTGTCCACACAGGTAGAGTTTGGCTATCAGACCATTAATCAGAGCAGAGGCACATTAGCAGCTTAGTAGATAACACTCAAGGCATAGCACTGCTACCCACTCACTACTTCTCCTTCTCACTCCCTCTTACTGTATGTCTTATCAGCCTACTTTGTAGATAATGGCATATACAGTACTGCGTCTCTGGTCTTACTAGTTATTATGTACTAATCTATGATATTATCCATCTAGATATTTGTAGAAATCATCTTGTTTTCGACAGTCCCCCATCCTGTCAGTACGGTTATCAGGGTTACTGTAAGTGATGTTTCTCAATGTCATCTAAAGTTGAGCATGTCTGAGATCCTAGTCACCACTGCTACACACAGCGAGATGCCCTGAGGCATGGAAGCAGGCTTATTTGGCTATGAAAGGTCTCCTCAGCTCTACAATAAAACACAGAGGAACAGTGTTGAAAGTGCCACACACAGCAGACACTGAAGGCGCTCTTTATGCTCTCTTAGGTTTAAAGCCAATTGAAAGATTTACCCTCTTTCTTTCTCCTCAGATGCTCCAGATATGACTTTTTGAGAGGCAGGGGAGGGAAGAAAGATAGGAGCTGAGGCAGAGCTCCATTGTGTGTGAGAGAGTCAAATCCCTCAGAAGGCTGCTATTGATAGGATTACTAACACTCCCGGAGCCCAGGGTGAGAATGGGGTTGGGAGGGAGGGAGGGAGGGAGGGAGGGAGGGAGGGAGGGAGGGAGGGAGGGAGGGAGGGAGGGAGGGAGGAGAGAGAAAAGGAATAAATGATTTAACCGCCGACACTCTAGCTAATGTAATAAAAGTGAGGTAGTTCCCTGGGCATGAAGAGGAGGGAAGACACTCCTGTAGTCACCTATCATGTGGTGGAGGTTGATCCTGGGGGCTTACATCCACATTAACACTCACACATCGCAGCTAAGAACTTGTGGCAGCCATTCGAGCTGCAGAGGTGGGCGGCGTTACTCTTGTCTGCAGGGCTGTCAGTGTTCTGGTCTCTGAGGGGGGCACTGATGGGCCGCCAGGGGACTCTGTGCCAGCGCTGGGCTTCTTTTAGGAACTGGGGGTGTGGGGAGAGAAGGGGAGGAGGAAAGGAGTGGGGATTGTCTGTGAGGCTTACAGGGAATAGTGTCAGGTTTGGACTTTAAGAGGTTGTAAGAGCAGGGCATAGATAGCTGAAAGCTAGGGCATAGATCAGAGGGGAAGAAAGGTAGAGGGCACTACTTATCTGACTCCTTCAGTAAATAGGGCTTTACAACACCATTCTGTGATTAGCTACTGTCGGCCCTATTCAATCAAACCTGTTAACCTCAAATTCCTTCACTGGTTTTGAATGAACGTGGCCTAGTGGGCTTTCATGGCCAGAGACTGACATTTCAGTGTGGTTATGGCAATGGCAGTGCAGTGCGGTAAAGTACTTAAGTAAAAATACTTTAAAGTACAACTTAAGCAGTTTTTGGGGTATCTGTACTTTACTGTTTTTATTTTTGACAACTTTTACTTTTACTTCACTACATTCCTAAAGAAAATAATGTACTTTTTACTCCATACATTTCCCTGACACCCAAAAGTACTCTTTACATTTTTACAGGAAAATTGTCAAATTCACACACTTATCAAGAGAACATCCCTACTGCCTCTGATCTGGCAGACTCACTAAACACAAATGCTTTGTTTGTAAATTATGTCTAGGTGTTGTAGTGTGCCCCTGGCCAATTGTCAATAAAACATTTAAATAGAAATCGTGCATCTGGTTTGCTTAATATAAGGAATAGGAAATAATTTGTACTTTTACTTTTTCATTCCATTTACTTTTGATACTTAAGTATATTTAAAACCAAAATACTTTTAGACTTTTACTCAAGCAGTATGTTACTGCTTGACTTTTACTTTTACTTGAGTCATTTTCTATTAAGGTATCTTTAGTTTTACTCAAGTATGACAATCGAGTACTTTTTTCAAAACTGTGGCAGTGTATGTGGTCCTGTATGCCTCAGTTGGTAGAGCATGGCGCTGGCACTGCCAGGGTTGTGAGTTTGATTCCAAGGGTCACCCATTTGTAACAATGTACCTCTAACACTCTGCTCTATAAAATCTATAAGGACATTTCACTGCTGTGAGATACGTAAGCAGTCATTTGCCAACAGCTGCCTTAGATATAATCTCTCACTCCTTTATTTTCACAGTGAAGAAAATCACAGTTGTATTTTCTAATTATGTATTTCCACTCTGTCTACCGTATTCCATATATCCCTTTGCTGCTTGGTGGAGATTCCCATGTTTAAGAGAGGGAGAACATGAATTCTGGCAGAGGCTAGTCATAGCTAGAGCCTGTCTGCGCTCTATGGGCTCTCTCACTCTCTTTTCTCCTCTCTTCTCTCTCTTTTTCTCTGTCTTTCTCTCAGGAGACACATGATTATTTAATTGTGCCATTTTAAAAGCGGAGTGTGAAGGGAGTGGAATGTGGTGCATGGCTGGCTGTCAGACAGACTGAGGGAGGTAGGAGAGTAGATGGCCTGGGTCCGGAGGATGAACTCCTGACCTTGACATCCAGATAGACTGCTGCCCCTTCTTTATCACACTTCCCCTGGACTGGACCCTAGACCTTAAAATAACTGCAGCAGACAAAGTGTGTGTATGTACAGACAGAGCGATCCACAGCCACACTTTGGGCTGTTCACACTGTCTGTCCGACTCCGCCACCAAGAGCTGCCACGCCAACGACAGGTCCAGAAGGTGGAGAGGATAGCTCTAGCCTCTCAATGAGGTGTGGGAAATCAAACTCTCCCTTTATCTCACCTTTGATGATCTAAATGTAATATTACAAATATTTTAAAGAATGAGATGCTTACAGTCCCCCTTGACACATTTTGTTGTGTTACAGACTGAATTCAAAATGGATGAAATATATATTTTTGGTCTCACCCATCAACACGCAATACCCCATACTGACAAAGTGAAAACATGTTTTTCAACATTTTTGCAAATGTATTGAAAATGAAATACAGGAATAACTAATTTACATACATATTCTCACCCCTTTGCTATGACACTTCAAATTGCTCAGATGCATCCAATTGCCTTTGATCATCCTTGATATGCCAGTACAACTTGTGGCCAATTCAATTGTTTGGACATGATTTAGAAAGAAACACACCTGTCTATATAAGGTCCTGCAGTTTACAGTGCATATCAGAGAGTTGCACACATGCAGCTGGCTGAGTGTGGTAGCACGTGCCTGTAGTCCAAGTTACTGGGAGGCTGAGGTCGGTCTTAGTCTATTGAGAAGTGGGTCGAGGTTATGTTAGAATTTAGACTAGTATCATATCAAAGAATGTAATGTAGGTAGGCCGTGAATGGCATCACATGATTTGTGAGAGGAAGGTGAGCAGGTGCTGTTTGAGCTGATCAATTAGATAAATGAGAAGCAGGTAAATTATGTGAGTACAGGTTACGTTAGAGTGTAGACTATTGAGATATGGGTCGAAGTTACTTTAGAGTTTCAGAATGTTGAGATGTGGGTAGAGGTTATGTTAATTCTTATGGGCAGGTGGGACGCTAGCATCCCACCTGGCCAACATCCGGTGAAATTGCAGAGCACCAAATTCAAAATACAGAAAAAGTCAAATTAAACATTCATAAAAATAGAAGCGTTATACATTGGCTTAAAGATGAACTTCTTGTTTTAATCAAGCTGCTGTGTCAGATTTCAAAAAGGCTTTACGGCGAAAGCATACCATGAGATTATCTGAGGACAGCGCCCCGCTTACAAAAGCATACAAACATTTTACAACCAAGTAAAGGAATTACAAAAGTCAGAAAAGGCGATAAAATGAATCACTTACCTTTGATGATCATATGGTTGCAGTCACAATAGTCCCTGTTACACAATAAATGTTTGTTTTGTTCGATAGAGTCCCTCTTTATGCCCCAAAAACTCACTTTTGTTGGCACGTTTTGTTCAGTAATCCACTGGCTCAAAGGTGGTCACGACATGCAGACGAATACATCCTAATAGTACCGGTGAAGATCATCGAAACATGTCAAACGATGTTTATAATTCATCCTCAGGTTGTCTATTGTCTAAATAATCGATAATATTTTGTCCTGGCATTTTCAGAATACAAGCCTGAAACAATGTCTAAAGACTGTTGACATATAGTGTAAGCCATAAGAACTGCAATCTGGGTCCTAACCATTTAGATACTGTATAGGCATCCAATAGAAAAGTACCCACATCAAAAATATCCCACTTCCTGGATGGATTTTCCTCTGTTTTTTGTCTGCCATATCAGTTCTGTTATACTCACAGACATTATTTTGTGTTTTCTATCCAATACTACCATGCATATGCATATCCTAGCTTCTTGGCCTGATTAACAGGCAGTTTACATTGGGCACCTCATTCATCCAAAATTTAAAATACTGCCCACTAACCAAGAGAGGTTAAGAGGTTAGACTATTGAGATTTAAGGAGTGGTCACATTCGAATTTAGACTAGTATTTCATCATGTAATGTAGATAGACCGTGAATGGCCTCTCACACCAGTACAGTAGGTGGCGGTGTATGCATCTAAAAGTTGGATGTGATCCACCAACCAAATCCCAAAAAAGAAGAAGAGCATGTCAGAGAAGAAACAATACCATGAAGTCCAAGGAACTGTCCGTAGATCTCTGAGATATATTGTAATTGTGATGAGGCATATATCTGGTGAGGGGTATTAAACAAAGGGTATACAAGTTTCCAAGAGCATAGTGTTCTTCATCATTGGGAAATTTAAAAAATATGGAACTAACCAGACTCTGCCTACAGCTGGCCATCCGACCAAACTGAGCAACCGGGCAAGAAGGACTTTGGTCAGGGAGATGACCAAGAACCCAAAGACCACTCTGACAGAACCACGGAGTTCCTTTGCTGAGATGGGAGAACCTGCCAGAAGGATTATAGTCTCTACAGGACTTCACCAATCTGGGCTTTATGGGAGAGTGGCCAGAAGAAAGCCACTCCTGAGGAAAAGGCACTTGACAGCACACCTAGAATTTGCTAAAATGCACATGGGGGACACTGAGGGCAAAAGGCAAAAGATGCTGTGCTCTGATGAGACAAAAATTTACTATTTGGCCTGAATGCAAAGCGCTACAGTATGTGTGGAGAAAACCAGGCACAACTCATCACCTGTCTAACACCATTCCTACCGTGAAGCATGGTGGCAGCATCATGCTATGAGATGCTTTTCAGTGGCAGGGACTAGGAGACTGGTAAGGATAGAGGGAACAATGAATGGAGGCATATCCTTGATGAGAACCTGCTTCTGAGTGGAAACGACCTTAGACTGGGGCTAAGATTTACATTACAACAGGACCACAAGCATACAGCCAAATAAACGCTGGAAAAATTTCAGAACAAAAATGTGAAATTTGTTGAGTGGCCCAGCCAAATCCCTGAATTAAATCCTATTGAAAATCTGTGGAAAGACTTGAAGATTGCTATACACTGCCACTCCCCATCTAATTTAACAAAATGTGGAATAAGTCATGGGTTATGAATACATTCTGATGGTACTGTAGAGAGATGTTTATACATAACTGTTTTTGTTGTGTTTTCACACTCCTCAAGAAACCTACCCACCAGCTCTTTGATGGTAAATATGTTAGCCTGGGAACAGACCCATACTTTGAGGAGTCAATAACAGACATGCTCAGACAGCTTTTATGAAGTGGTAAAAAGTTATCTGCTGTGTGTGAGTCTGCCCGGACTGGCTGAGTGTTCAGCCAGTAGATAGTGGTCGTCTCTCCGTATCAGCAGCGCTATGCAGCGACTGCCTGCTCCCCACTCTCGCATGTATATTAGCAGCTGTCAGAGGGGCCAATGTGTGGCTGAGCCAGGCCAGGGAGCCCCGGAGACAAGTGCAGATAGCCAGGGGCCCCGACATCAAAGGGCTCCATCCCTGCCCTGTGATAACCCAGCGGCGTTTGGTGTGTGAGATATCTGTTCAGCAAGGGCACTGCACTCCTCTGTTCTGTATATCTCTATGGTCCTATCTGTAATCACAGAAACTATACAACTTCCTCTGATCCTTCTCTCCTTAATAGCTTTTATCCTGCTCCTCTTCCAGGAAATGAGCAAATACACTACATGACCAGAAGTACGTGGATACCTGCACGTCAAACATCTCATTCCAAAATGATGGGCATTAATATGCAGTTGATCCCCCCTTTACTGCTATAACAGCTTCCACTCTTCTGGAAAGGCTTTCCACTAGATGTTGGAACATTGATCCAGGGGCTTGCTTCCATTCAGCTACAAGAGCATTAGTGAGGTTCGGGCACTGATGTTGGGCGATTAGGACTGGCTCGCAGTCGGCATTCCAATTCATCCCAAAGGTGATCGATGGGGTTAAGGTCAGGACTCTGTGCAGGCCAGTCAAGGTCTTTCACACCGATCTTGAGAAACCATTTCTGTATGGACCTCGCTTTTTGCACGGGGACATTGTCATACTGTAACAGGAAAGGGCCTTCCCAAAACTGTTGCCACAAAGTTGAAGCACAGAATTGTCTAGAATCTCATTGTTTGCTGTAGCACTAAGATTTCCCTTAACTGGAACTAAGGGACCTAGGCCTGACCAGACCATTATTCCTCCTACACCAAACTTTACAGTTGGCACTATGCATTGGGTCAGGTAGTGTTGTCCTGGCATCCGCCAAACCGACATTAGTCCGACAGACTGCCTTATGGTGAAACGTGATTCATCACTCCAGAGAACGCGTTTCCGCTGCTCCAGAGTTCAATGGCAGCGAGCTTTACACAACTCCAGCCGACGCTTGGCATTGCGCATGGTAAACTTAGGCTTGTGTGCGGCTGCCAGGCCATGGAAACCCATTTCATGAAGCGCCTGACGAACAGTTCTTGTGCTTACTTTGCTTCCAGTATGGAACTCGGTAGTGAGTTTTGCAACCGAGGACAGACGATTTTTACGTGCTAAGCGCTTCAGCACTCGGCAGTCCAGTTCTATGAACTTGTATGGCCTAACACTTCGCGGCTGAGCCGATGTTGTTCCGAGACGTTTCCCCTTCACAGCACTTACATTTGACCGGGTCAGGTCTAGCAGGGCAGAAATTTGACGAACTGACTTGTTGGAAAGGTGGCATCCTATGGCGGAGCCACGTTGAAAGTCATTGAGCTCTTCAGAAAGGCCATTCTACTGCCAATGTTTATCTATAGATATTGCACAACTGTGTGCTTGATTTTACATACCTGTCAGCAACGGGTGGGGCTGAAATAGCCAAATCCACTCATTTGAAGGGGTGTCCACATACTTTTGTAAATATAGTGCATATTACATTGTCAAACATAGTTGGAGATTACAAGTTTAGTATTTTATTTCATTTATTGAATTTGTTATTTTCTCAGTAATAATATGCATATCATTTTAAGTCAATGTCAATATATATTTTTTAGTAATGTTCACAGTCTTTAAATATTTGATTACTGCTGTCACTCAAGTGTCCGTGGCAGTCATAATGTTATCAGTTGGAAATACATGGTTGTCCTCATAACCCATATCTTACTGGGGTTAATCTGTAGTGTTGTCCTCAGTTCACCTCATTGCGTCTACATTTCCTTAGTGTGGTCACATGTAGTCCATGGTCCACTCATACCTCCGAGATGTCTCAAGATATTTATAAATCACTGTCAGCAATGCCTTATTTGATGGATTTACACCTTCCTGCACTGAACAAAAAAATAAACGCAACATGTAAAGTGTTGGCCCCATGTTTCATGAGCTGAAATAAAATATCCCAGAAGTTTTCCATATGCACGAAAAGCTTATTTCTCTCAAATGTCATGCACAAATTTGTTTTCATCCCTTTTAGCGAGAATTTCTCTTTTGACAAGATAATCCATCCACCTGACAGGATGTGCAGTTTTGTGCAGTTTTGTCACATAACACAATGCCACAGATGTCTCAAGTTTTGAGGGAGCAGGCAATTGGCATGCTGACTGCTGGAATGGCCAACAGAGCTGTTGCCAGAAAATGTAATGTTAATTTCCCTACCATAAACCCTCTCCAACATCGATTTACAGAATTTGGCAGTATGTCCAACCGGCCTCCCAACCACAGACCACATTTAACCTCACCAGCTCAGGACCTCCACATCTGGCTTTTTCACTAGAGGGATCGTCTGAGACCAGACACCTGGACAGCTAATGAAACTGTGGGTTTGCACAACCCAATAATATCTGCAAAAGCTGTCAGAAACCGTCTCAGGGAAGCTCATCTGCGTGCTCGTCGTCCTCACTAGGGTCTTGACCTGACTCCAGTTCAGCAGTGGAAAAATGCTCACCTTCGATGGCCACTGGCACATTGGAGTAGTGTGTTCTTCACGGATGAATCCCGGTTTCAACTGTACCGGGCAGATGGCAGTATGGTGTCATGTGGGTGAGGGGTTTGCTGATGTCAAGGTTGTTAACAGAGTGCCCCATGGGGTGTTGGAGTTATGGTATGTGCAGGCATAAGCTACGATCAATGAACACAATTTAATTTTATCGATGGAAATTTGAATGCACAGAGATATCGTGGTGAGATCCTAAGGCCCATTGTCATGCCATTCATCTGTCGCCATCATCTCATGCACGGCCCAATGTCTCAAGGATCTGTACACAATTCCTGGAAGCTGAAAATGTCCCAGTTCTTCCATAGCCTGCATACTCACCAGATATTTCACCCATTGAGCATGTTTGGATTGACATGTTTGACAGTGTGTTCCAGTTCCCGCCAATATCCAGTAACTTCGCACAGCCATTGAAGAGGAGCGGGACAACATTCCACAGCCTGATCAACTCTATGTGAAGGAGATGTGTTGTGTTGCAAGAGGCATATGGTGGTCACACCGGATACTGACTGTTTTTCTGATCCACACCCTTACCTTTTTTTTAAGGTATCTGGGACCACAGATGCATATATGTGAAATCTATAGATTAGGGCCTAATTTATTTCAATTGACTGATTTCCTTATATGAAGTGTAAATCATTCAAATCTTTGACATTTTTGCATGCTACGTTTATATATTTTTTATATATTTTGTCTTGCCCATTCACCCTCTGAATGGCACACACACAATCTATGTCTCAATTGTCTCAAGGCTTAAAAACCCTTCTATAACCTGTCTCCTCTTCTTCATCTACACTGATTGAAGTGGATTTAACACTTATATGTAATAGTTCTTAATGTTTTGTACGCTCAGTATATATTGCTAATGTGTCTTAAGATCATAACTCTTGATTTATTCTACAATGTTTGCAAAAAGGAATCACACATAGTGTTTATACAGTGTCCGTTTGTCAAGTGCACCCTATAAAGTATGTCTCTCAATAAGCACAACAAATCGAGTTGGCATTTTTATTCCACCTTCATTTTATTTCCCAGTTTCCTTTAATGTGCTTGAGTCACAGTGTCTCTTTGTAAACAAGTGATGTATTCCTTTGCAAAGATAAGCTGGCAAAAAGCTGCCTTCATTTTAAAGGGCCTGAAATGATGTATTAAGTAATTCATATTAAAACCCTGAAGGGAAGTCTGCCATGCTGACGACCCAAATGTTTTACCTGTTTAGGAGACAACAACAACGTTTCTTTCCCCCTCCTTAAGTGAACAAGAGGTCTTTTGATTTTTCCTTGAAGGGCCGATGGAAGTTTATCTGGCCGATGTGGCTTTGAGCTGGGAGGTCACGAGGCCCTAATGCTATTAGCATCGACTGGCTCCTCTCGCAGCGCGTCTATTAGGCGCTGATTTGATTTGTACCTATTCATTTGCAGTCCCTGCAGCAGCAGCGACTTGGCCCTCTCCCTCTAATTGGTTCTGTCTCTGCCTGGCTGTCATTAGATTAAGTCCGACTCCCGGACACTTGTAGTCTGTGCTTCTCCTTCCATTTATACAGGCCTAATGTAACACAAAATTCATTACTGATCACATTAGGCAGCAGTCCCAGAAGAGGGGGCTCTCTCATACACATTAGGTGAAGACTCAGCTGATGGAGAGAGCAGGGAATTGGGTGAGAAAGCACAATGAAGAATAAAGGCATGAAAAAAATCTAAATACAAAACACTACACCTCCAGCAACCTCAGCTTTGTGATGAGTCAGTAGGAAAAGCACTGTCAAAGATTCCTAGAAACTGCTTCTCCATTAGAAATCGCAGATCACCCTTGTAGTTTCAAGTTTTAATGTCACATGCACAAGTATAGTGAAATGCCTTTCTTGCAAACTCAAAACCCAACAATGCAATAATTAATAACTATGTCATACTAGAAAAAACACACAAGAAATGAGAAGAAATATGAAGAACACAATAAGTAAGTAACAATACTATATACAGGGTCAGTTCCAAAACTATATTTACAATGTGCAGGGATACTGGAGTGATGGAGGTAGATATGAATAGGGGTAAGGTGACTAGGCAACAGGATATAAGATACACCGAGTAGAAGCAGCTTGTATGTGAGTGGGTCTGCGTGTGTATATAGTCAGTTTAAATGTATGTGCATATTATGTGTGAGTGAGCAGATGATGGAGTGAGTGTGTAGGGCCCTGTGAGTGTGCATAGAGACAGTGCAAAAATAAAAAATAAAAGGTCAATAAGATACAATGTTAACTCTGATAGTCCGTATAGCTATTGTTAGCTATTTATCTTATTGCTTGGGGATAGAAACTGTTCAAGAGCCTGTTGTTGTCAGTCTTGATGCACCGGTACCACTTGCTGTGCGGAAGCAGAAAGAGTAGTCTATGGCTTGGGTGGTTGGGGTCTTTAACAATTTTCCGGGCCTTCCTGATATAGATGTCTTGGATGGCAGGGAGCTCGACCCCAGTGATGTACTGGGCTGTCCACACCACCCTCTGTAGCGCCATGCGATTGAGGGCGGTGCTATTTCCATTAAAGGCAATGATAAAGCCAGTCAAGATGCTCTCAATTGTACAGCTGTAGAACGTTTTGAGGATTTGAGGGCCCATGCCAAACTTTTTCAACCTCCAGAGGGGGAAGATGCACTGTTGTGCCTTTTTCACAACTGTGCATGTGTGTTTAGACCATTTTAAGTCTTTGTAGGGCAAGATCACCCAATCCTCTGGGTTGGTGACAGCCCTCAAATCCGGGACAATGTTGCTGGTGTCAAAGCATGCATAAAACACATTGAGTTCATCTGGTAGAGAGGTGTCATAGGGCAGATTAAGGTTGGGTCTTCCTTTGTAATCCATAATGGAATGTAGCCCCTGCCGCATGCGGTGGGCATCAGAGCCTGTGTAATATGGTTCCACCTTATTCCTATATTGTCCTTTTGCTCGTTTGATGACTCTGTGGAGGTCATAACAGGACATCTTGTACTTATTCCTGTCCTCGGCTGTAGCCTCAGGGTTGTCTGCGATAGCCCTGTGTGCGGTTGCCCTGTCCTTTAGTTTATCACCAACCTCAGTGTTAATCCAGGGAAGCAGCAAACCCTCACCGTGGGGACAACATCACTGATGCATTTTTTTATGAAGTCAATGACTGAGATGGTCAATGTTATCGAGTTTTGAAACATATTCCAATCAGCGCTAGCAAAGCAGTCCAGTAACATAATCTCAATTTAGCGAGTCATGGGTACTTCTTGTTTGAGTTTCTGCTTGTAAAGAGAAAGCAAGAGTCATGATCTGATTTGCCAAATGGCGGAGAAGAGAGGGCCTTGTATGCTTGCTTGTGAGTAGAATAACAGTGGTCTAGGACTTTATCGCCCCTAGTGGCATTTGAAACGTGTTGATGGAAGTTGGGCATCACGTGTTTTAGTGATGCGGAATTAAAATAGCTGGCAACCAGAAAAGCAGTCTCTCTCTTGTCCTGAGTTGGAATGTATACAACAGTCACGATAACAGCTGAAAACTCCCTTGGGAGGTAGAAGGGTCGGCATTTGAACGATATGGGTGAACATCGGGTCGACACTTCCACCGCACTTGAGTTAGCACACCAGTTGGTGTTAATGTACAGGAAAACCTCTCCCCCTCAATTTCCCCAACTCCACTGTCCTGTCTGCCTGATGAATGCAGAATCCATCGAGTTGGATAGGCATGGGGGGGGGGATATCTTGTCCGGGACCCATGTTTCAGAAAATCAAAGAATACTGCAGTTTCGAGAGTCACGTTAGTAGCAAATCTGAAATTGGAGGTCATCCATCTTCTTATCAAGTGATTGGCCAGCAGAATGGAGGGAAGAGGTGGCCTTTTTTCCTTCGACGTAATCTCACCAGGATCCCCCCCCCCCCCCCCCCCCCCCCTTGCCTCTGTAATGAGCTTTTCCTCTTGGGTAGCTCAAAATTGGGCTGGAATTACAGAGAGAGCCCAGGGCAGATGAGTTGAGGTTGAGGAGGGAATTGGGATAAGTAGCTGCCGATCTAATGTTCAAAAGTCCTTGTCGGTTGTAAGAAATAATAGCGGATACATTTCCTGAAAATAAAGTAAAAACTACTTACAAATAATCACAAAATAGCAAAGTTGGGTTGGCGGCCATTGAGTACAGCGCCATTTCAAAGGTAATGTCATGGTGACATTGGCTAACTAAGCTTATGTGCGGAAACACTTCATCAAGTCATATTGATCATCTCATGCTGAACTGTTGTTCAGTTGTTTTTGATAAAAATGAAAATGTGTCAGTTTCTCACTTTCACAAGTTTGGAGTAATAACATGTTCAGTTACTTACAACATTGGCTCCAGTCTACGATGTGCCTTTAGATTTTGAGAAGATTAACAACTAAGGAAGACATTTTCACTTCTCCCATTGTCTTCCCAAATCCCGGTCGAGTCTGCTTCACGAAGCGTTCTAGCAAGTATCGCGATGTTGTGCCTCTTGGTTTAGAACTGTATTCTGTGGAATCAAAATGAGACTGCATTGGCATGGTGAAGGTGACTTAATTACCCCGTAGGTCAGTCTGACTGTTTTCAGAGATGTCTTCAGCCCTGCTGGAAGTCAGTAACATGTTCCTCTCCCCCCGTCTCTGTCTAACTTCAGCAGTTGAGGGGATTGATAGCATCTGTGGAAGGAGCTTAAAGCAGGTGGTAAGGTGCTCACTGGAAGAGGGTCTTTGCCAGGGATGGTTGGCCGGCCGATAACATCTTGTCAGAGAGTAATGACCAAGAGAGTTTGGTTTGTCTAACACACAACATCAAGTGGTGTGTAAGGTCCCTCCATTCTACAGGCTTATTGAAAGAGCTTGGTGCTTACAACGAAAGCGAAAGCAAGACAAAAGCTTTAAGTGTCTTTGAATGGGGTATTGTAGTAGGTGCCAGGCTCACTGGTTTGATTGTGTCAAGAACTGCAATGCTGCTGGGTATTTCATACTCAACAGTTTCCCGTGTGTATTATGAATGGACCACCATCCAAAGGACAACCAGTCAACATGACACAAATGTGGGAATCATTGGAGTTAACATGGGCCAGCATCCCTGTGGAACACTTTCGACACCATACCCTGATGAATTGAGCGTGTTCTGAGGGCAAAAGGGGGTGCAACTCAGTATTAGGATGGTGTTCCTAATGTTTGTAACCTCAGTGTATATTATCGAGCTCTGTTTTGCATGACTAAGGATCATATTTACATTGGAGTAGGTTCATTTTAAACAGCACCAATGGGATAACAAGCAGGATTTAGTAGATTAAGCAGTCAGGGGAGTTACTTGCACTGCTCCCTCTTTAATTGCCTCACCAGAGTGTTAACAGAGGATCTAGACCCTCGTTATCCCACCCCGCCGAAACAGACAGAGCCTCAGCCCAGTGTAGTGAGTGGTGCAGATAAGGTGATGATGCAGAGAAGACTAGCCTCGCTTCCAGGGAAAACTGTAATGTAATCCTTAAATAAGATTTCCGTCTCTGCATGGCAGCATAATGATGCTAATTGGATTCGATTATCAGTGCCAAACCCAACACAAATGCCATTTAAGCAGCTTGGAGACAGAATCCCACGACTATCAGAAGATTGTGCACCTATGTCACAGAGTGTGTCCGTACTGAGATGGAATTCTCTTGTTCATGTATAATTCAATGTCCCGCGTCCAGCCTCTGTTAACATGGACTAATAAGCACATGCAGGATACACACACAAATGCACACACACAAACATGCACACGTTCAGATACAGAAGTGCAATGTTTTTTTTCAAGCATTTGAAATATAAAAGCAAATAGTGTGTCATATATTACAAGGCCCCTAAGCCACATGCAGTAATTATTAATCAAATTATCAAGTTGTTTTCCTAATAGTTTTATGATTGAGTAAAATTACTCCACATGCTGAGCATCACTGAAGCGTAGCTCTCCTCATTGATTTGTTAGGTTCAGGCTGTGGATTTTGGAAATGTTCACTTATCACCTGATCTTATCTTGCAGGAAAACATTTCTGAATTCAAACCAAAAATATTTTGATACAGTAATGTAGAAAGGAATACATGTGTAACTCCTACTGTACTTATCCGACTGAACTCTAACTAGAGGTTGAAGATCTTCTTGAGACTTCTCAGCTATGATGACTTTGGGGGGGGGGGGGGGGTTAGAAGGAGCTGTGTGAGTGGTGATAGACTGATGTGATTAGCTCTTTGGTTCCTGCCACTCACAGCTGAGAGAGATCAGATAAGGAGGAAGGATAATTTTATTTCTTTCAGAAAAATATTATAATCAGAGTTCATAATATTTTGATTGGAGCACATTCAATTAGAATTACAAAATCAATCCACTTTTCAACCGGTATTAGTTATCCATTATTCCCTGACACTAACATTTAGTAATATTACTACTGGATAATCACAAATCGTATTGACTCTGATCTCTGATGTGGCGATTTTAACATGAAAATATTGGTGGGGAAAACTCAATCAACAAATTTCATGTGCAGTACACTACTACACAGTACTGGATACACATTGAATGCAGTAATAACAAATTTGAGAATTGAGTTTTGAGCCACATACACACAAACTTTATAATATTTGGGTTATGATCAGTAAATGGCTACTTCCCATATCTTTAGCTCTTATTGCACGGAAGACCATGGTAGTCGATCATACTTTTATATAGTAAACAACCTAGAAATCGGTCTCCAATATTGAGACACTGCGTGCGTTTGCCTGCCTGCCTGTTACAGACGGGCCCAGTTAACAATATGCAATGTTTATAACTCAATTCCCTCACTTCATATACTGCAAAATTCGATAAAATATCTTTTTAACTAACCCTTCTTCTACATGTGGTTCCATGGGTATTACAGTCTGCCATCAAACATCAACACTAACACATGTAGCCTGTAGGATATTATAGCTAGCCTACCTCCAAACAGATGTTAGCCACTGCTCCATGTTCCACCACCAACTATTTGACTAGAATCTTCTTTCCCAGTTTGCTTTATTTTAATGGTTGGCCATATTTTAAAGTTTTGGTGGTCAATGAGCATCGAGATGTTTTATAATTTTCTTTATAACGCTAACTTAGATTATTATTTGCTACGATATAGCTAAGCTAGTCGACATGTTTTAGCTACCTAAGCTACCTAGCTTCTAGACGTGCTAACAGTGTGTGTTAATCAATTAGCTCGCTATGTAGTCGACACCTCAGTCCAATCAAAGTTACCGGGCATAACACATTGATTTACTGTATCTGTGGCCAATGACAATGATCCTTCTTGGGCGGGCACTTCTACTGTAAATAAATGGAGCACCAAAGATGAGCTTTTGATGGCTAGCTCCCCCAACAGGTGCTGCGGTGATGTAGTGTTCCCAAAAGTGACAGCACGCTGAGCCAATCACGCGCAACCAGAGAAGATCAATGATGCCTACGCTCTGTAATTTCTCTGTCTGCCCCTCCACCACAGAAAGCACTGAGCAAGGCTGAAACAGTTGCATTTGGGAGCTGCCTTACTCAACAAAAATGTACTAAAACAACAATACAATCGGAAAGCGACCACATATGCTTTATTAGATGATTTTTGTAATAAAATACAATTGTTTGCTAACTGATATTATACAGTAGATCATAATCATAACCTTCTCAGTGAGATACATCCACACTGCACTTCTAACTCTACAATGTAGCACTCAGTACATTGTACGCTTCTGTAGCCAAACCTTCATTGTGGAATTCTGAACTAGCTTCACATTTCATTATTGAAATTAAAACCTGTTTTGTTCGTAGCCTGTAAGGTAGGTCAGTCTTGTTAATTTCCGTCATGTTTGAATTGGATGCTGCTGCTCATATTCCTCCACAGAGGCCAGCTGTGATTGTGTGAGTGAGTGGCTGGGTAGTATGGCCTGCCTGTCATAACACTGGTATCCATCTCTGCTGCAGTCTACCATAGCTGGGTGCGCTTGGCTGCTGGGCTCAGCCCTTGTTTCATACAGGGGTTTTTCCTTTTCCTGCCCTTACTCGCTAGCGTGCGTAATCATACCTTTATTCCACCCATTTCTGCGCTTCAGTTATACTTCACAATAACAGGAGTTCTCAGCAGAGAGCAATGTTTTTCTAAGGTAATGGCAGGCCCTTTCCACACAGTGATTTTCAACCATCTACCCGGAACGAGCATGAGGAGGTGGGGACTGTCATTTGGTGGTGTTCAGTACTGGTGCTCAGTAACCTTACCACCAACTTCCTGATTACATTGGAAGAAGGACCATGCTGTGCATGGCTTAGATACACAGCATTAGTGTTTACTGATATCATCACATATCTATGTTGCCATATTAAAAAGACGTTGATGACTTGCTGTAATAATATCTCCTCGGTCACATGGTGTGCAACAAGGAAGAGACACAGGGAGTCACTGAGAGAGAGAGGCACCATGACCATGATCTTAGTGCTTTAAAAGGAACATTGGCCTGAAGTGATGCTGAAAGGTTCCCTCCTCCATGTTCCTCTCATTCTAACACAGTATTTAGATACTTTTCACTGACATATTTGTCTACCACTTCACCCCTCAGGGGGTCTGCTTGTGGTTGCAGAGTGCACTCTAGTACTGAGAACCACAACACAGAGCTTCTAAAATAAGAATGTGAGGTGACCTTAGCACAGGCTTGGCGTGTACGGAGCTGTGAAAATTGACTCGAGAGTGTAAAAGAGGGATGCAATTATTTATTTTTTTACCACTCAGCACTAACCCATTCATTCCAGGGTTGCTCTCCTTTGGCGAACTAAGAGCTTGAGCGTAATGCACAGCGACAGTGCTGTGATGATGAAAACTCATTCCTGTATGCAGGGCAGCCACTTCCCTACACATCCCCACACCCTACTCTGACACATCAGCCCTGCATGTCATTGTATCATTAATCCCCACTTCCCCTCTGCCACTGAGCTCACTAGCATGGGCGTCTGTAGAAGGATGGAGATGGAGGTTGAGTGAAAGCACTAACCCACAGCGATCAGCTCCTCTGTGGATGACTTTAGACAGTGCACTTAATAGCATGCTTCAAGCAGATTGTAGGCTTTCAATGCCAGAGAAAAGGGAACAGAATGTTTGTGCCTGCTAGGGGGAGTGTCTGTCTGTCTGTCTGTCTGTCTGTCTGTCTGTCTGTCTGTCTGTCTGCCTGTCTGTTCATGTGTCTTCTTTGCAGTACTTTCATTCATTTTAGGTTTGTGTTGTTTCTGTTCCTATAATGTTCCCACACACAAAACCCAGCCATGTGCACCATGTTACGTCCAACACTGCATGTAGGCTCTCTGCCAGATACAAACAAACACACCCCATTTCTCTGTTTTTTATGAAACATTTCAGGATATACAACACAAAGCTGTGCTACATCGCTGAATAGAAGAGATAAAAGGAAGAGATTGATATGGGTATCGTTCATTATGAGGTGCTATGTGAAGGTTGATGAGAATCTGATCAGGCTTCCTACTGACCCTGAGTGGCTGAGCTGGGTAGCAGTAGGGTTTTCATTAAAGATAATTGAAAGCAGCTCCGGTGCTGGGGATTGGAGTCCCGCCACCTCCAGGTGCACTGCCATCTGAAAGTGTGTTTTAATTACAACGATACGTTAAGCCACCAGACTTATTAATGCCCCCTCCTCTGGAAGAGCTGTATAAATACTCCCTGTTTGTTTTTCCCAGTGCCCTGGCAGCTGGTTGATGGCTCTGTGCTCCTTATGCAACATATTTCTGAGTGTGTACCCATCACACCTTTTATTTGTCTGAATTCATGGGTTTTACACACCAGCCAAGCATCTCGGAGAGCGCGATGGTCCCCTTTTGATTGGACCCCTGACACACCATGCCCGTTACCTCTGTCAAGGTGGGGCAACCGCTGATGTCGCCAATCACAACAGAGAGGGAGGGGTCAGGGATAATAATTGTCAAGGTTATTTAACACAGGTGGCAGGCTCTTACTTTTAGTTCTAATACCCCCTCTACTGGCTTTACAGCTAATTCTTTGAAACAGCTTTGGGTTTATAATACTATAGGCTACTGCACTATGGCTGTGCAGAAAGATTAACCAGAATGCATGTAACTGTCTGCAGTCTCCACATAGTATAGTCCTATTGTTTAGTCTGCTGTAAATGTCTTATTCTGGAGCCACATTTTCTTCTTAAAATAGGACGACAAAGAACTTGGTTATTATTCTGTTGTGCAGGTGAGCAAAATACAGTATATGTTGGCAGGACCTTGCATGATATAGAGGTGTGTGTGTGTGTGTGTGTGTGTGTGTGTGTGTGTGTGTGTGTGTGTGTGTGTGTGTGTGTGTGTGTGTGTGTGTGTGTGTGTGTGTGTGTGTGTGTGTGTGTGTGTGTGTGTGTCCTTAATAAGGGGTATTTCCTTAGTAAGCACAGATTGGGTATCAGTCGTCCTGGTTGGTTAGGGCATCATGGCAGGCAGGCAGGCAGGGCGTGTGTTTATATGTGTGATGTGAGAGCCCTAACCAGAGACAGCTGGGAGACAGACCATGGTGGGATTACTGTTTGAACAACATAACAAATCAGAGGGGATAAGTGTGGGACTGGTGTGGGTTTCTGCCTTGGTCTCTAGTCTCCAGGGCGGCCTCTCTCTCCCATAGTTTACCTAGGCTGAAGAGGGTGAAATTGGGCTGGGATTGGACCTCTCCCTCTCTCCTCATGTTGAACGCTGGCACAGAATCACTGATTAAGAGGCTCTTTGTTTTCCTTTGATGCACTTTTCATTGTGAGTTCAATGTACTGTATCTCCATCAACACAGGCCTTTGGTTTGCAGCAACATGTTCTGAATCAGCAGGTGATCTGAGTGACTAGAGATACATACACGCTCTCAAGTCTCTTTTCCTGGCTTTCACTTCTTAGACTGACCAGGAGACTCTGTCTGAATCAGTCCTTACATCAGTGGCAAAAAACAAAGCAATTTTCTATCATGTGAAATCACAGGGTTTATATCCCTGAGCCAAAGCCAGCCTAAAGTGAGAAGAGAAAACATAAGCGGCTTACAGCTATTCACAGAAAAGCACTAAATCCAACCATATCTGGGCATTCTAGTGTGGAATAGTTAGAAGGTACACTATATATACAAAAGTATGTAAAACCCCCTCAAATGAGTGGATTTGGATATTTCAGCCACACTCGTTACTGACAGGTGACTGCTGACACAGACATGCAATCTCCATAGACAAACACTGACAGTAGAATGAAGAGCTCAGTGACTTTCAACGTGGCACCGTCATAGGATGCCACCTTTCCAACACATCCGCTTGTCAAATTTCTGCCCTGATAGAGCTTCCCCGGTCAACTGTGAGTGCTGTTTTTGTGAAATAGAAACGTCTATGAGCGACAACAGATCAGCCTCAAAGTGGTGGGCCACACAATTTTACAGAGCTGGACTGCCGAGTGCTGAAGCGTGTAGTGCGTAAGAATCATCTGTCCTCGGTTGCAACACTCACTACCGAGTTACAAACTCCCTCTGGAAGCAACTTCAGCACAATAACTGTTTGTCAGGAGCTTCATGAAATAGTTGTCAATGGCCAAGCAGCCGCACACAAGACTAAGATCCCCATGCGCAATGCCAAGTATCGGCTTGAATGATGTAATGCTCTCCGCCATTGGACTCTGGAGCAGTGGAAACACGTTCTCTCGGTGTAGAAGAACTTGACTGGCCTGCACAGAACCCTGACCTTAACCCCATTGTACACCTTTGGGATGAATTGGAACGCCAACTGCGAGCCAGGCCTAATTGCCCAACATCAGAGCTCGACTTCGCTAATGCTCTTGTGGCTCAATGGAAGCAAGTCCCCACAGCATTGTCCCGACATCTAGTGGAAAGCCTTCCCAGAAGATAGGAGTCTGTTATAGCAGCAAAGGGGTGACCAATTCCATATTAATGTCCATGATTTTGGAATGAGATGCTCGACGAGCAGGTGTCCACATACTTTAATCGTGTAGTGTATTTTACATTGCCACATTTTACACTTCAATGGGTTAATGTCTCAACTGTTAACTCTTCATCTCCTGAAAAATGCTAAACTTAAAACATACGTTATAAATATCCTCCAATTAGGATGGATATGGAGAGTTTGAGAGAACTGGTTCAAATCTGCCAAATGTAGAGAGGATTGAAAATAAGCACACTTACCATAGACACCACCACAACATTTATTTTTTTAATTAAAAAAGGCTGGTCTGGCATCAGCAATAGGGACAATGTGGGTGCATTAAGCTGCAGAAAAAAACCTTTAGGTCTTCGGTCGTGTACATCAGCTTAAGTCCTTTAGAATAATGAGCCACCATCACATTCCTCTGGGAGCTGAAGCTCAGAAAGTGGTACTGGGGCCTGATGCTTTCGCCCGGAAAGTGATATCATTATGGATTACTCCAGATAAGTCTACACGACCTCTGTGTGTGTGTGTGTGTGTGTGTGTGTGTGTGTGTGTGTGTGTGTGTGTGTGTGTGTGTGTGTGTGTGTATCCGTTTGTGTGTATCCGTTTGTGTGTATCCGTGTGCGTGTGTGCGTTTCAATGACAGATAAATCGAGCCAGTATAGGAAGGATGGATTAGCTTAAATTCCCTATTGTTGCAATACAATGTGCATGGGTATGAAGCTATCCTGTATAATGAGAAGAGAACAATGTGTACACAGTAAAAGCATCTTGATAATGACTGTAAACAGATATTGTATGTACTTGCTTTGCCTTTGATCTCCTGAGAATAAAAGGGTCCTGCTGGAGAGTTACTTCAGCTATAACTCCAGCCTAGGCTCTTTCCCTTATTCCTTATCACGGAGAGAGTTTACAGCCTTCAGATGTGATTTCTGCTTTACAGTTTCGACCTCGGGATGACTCGCCTGGAGCCCTGTGTGACCTAACATTCTGCTGAATGTGTCCCAGGTGTGGACTGTGACCGGAGAGGTGAAAGCCGTGCGCCGTCGCTCAGATTGATTGCCTCCTTCCTGCTTCAGTGCTCCTCTGATGTGCTGTTAGCTGGGGCTGGGAGGGGCTGGGGGAGCCGGGGGGGGGGGGGGGGGACCATCCCGCCTCAGCAGCAGTGAGTGAGGAGAAGCAGACCCCGTCATCATCCTGCCTCCCTTCACTTCAAACCCTACTGTACAATTTACGCCTGCCTGCCTGTCAGACATGTGGCTCTCTTTCCATCCTGAGAAAACAAACAAACACCCTCACCTCCTCACCAGTCATCTGCACCTCATGAAACGGGAGCGGAGAGGTGCGATTAATGTCCTCCTCTAAGTCCTGACCCAACCTCCCCGGCCCATACCCGTCTCATGGCTTTGATTAGAAGTTATTACCCCCTGTATCTAGGGAGCCATTCGTCTTGTGTGGGACCACTGAGATCACTTCCTACCCCAAGCTTTTACTGACATCCAACTCCCCTCCAGCTCACCAGTTCACTCTGAACTCTCTATACTGGCTCGCCAGCCAGCTAGCCCATAGCCCAACATGGATTTGAAGGGAAAGATCCCCCAAACGTAATATAAGTTTGTGTTATGTTTCCTATCACCCTTGGCAGATTGTGGTATTGTGTGATTACTGGGGTTTGAAACTATGTTTAGAATTGGATATGATTTGAGCATGCAATTAAAACATGCTAATGGTTTCCCATTCACTCCCATTGATTTTTGGTCATCAATGCTGATGTTAGCCATTGGTGACTGTAGCTGAGTAAACAAACCCAAAGCGTAGATTGCAGCGTCTCACAGTTAAGGAAAGGAAACATTTAAGTAATTTGAAAAAACTTTGCCTTTAATATTTTGAGCAAATTGTTCCCAAGATGTTTACACATATTTCTGGTTACTGAGATAATGCATTCCATCTGACAGATACTGATAGTCTCGCTGTCCAGAGCCTTTGACAAATACATATTGTTAACCCACCTCAATTTAAGAGCCTATATCAAACACCTTCAATAAGCGATGGAGAGAGTATGCCATTTTTTTATAATCAGTTGATTAGTGTCCGATGGTAAAGCTGGTATACCCCTCCCACCAGTGTTGGGAAGTAACTGATTACATGTAATCTGATTACAACAAAGTTGTAACTAATCAATTACATTACTAGTAAAAATATTGTAATCAGATTCCAAACAATTTAGAAAAACTAGATGATTACGTTATGTGTTGGTAATCCTTATATTCAGAAAGAATGTTTGCAAAAAATATATACTGTATATTATGACACCTTTCTGTTTTCTCAATGACATTCAATTCAGCCTTAAAAAAAAGGAAAACATTTAAGTTAACCTCTAGCTAGCGGATAATCAGTCATGTTGTTCCACCTGACTGAGTCTGACCACAAGTCAGAGACCACTATGATGACACAACAAACACATTTGCTGGATCCTTTTAGTCTTCTTCTGATGCTCCTAAGGGGGAAATAATTCAAAAGTAAGTAATCTGATTAGATTACTGAGTTTGGATAACAAAAAAGTTACGTTACTGATTACAATTTTGGATGGGTAACTGGTAACTATAACAGATTGCATTTATAAAGTAACCTACCCAACCCTGCCTCCCACATAGGCCAATCCCTTACCTGACCCTGATGTGAACATTCCACCGGTCAGTGTGGCAGTGTTGATGTGGGGAGATGCTGACCTTTCAGGTTATTGCATCCACCTTACAGTCCACAACACAGGAGGTTGGCTGGCCTCCCCCTCATTCTGTGCTAGGCCTTTGATCAGGGGAAAATCACTGAGTCAAGACAGACCCATGGGATGACCAACCAACACAAAGTTTGGAAAACACTCTGTCCAACCAAGAAAACAACAAAGTAACCCGCAAGATAGTTCACATAGATTTGTACACTTATTTTTTTTATTATATGATTATTGCTTTACCAAATGCTAAATGAATGGGTAACGTAATGGACGTTGTGCTAAAGCAGCAGCATCAGCGGCACAATTTAGTCCAAAGGCCATCACTCGTGATGGTCAGATGGTTTTCATTTCATATAATATGATAAATCCCACTTTGTTGACAATCATGAAGCATGCCAATAGTTAATGAAAGCTTCATGAATCATTATTAACCTGGACATGCCCTCTAGCCTGGTCCAAAGGCAGCTTTATAGTGCTTACAGCAACTCATAGAATGCCCCTAGCATGACACTGCCCTTGACACCTGCAATCACATGCAGTGTGGTAACGATGATACCGTATTTGTTGAACTTTCTGCTTGTTGTATCACATTGTGAACAGTAATGCAGCAAAGTTAGTTCTGTTTTAGGTCTAACCTCAGTGATGGTAACTATTTTGTTTTGTGTAAAAAAGTCTTATATTCACTGGACACTGATTCCTTATTAAATGAATTAGAAATTGTTATGAGTCTGCTGTTATACTGTCAGTACATATGACTTGTTTCAAGTGAGCATTGACCAGAGACAATATAATTTCTTCAGTGAAAAAGTTTGTGTCTGTTTCAAATAATGTCTTCAAAAGAAAACCTTGAACCATATAATTAATCAGCTAAACAGACTATTTTCTCTGCTTCGGGGTTCAGTGTGAGGGATTGTGGACATGTAACAAGAGTACAGACAAAACAACTCATTAAGTGCTTTTTTGTAGCTGGAACATAATTCATATAGGATGAGAAAAAGGCCAACCGTAGCACTGAAGTTGTCTTTATTGAAGGAATGAAAAACAGATACACAAACACACACACACACACACACACACACATATACCTTGTATGAGGACTCAGTCTGTATAGTGATTCACTGTTACACAGATCTAAGCATTGTCCTTCAGGAGTTATATGGAAGAATATAATTAGTTGACCTCTTTGGCTGGCATCATCTCACTGACAACAGCCTTAAAAGAAATCCTCGCCCTCGCTTCAAACTGCATCTGTAATTGTCCTCACTCACATGGGTTTTCACTTTACTACACATGTATTATTAGATCAGAAATTCTGTAGAAATTGTTAAGTTAAAAAATAATATTGGTTACCATGTGTGATATTGGACAGGAATTCAGATACTGTATACATTTTTCTATGACCTTATAGGGTAGCGCTACAGGCACGACACTGCTCTGTAAATATACATTTGATATAGTTTTACAAGTATCTGGCTGGCAGTTAAGTTGTTAAGACACACCCATGGATAGTGATTTTTTTTATTTTTGCCTTCTAGGCTATTACATGCTTATTAATCAAATTGTGGCTTTCATTAGACATTGTCACACACAAGAAATATGTCAAAAATATTATATGTCACATTATCAGAAATGTTATTGAATATTGACATGGCCATTTTAGAGAGATCATACAGAGTTTAGCATTAGGATAGACTGTCTGAAAAAGTCCCCCATTCCCTGGTATGTTCCAACAGTCTTCAGATAGAAATGTTGAATATTCTTGCAGTTCTTGCAGTGATAGTTGGAGTACTTGTTTATAGTATATTAATATATATATATTATTATATGTAAAAAAGTGTTTAATAAATGATAAACTAACAAAAAAAATATTTGTATCAATAATGTAAAATGTAGCTAATTAAGAGAAATATCAGTTTAGAATGAGAGGCTTTAGTGTAAACGATAGACAAACCATCAATGTTTCATATACAAAAAATATAGACCAGAGCACGTGTTAGCCTATTAATTATTGTTTAAAGTGTGTTTTTAATTGTCAAAAAAGAATCATGTAAAATGTATCAAAGTCATGCATATTCCAATTATAATCTGGATTTGAACTTTGAATCAACAGGCCATTTGGTACGTCTTTATTTTACATGTTTGACAGATACAGATTAATTGATCAAGTTAATTCGTTAATTAAAATACTTGTAGGCTATATTATATGTGACTAGTAAGCCGTTAAGATAAACAAGTTTGTTGAGCTGATCAGATGTATTTCAACAATGGTGTCTATTAGTTGTTCTACAACCAAGTGTAATACGGGGGATGTTGGAAATGTAACTGAAAATAGTTAATTGCCCACTAAAATGTTGTGTCCATACAATAAGCAGGTAGTTTGGGCGTGTGGGAAACACTGGTGTAAGATTCTCAAACAAGATTGTTTGTTGACTTTATTTGTATTATTCAAAAAAGCTTTAGCTACTGAATCAATTCTCTGTGAAGATGGCATTTAAAGCATCCACTGTGGGTCGATATTGTCATCATCAAAACGTTTTATGTTTAAAAGAAGCAAGTTGATATTAATTACTCTACCGAATAAAACTTGTCTTTGATCGACGAACCAATTCGTGTTTTCAACCGGCTCAGTGGTGCCGGTTGAAGTCACCACTGAGTCAAGTTTTCAATTAAAGAGTGAAAGTGTATCCCTTCCTATGAAGAAATAAAATAATTGTTAGGTCAACTAATGTAAAATACATGGGTCACATAACTAGGTTATGAACATGGATACAAAAGTCCCACAATTCCATTCTAAAGGTAATGACGACTGTGAGTGGTTGCCTACACGGGAATGCAATCATTATAATGATGGCAATGGCAGCCTCACTGCAGAGGGCTATAGCATATTACAGTTTTAAATAAACAAATGACTTACGATAGTCACTCAAATTAAATCAATATACATACTCGTTTAGTCTGGATACAGTTTCTTTGTGGTGAAACATCGAATTAGATTGAAAAACATGTTTATTTTCAAATCCCTGTCGGCCCTAAATTTGGCGCTCCCGCCTGTTATATCTAAGTGAAAGGTGCTCTTCGTATTGACCTTAATTCCCACATCCCAGGATCCCAGCGGAGCCAGTATCCTCCGGCAGACATGATTAGCCTACAGTACCTAATGATAGGTTAAGGCTTAAGGCTTCTGCCAAGATCACCTTATGGAGTCCATGAGTGTGCAGTAATTGGCGCAGGTTAATTAGCCCATATTCCATTTAATCTCCAGCTGAAATAACATTTAGGCTATTATGAACAAGGCATATGGAGTGTCCTATATTTAACACTTGCTTCTATAAACATGCAGTAGCGTACATATATTTAAGCCTGTTAGATAATAAGCATCCGCATGAATAATTGAGGATTAAGGAGAGTAGGTCGATATGAGTAGGTATGGGTGCATCATCAGGAAAACTGGGGCAAATGTGGGTAAGGAGTGCACGCCAACGATTGTTGCTATGAATAATGATGATAGTTTTCAACAATCCGTTAGACTTTGTTGAACTGGCGGGGGTAGGGAACTGGACCGCGGCCCCACTGACTAGGGTCAATGAGATGAGACAGTCACGACGAAGAGCAAATTTCTAAACCCCCAAAGACTGATGCGACGCAGCGGGATTAAACCCAGATTTGAACAAATAGATGGATGGACGAATGAATGAATCAACGAACGCGAAGAGTGAAGTGAGGGAATTGACCATGACCAGGGGTTGGGGGGCGAGGGGGATCGGTTTAGTTTTTAAGGCTGGAAGGCTGGAAGGCTGCCTTGGCTATGTGACGCGGGAATATGAGGGACTCTGACAGGTCTTAAACGGTCTGGCGCCAAGACCTCAGTCCTCAGGATAAATATAGCCAAGGAGCAGTTACACAGAGAGAGATGGAAGGGGAATGATGGAAGGGGAATGATGAAAAGAATCAAGGGACATGTAGAGCAGATTTATAACAGCATATGGTATGGCAGGGGGACAAACATCTTGTATCCGATACATTTTAAATAATTTGTGTTTTTTTACTCGATATGCTCTCTCATATAAAGTGTAAGTCCTACACCACATATCTAGGCTATTTTGGCAGGCTATACGCAGCTAGTACATTTGGTTCCTTGGAAGTTGTGAGAACTTATGTTTTAGGTTTCACATTGGTTGTGGGAAGGAAGCCATATGTTTCCTGACCTGTAAAATTGAACTTTTCTTTAAATGTTCCGAGAACAGAAGTAAACATTTTGCCTGTTCTGTATATTTTTTAGGTTGCTATCCATTTGTTTTTTGTATGCTGTTCTTTGTATGCCATTTTAATATTTGAGAATTAACCAATGATATTAGGCCACTCTTGGCCATGATTACAGACACCTGTGTGTCTTTTGACACTCTATAAACAAGTCACCCCGCAGTGTTTGTGACTATATCCTGATGAAGACAAATTGGCTGTTGAAACAATGGATATTACATTTTTGCATCTGAGCTCCTAGAGTGTGCATCTCTCCTTTATTTTCAAGTTTTCTACTCCGCTAGCCAGCACCTCGCCTAAATAGGTGTGCGTTTCTTTTTCTTCTAGATGGAAAGTTTTCTTAACATTCTTTCAACAAGTTGAGAACATTACTTTAAATAGAACCATGTGGAAACCTGTAGGAAATATTACGCTGAAGTACAGAAATTCTCACAGAAGAATGTTGTTTCTTAAAGTTCTCTGAACTATTTGAGAACATTCTGTCAAACCAGCTGCAGAATGCTCATAGAACATTGCCAAAATGGAAATGAAATGTAAACCATTTTTTAACTTTTAGGAAATGTTTTGTTAAAGTAATGAAATTACTTTTTTTTTCAAGTTCCTTAAATGTGCTGAGAATGTTCCAAAGCCAAGCAACTATCCTGCACCATTCCCAGAAAGTTGTGGGAAGGTTGCATGCAAAAATAACCACAAGACAATCATGCTCTCGCCAAGCTCTGAGAAACATATTGTTCTCAGAACGTTATGTGCTAGCTGGGTAGATTATAGCACTAGTGACTTGTGCACCTAATTCTGTCATGTGAACAAATACAAATTGACACACTCATTTCGCTCAACATGATAAATTATTTAGGTTGAAGTTAAAGTTAAAAACAAAAGTTAAGATACAAAGGTCCATGTGCACTCAACGAGCTAACACATAGGCCTATAGGCTAGGCCTAAATAAAACCACAACATCAACTAGGCCTATATGCGCATAGGCTTACTGTGGAACCCCTAAAACAAATAAATTGAGCATAATGTCTGCCTTGGTTTATGTAATTAGTTGAATGATATATATACATAGGAAATCATTATCTGTCTCTGTGTGGGTTTAAACCTTTTGCATTCCAAATACTTAAAATATGGAGTAGCAGTAGCCTATATGTAGCCTACCAAATGTGTTACTGAAAAAATAATATTTGCAAAATAGTGTTTTTTCTGTTACTTTATTTCAGCAACTGCGGTCAGACTGTACACTAATTGGCTATTACCATTGCTCAAACACAGCCTTAAGTACAACGTTCTTGATCGGGGAATTGCAGACACAAACACTCAGAATTGGCCTCGTGATTGTGTGGGTTATATTGGTAGGCATAAACTATAGGTGTTGGGACCTTACCATCAACCAACTCTATAGGCATATGATATTCACTGTAAAAAAATGAATCGTGATTAAGTATTGGCCTATTGGTTGTCATGGTTGTATTTTTTCCTTCTGCAAATGACGAAGTTTCTTTAACATTCGAACTTGACTGGTAGAAAAGCCTAGCATTTAGTGAATCGTGTGAAATTATATTCCACAGTTTAAGTAGGCTATGAATGTTTGCCATGGAAATATGTCACAAGAAAGTAGGCCTATATCCACCTTCAACAAGAAAAGATACATTCTATAAAATAAAATAAAATCAACAATGCCTTTCACTTACCTGGCCTTACTGTTTAGTCTATTAGTCTATGATTGGTCTAGCCTCACTATTGCCGTGTTAATGTTGGTTTTATAACTTCTCAATACCAAAAGTCCGCGGGCCATTCTGGTGGTTTTTGATAGTTCTAAAAGGTTATGGCATACAAAACTACTAAATACCAAACACCTTTCAGTGGACTCAGCCAGACACACCATTATCGACACCTACGGTGTGTAGGCCTACGTTCCATTCTCCACTTCTTCTCCCCTAATCGTTTGAATGATCTGTAAATGTCATATAATGTAAATACAATTGCAGCATACCACTGAAAATGTATTGTTAAAAGTTAAAACAACGTTTAGTAATATATTACGTGTGACTACATGTTTTCAAAATAAGATAATCATATAATTTTCTTCAATACAAACAAGTGACAATTCGTTCAAAATTAGATAAAATGCTAAACAGAAAGAAAATAACAGGAAGGAAATATAATGTGAAAACATATTGCATTATAGCGTTTATGAGGGTAAAATTATGAAGAGTCTCACCATTGTGACAGAGGTCCGGTGTATTCAGCTGAAGTTTGAATGTTTTAAGCTGGGTTTGAGTCAGGGAAACTCTTCATTCATTAATTAAGAATCTGCATTGAAATAAATAATTATAGCCAAACTATCGCCGATATGTGGCAAGTGCAGGAAATCCGAAGTTAAAGATCTACCATGGACTGCAGCCTTAGAGGGAATACAGAGGGGATTGGAGCACGCTGTTTGAAGATTTGGTGTTAAATATGAAGTGACAGGAAAGGGTTCTTGTTGTGGGACGCCAGCAGACTGGCGCCAAGCGCTCCTTAACAAACGTAGTCCAACTCAATCAAGGATCAGCACAAGGACTTCTTAAAGGTATACACAATGGTATTTCGAGAAAGTTATATTGCTACACAGGAATCACACACAACCTTTGGTACCCGATAGTATGAAGTTTGACAATATCACCCGGTTGCATCTTGCAAAATGCACGTGCCATGTCTGATGAGCAGTAGCCTATTGAGATTCCCTACAAACGTTCTCGCATAGCCTACCATTGTCTACTCATGAACCCTTGCCGCTATAAATAATATGATATGGTATGGTTTCGAATAGTCAATCATTTTTCTGTCATTTTTGCATACATTTTACATTTAATGTATGGTACAGAACTTTGCTGAAAAAGTAGGGTATAATGCTTCCGTAGATTTGAAATAATAATGCAAAATAGAAGGCCTATCCTTATCTTAAATCCATCTGTTTTGAAGATGTAAGACATTCCGTTCAATTTGATAACTCCTGAATAACTCCTCCAAGGTATAAGGAGTTCGCCTCAGCTCAGTTTTAACCGGATGTAGCTCTTCAAATCTCTCTTCTTTCTCTAATCTTTTTTTGATATGGCATCTGGAGGAAATGTTCGACAACAGGGATATGGTTCCATGAAACTAATGTATTTACTTGTAAATGATAGGCTAAATGTCTAGCTGTTAAAATAATAAATGTTTATGTTTTGATAGGCACATATCAATAGATGGTTATGAATGTTAACATAGCCTAGCATAACGTTATAAAAGTGCATCAAACAGCGCAGCAAAACACGCCAAAAGTAGAAGTATTTTAAACACACAGACGAATTCTAAACCAGGTATCATGGCGTTGTGCAGTAGCCTAGTCTGTTTACCAGCCAGCGCAGAGAGACATTCGTTTCTAGGCCTACAAAATGTTTTGTATGAATAAAAGCTGGGGTTTTATAAGCTCAATCATTAGTATAAATACCATTATTTCAAGTGAGGCTTTTCTGAACGAATAATTTGAAGCTGTCGATATTCGAGATAGGATGTATAGTCAAGATCTTGCGTGGAGTGAAGGCTTCACAAAACGACTAAGCAGACGGAGGATCCGTCCTCTTCACCAGCCATGCAGCAAAAGCCAGCTGGTATTCCTTTCGAAGTTTGGGGGAGGGATATCCAGATCTTTACTCAGTCATTGGTTCATATTTTATTCTATTAACATGTTTCTTGCAACTAATGCTTCCGACACCTTTTAGCCCCCCCTACCGATCTTGGCCGGAGCTCTCGAAACCACGCCTATAGGGCTCCACAATTGGTCCACAAAGCGTAAAATCGGCAATCAAGCGGGCTTGGCTCATTAGTGTCGGGACCCAGGGAGGAGGGACATGTAAAGACAGTCACAATTCCAAAGTGGTCAGAGCAAGACCTCTCAATTTGAACTCAGTACATAGAACTATATCCGAGTAAAGAGTGATTTTATTTTTCCGAAAGTTACTTGAGTGGATAAGAAGTGAAGCCCAGCTCTGCTCTCGAAGTGCCGATGCCGTCTCTTTGACGGATATTATCACGGTGCTGTGTGGGAACAGAGCATCAGGAGTAGCAGTGCACTCATTTCCTCCCTCGGTCTGTTGGAGACGTCTGAGATCCATTCGCTCTTGTTTACGCACGCGAAACTACTTTTATATTTCTGCTCAAATACGACATCTGTCATTTGGATACACACACCAATACTTCTACTGAGAGTGGACATAATATCATATAATAATTTTACATCGATTTTTTGGATGCACCGATGAGAGATCCAGTTTACACAGGGACTGCCATGGCTTATCACCCTTTCCACGCTCACCGGCCGGCCGACTTTCCTATGTCAGCCTTCCTTGCAGCTGCACAGCCTTCCTTCTTTCATGGACTTACGCTGTCTCACGGCGCTCTTTCCAAACCCCTAACCGACCATGCTCTCTCTGGAGCCGCGGAAGCGGGACTCCACGCGGCGTTGGGTCATCACCACCAAGCAGCTCATCTCCGCTCCCTCAAGAGCTTGGAGCCGGAGGAAGAGGTGGAGGACGACCCAAAAGTCACTCTGGAGGCCAAAGATTTATGGGACCAATTTCACAAAATAGGAACCGAGATGGTTATTACGAAATCAGGAAGGTAAGGACCTTTATTTACTGTTACGTGTGCATATTATAGGCGATCTTATAATCATGCACTGCCGCGTAAGTTAATTTTATTAGGAAATGGTCATAAATGGCATACATACATACATACATACATACATACATACATACATACATACATACATACATACATACATACATACATACATACATACATATGAGTGATGTAGTGTATGTATATATATATATATATATATATATATATATATATACATACACTATATATATATATATATATTATTTCCCATGTAATATATATATATATATATTGTATAAACACTAGGCTATGGCATAGTGTGTATACATTGGGCCTATAGAGGTGGGCCAAACATGAGAAATAGACTAATTACCAAATTCAATCAATCAATCAACCAATGCATTCATGTGTCGAAACAAATGTGCTTGAAGAGGGAAAAGGTTAAGTGGTTTGGTTAGGTTATAGAACTTTTGTGTTGAATTCAAAGGCCTAGCCTTAGAAGTGTTGGTGTAGCCTACATCCCGCTTGGTTTCCTCAGTGTTTTTGATCATCGTTATTACTCTCGTTTTACTCTATTGCAGGAGGATGTTTCCTCCATTCAAAGTCCGCGTCAATGGCGTTGATAAGAAAGCCAAGTATATCCTCCTTATGGATATAGTCTCTGCTGACGACTGCCGCTACAAGTTCCACAACTCGCGTTGGATGGTAGCTGGGAAAGCCGACCCGGAGATGCCCAAACGAATGTATATCCACCCGGACAGCCCTGCCACAGGAGAGCAGTGGATGGCGAAGCCTGTTGCTTTTAATAAACTGAAGTTGACGAATAATATATCGGATAAGCATGGATTTGTAAGTATTTTGTTGATTTAATTTGATGATGTGTCGATTAAATATATGAATTAGGCTTTTTAGTAAAACTAACCTCGGCTATTGAAAAGGGTCCAATAGTGATATTCCTATCAGGCCATGTTATAGACGCAATCAATCAATCAATGCATATTATATTGACGTACGTATGCATAGAATAATACATATGTAATGTCGTTGAAGGGTATAACATCAGTTTATCCGTTTTTTAACCTTTATTGATAAACAACAACAATGCCTAGAATATCACACAAATATGTGTTGCACTGTATTAATCCACCATGCATCTCCAAAATCCGTTTTAAGGCTCAACAACAGTGGTTGAGATGTTTATTTTTTTAAGTATTACATTCGTGGTATGTTTTGGTGCGTGTCAAAGTATGGGATGAAATCAAGTATAGCGTAGAACCATGTCAAAGACAAGAGGACATACTTTTTCTCTTGTGTTGATTTTGTGAGCCTCTTCAGACGACCTTATGCTTCTAGTTCAACCATTTTTAGTACGACGCTATGCATTGAGCTCAAGAGGAAAATGCATAGATGTTTGATCCCAACGTGTTTCATTTAAGTGCAATTTGGACAGTAATATTGCAAGAAGGACACGTGGAAATGTTAGCAGATACTCGCTCAATGCTTACATGCAAGAGCAATAACAACTAAGTATCCCAAATGCTTTCCAATGGGTTATTTCCCATGTCGCCATATAGGCCAGTGCTCTGAATATGATTTGAAAACAGTTTTGATTTTACGGTATTGTGATAAAGTCATTCAGTTATTGATGCCTGCTATTGTCGTTTTTCTCATGTCTGGTGCAGGTTATGCAAATCCAAATTATGCAAGCATTACATAACCATGTTTAGGCTATGTCTTTATGAAAAGTTATTGACACATTTTAAGATATGTTGCAAATGGTGTAAAATATTTTTTGAAAAGTTTATATAAATGCATAATCCCACGTATCCGTGTTATATAGGCCTGGCAACATGTAATAACAACAGCAATAGGCGAATGATAAGGTATGATCATAATTGTGATACATTCTTACAAATAACAAGTTCCACAATAGAAGCAGGATGGTAGACACATACTCGGCCCCAATGCAAAACATTCTCGTCAGTCTTTATTGTCAGTAGGCTTATAAACTCTCGAAATAGTTGACCAACTTTTGTCATAGGCCTACGTTTGTTAATTAAGTAAAATCATGGTTTAAGGAAATCATCGGCCTTTACAAATTAATAATGCATAATTAAACACGGTGTGTGTCTTTCTTTAGTGGGATGTATACATTTCCTGCCATAACACAAGAATATATTGGCATCATCTCAGTTCAAACCAAAACGTTTGATCAGCATGATCACCTTATAACATATTTTATGTTTCTTTGCATCCTCAGACTATCCTGAATTCGATGCATAAATACCAACCCAGGTTTCATATCGTGAGGGCCAACGACATTCTGAAGCTCCCTTACAGCACCTTCCGCACATATGTTTTTCCAGAGACAGATTTTATCGGTGTCACTGCATATCAGAATGACAAGGTAAGCTTCCCTAGAAAGTGTGTGTGTGTGTGTGTGTGTGTGTGCGTGTTGTTTCATGGTTCTCAAAAATCGAATTATAATGGGGATATCATATGTTTTAAACATTTGTACCAGTCTGTTATCTGGACTTCGTTGGAATTTTTACTTAATAACCTATATTATGTTGATGTTAATTAGAATACATGTTGAAAGTGGCCTGGTGGCTTGATGGTAAGCTTGTTTAAAGTTTATGATACAGAGTCACAATCGATTAGAAGGCACTTATCTTCACAATGTCCTCAGGCATGGAGAATCCAAAGCGGTTCTGAACAATCAAAGCATGAAATCCACAAAGGCAAAGCATTAACACAGCTTGGAAAGACTCAAAAGGACAGACGAAAATTAATATATGAACGGATAGTATTGTTCCTAAATGAACAAGGCCACTTAGGCCAGTATAGGTGTGCAATGAATTATTAAAAAGTAGCATTCAGTATTTGAGAAAATTACATAAGCGTATACTAGTCGAAATGTTAGGCATATAACTTTCCTTTAAGAATAATTATGAATAATTGATCAGGTTTCGTAATTACACGTCATCAACAGAGATGCTTGTCTTGCCTCTCCAGAGTGCACGAGCTAACAAACGCAGCAGTCCCCAGCACCACACACTTGCTATTGTCACTTACAGTTAATATTCCATCAATAACGCCTGTTGAATCAATGGAATTACTATTATGTGTGGTAGTAGGCCAAGCAATTTAAGAATAGTTCCACGGTGCTTTTCCATGTAATGCATTTAACTATTTTAAGGATACCATTGTTGATTGCCATGCACTCTCGTTTTCTCTACAGATCACACAGCTCAAAATTGATCACAACCCCTTTGCCAAAGGGTTCAGAGACACGGGAAATGGACGACGAGAAAAGAGGTATTTTATTTTCTTCTATGTTGAATTGAGAAAAATATGACCCTGAAAATATGATCATGAGTTTAAATAAATGTCTCATTAGGACAACACTAATTAGCAGACTGAGAAATACTGTGTAGTAGACTGCTTGCATGATCAAAACTTATTCAATCACACAATACAGATGCATTAACTAATCTCAGTTCGGTCTGCAGGAAGCAGTTAACCCTTCCATCGCTGCGCATGTATGAAAACCGGGAACTCAAAGGGGACCGGGACTGTGCCGACTCGGATGACTCCTCCTGTGAACAAACCACTGGAAGGGATTCGGTTCATTCTACGCTTGGACCTGTTACCAGTCCACTGAGGTTCAACCGAACCAGTCGAGGTAAGTCTTCTCATTAAGCACGTGTTTCCATTCATTTGCATGTCCACTAATTGGTCCTTTTGTAGATGTCAGTAATTTAATAAGGCTTGATAAATAAAAATGGGCACAAACCAAAAGGTGTGTTGTTATTATGTGTCATTAAGCTGAGCAGAATGTTTTCTGGATGATTTACAATTGGATGAGTTTGAAAAAATAACTATATTTGTTAGAGAAGATAAGAAGAAAAAAGAACAGAGGATAAATGGAGAAATATGCTCGCTGTGTGATCTTAGTTGCGATAGGCTATTGGTTTAGGGACAAGTTATAAACCTTCGGTAGAACAGGAATAACAATAGCATACAGGATTATGTCTTTATCCACCGTATGCTATTTCACGTATCCAGGGGCACAACTTTGGTTTTAGAAGTGAGGGGGACATAACATTTTTTTATTTTATTTTTTATTTTTTATTCAGTGGGATAAACACTCCAAACGTCCTACCCGACCTCTTGGAGGCGTACGCATGGTCCTAAAGCAAACCATTGCCTCGTTTGTATCACATTCAAATAATAAAACTGTGGGCGGGGGGGGGGGGGGGGGTAAGTTAAATTTCAGAATGTGGGGGGGGCATGTTTCCCCTGTCCCAAGTGAAAGTTGCGCCCCTGCACGTATCCATTGCTCTATAAAACATGTAGGTTAGGCCTCGTGCATCAGCGTGACAAATGCGCCATCTACTGACAGGTTCATAAAACATTCAGTCCCTTGATTACTGTAGTATGCATGGTATTCAGATCTTTATTCGATAGTTACGCATTAGATAAGCAACCAAGCACTAAATGATGGCCTAGTTCAACTGCGGAAGCTTTATAGAACGACTTTAAACAAAACGTATGCCAATCTTACCAATGAACCATGCATTTTTATGCGCAGAAGAGAAGTGGTTAGGAAATGAATGTTAGCACAAAATCACGACTCCTTCCTTGAAATAATATATACGATAATGCCACGCATGTGTTGGTTGTGATTTTAAATGGTTGTAGCACACTGGAAGCTATGCGCAGGCTACTCACATAGCCTATAGTTATTTTTGCTTTGCGTCATATGAGTAGCCTATAAATTACTGTAGGGGTTTTAATCACATTATGTTATTTTCTATAATTTCATTTCGATATTTTAATGGAAGTGTGGAATAATGTTTTACAGACGACAAGAACTGCACTGATAGCGATCAGGAGCTTGACCCACAAGAGGAGCGCTCCATCGCAGCCAGTAGCCCCCGGCCTGAACCAACCTCTCCTTTCAGTCCTAAAGGCGATGACAGCGTGAGAGATAGGCCGCTGCTGGAAAAGAAGAGCGACTACCTGGATTCAAGGAAAGAGAGCGACTCTGTATTCAGTATTCGAAATCTTGAAAAGGACAAGTTAGATCATAAGCACCGCAAAGAGACGGAACCTACAAAGAACGACACGGAAAGTGGGGGCATCAGTGGGGTGAACAATGGGTTTTCTCCTTTGATGGTACAGACGGAGAGCCCATCACACTTCAGCGCGAGTCACCTGCAGAGTCTGGCCCTTTCCGGTTTGCACAGTCAACAGTTCTTTAACCCTTTGAATATGGGACAAATGTTGTTCCACCCCGGACAGTTTTCGATGGCACCAGGGGCATTCTCCAACATGGGCATGGGGCATCTGTTGGCCACTATGTCCGGAGCTAATGGCCTGGAAAACGGAGGTCTCTCCTCTCAAAGTGCGGGCCCTAGTCCCTTCCCGTTCCACCTGTCACAGCACATGCTAGCGTCTCAGGTAAACATTTACTTCAACTCTAATATAAGCTACAGAGGCTACATGGCCTAATAATAGTAATATCTTCTTAACAACAAATTAGCCTACATTATGTAGCCTATGTCAATCAAATTAATTTGTAAAGCCCTTCTTACATCAGCTGATGTCACAAAGTGCTGTACAGAAACCCAGCCTAAAACCCCAAACAGCAAGCAATAATGCAGGCGTAGAAGCACATTTATTTGTATTTTTTTATTCAGTGAGATAAACACTCCAAACGACCTACCCGACCTCTCGAAGGCTACACATGGTCCTAAAGCAAACCATTGCCTCCTTTTGTATCACATTCCAATAATAAAACTGGGGTGATAAACACTATAGTCTATTTCTATACGTTTTCCTTCACAAACTTCTGCAATTAAAACATATTTTTAGAATCACTTTCAAGTGCATTCATAATAAATTATTTCAGTAATCCTATGATCAATTTAATGTAGGTTTATGACTATATAGTTTCACTAGAGAATGACTAAAGGCTACTTTATTGGGCTATTCGAAACAAAATTGGGATCTTGTGCATGCTTTTTTCGATTTAATTGAGAACATGATAATATACTTTTTTATTATGAATAGACATAGGGCTACTTTTTGTAATCGTATTAGATGAGAATATTTTAATAGCCTATACCACAGTTGTCGTCTAAACATCATAGACAGAGAGACAAAAATGCAACTACGAATCCAAGAAGCACGACAGGCCTGGAATTCTGTTTGTATAGCATTTGTACATGTATAATAACGCCATTATTTTTTCAACACAGGGAATTTCGATTCCACCTTTTGGAGGACTGTTCCCGTATCCATACAACTACATGGCAGCTGCTGCTGCGGCCTCGGCCCTCCCCAACTGCACCGCAGCCTCCACATTGGGCAGAAACCATTTCCTTACCACCTCCCGACAACGGCTGCGATTCAACCCTTATCAGATGCCCACGTCTGTTCCTCCAAGCACTAACCTGCTCACCACAGGGCTGCCGGGCAGTTTAAACGCAGCATCCGACCTGTCCAAATCAGGCAGCAGAGAAACAAGTCCTGTATCCGAGCACCACAGCCAGAAAGCGTCCAGCCAGAGCACGGCATCCCCCAAGACATCTGTGAAGGATTCCACTAACGAACTGATAAATATACAGAGGCTGGTCAGAGGACTGGAAAAACACAGAGAAATGTCTTCTGCCATTGACTCTCAAAAGTGACGAAAACCACCTGTTTAATCAAGGTGTCTTTGACGTCATTATGTCGGATTATATACACAGTTGTGCTGAGAGTTAGATGGGCGGGTGATATGCGCTGAAGAAGTGACCAACAAGGGAGTTCATCAAATGAGATACAATATTGGTGGTATAGATCCCTTGTTTTAACGTCAATGTATAACTGTGTATGTAGAAAATCTAGACCCCTAAAGGAAACATATGATGTTGGGGCGTTTCGGTAGACTATTGATAAGGAAAAAGCTCCATCCCAAAAATGCATTACAATAGATGTCAAAAGGGATGGAAAGTGAGACGCCCGGTTAAACTGATTTCTGAAGCTGTTTTGGAAAAACGTTCGTAACTCATAATATGAACGATTGATCTGATTGAATTATTTATGTTTCCAAGATCCTGTAAGTATCAAATAGTACGCAACTTGTTATTAATTTATTCAAATCTGTACATTGGCGTGTATATACTACTTAGATTTCAACTTGTTGCATTTATAATTTCCCTTTTTACATGGAAATATAGGCTATTGTACATTAACACTATTTAGCGCTTGTTGTTACGAAACCGAATGAGTTTCAAATGTTTGTGATGCATTGCTGTTTATCCTGCCAGTGAGATGATATATGAAGGAAATGCCTGCCACCTGCATACCTTTTTCATATGCTGTTGATGAAACATTGTTTTGCGATATAACGCGCAGCACTGTGCAATTGGCAGGGAAAACTCAGGTTTCTTTTTCACCAGCACTGAAGACTATCAGAGGTAGCTGAATTGGCATCTTTTGTGCTGGTTTATTCGGGTAAATTAATATGCTTTTGTGGAGTTCCTCACACTTTAAATAAACATGTGTCCTTCAGATGTTGTTTTGTATCATTTGCGTTATTTGATTTGTGTATTGTTGAGCTTGCCTCGTGAAATAAGATATTTGAAAGTCTCGATTAAATTAAAACGTAATGCCTTAGGTTTCGGTTGTTTTGACATGACACGTTTGATCAAAATCAAAGTTGTGTAATCCGTTTGTCTGTAAAGGAAAATATTACAACTTTGAATATTATGCCTTCTGTTATGAGTTAGCCTAGGCAATATATCTGCACTACTGTCTAGGCTTGATGTGCATTCCCGGCACCTTAATTGGGAAAAACGGGCTTGTGGTAATGGCTGGAACAGAATGGGTGGAGTGGTATCAAACATATCAAACAAATGGTTCCCATGTGGTTGATGCGATCCATTCACGCCGTTCCAGCGATTATTATGAACCGCCCTCCCCTCAGCAGCCTCTTCTGATTCCCGGTAATACACTTCTGTACCAGGTCGGTTCGTACATAAAGCATCCTCCATTAAGACTGTAAAGGCATAATTTACCTGCTGCAACCTGATTGGCTGTACGCGATATGCAATTTCATGAATATTCATACTTCTCGACATAGATCCGATCAGGTGATTGGTTGAGCCTTCTCACAGATGTTCCACAGAGCCTTCTCTTTATCTAGCTCGTGCCACCAGCATGAGCAGTTAGCACAGACCGAATGACTTGGGAAACTCAGCTTCATCTTGATCACTAAATTAATTGGTAAATTAATTAAAGTCTAACCAGCTAGTTAACAATATATTTTAGTTTCATTGTCCAATCATTAAAAAAAATTAGCCAACTAATTGTTATTTGTACCTTTCCATAAATGGTCTGCTATGTGTTGCTTGATATGAACATGTTCAACCAAATGTGTCAAAGAATAGGTCATGCATCCACAATTAGTTGGTGGCTACTGCCTGGCCAGTCATCTAGCTAGCTACATTTCAGTAATTAGCTATCCTCTTAAATGCGGTGGTCAGTAGATTAACTAAGTTGTCTGAAAACAAAGTAGTTATTGTTGCCCGTGGTGTAATCATGTCTAACCAGTTGGCTAATGTAGCCTGTGTGCCCATGAGGTCCCAAGTCTACTGCATGGCCAGTGTGAGCCAGCATGCTAGCTAGCCAGCTACATTTCAGTCAGTAGCTATCCTTCTAAATAGGGTAGTCACTGGATAAACTAGCTATAAGTTGAACATATTTGGCTGCAAACTAACTCGTAGCCAGTTGTTGTTGCCCATGGTGGAATCATATTTAACCCGCTGGCTCCTGAAGCCTATGAGCTCCCGAGTCTAGCTTATGTTAGCTAGCTAGCATCACAAATTAGCTAGCTAGCTGCGCTCTTTCATAAGAAAATGGCTGATATGATTCAAACACTAGCTAGCAAGCGAGCTCCGTATTTACATGTTATGCTAACTGTCATTTAAGTTGGTGGTTACTACTGGTTTCAGATCCAAGGCAAGAGAAATTGTCATGTTTTGTGTTTGGTAAGGGCTCAGATTGACGTCACACACTCAAGAAGGCTCAACCAATCACCCGACTGGTTCTATGTCGAGACTTCTGAATATTCATGATATTGCCCCGCCTTCCTATGAAAGGAATTTTTGCATCCAGAACTAGTGTTCCTAGGCATTAGCCACTCTAGCATGGTGGTGGAAAATGTTGTTTCATAAAGAAAGTATGCATGTTTTCTCTGTAATGTTCCACGTTTCTGCCATTAAAGCTAGTTAAGGAGGAAAATTATGCCTTTGCAGCTTGAATGGAGGATGCTTTATGTACGAGCCGGTCCACTGGGTACATGAGTGTATTACTGGGAATGCACATCAAGCCTACATGACAGTGCAGATCCAGAGCCTATTACCGGCTGCCTAGGCCAGTTATGGATATATAGAATCAATGACACATCTTAAAATGTCTCATTATATTCATGTTCAAATCAAATTTTATTGGTTACATACACATGGTTAGCAGATAATGCGAGTGAAGCGAAATGCTTGTGCTTCTAGTTCCGACAGTGCAGTAATATAACAATTCCCCAACAACTACCTAATACACACAAATCTAAGTAAAGGGATGGAATAAGAACATGTACATATAAATATATGGATGAGTGATGACTGAGCGGCATAGGCAAGATGCAATAGATGGCATAGAATACAGTATATACATATGAGATGAGTAATGCAAGATATGTAAACATTATTAAAGTGGCATTATTACATTGACTAGTGATCCATTTATTTATTTAAGTGGCCAATGATTTCTAGTCTGTATGTAGGCAGCAGCCTCTCTGTGTCAGTGATGGCTGTTTAACAGTCTGATGGCCTTGAGATAGAAGCTGTTTTTCAGTCTCTCGGTCCCAGCTTTGATGCACCTTTGATGCACCTGTATTGACCTTGTCTTCTGGATGGTAGCGGGGTGAACAAGCAGTGGCTCAGGTGGATGGTGTCCTTAATGATCTTTTTGGCTTTCCTATGACATCGGGTGCTGTAGCTGTCCTGGAGGGCAGGTAGTTTGTCCCCGGTGGTGCGTTGTGCAGACCGCACCACCCTCTGGAGAGCCTTGTGGTTGTGGGTGGTGAAGTTGCCGTACCAGGCGGTGATACAGCCTGACAGGATGCTCTCAATTGTGCATCTGTAAAAGTTTGTGATGTTTTAGGTGATAAGCCACATTTCTTCCGCTTCCTGAAGTTGAATAGGTGCTGTTGCGCCTTCTTCACTAAGCTGTCTGTGTGGGTGGACCATTTCAGTTTATCAGTAATGTGTATTTCCAAGGAACTTGAAGCTTTCCACCTTCTCCACTGCGGTCCCAGCAATGTGGATAAGGGGGTGCTCCCTCAGCTGTTTCCTGAAGTCCACAATCATCTTCTTTGTTTTGTTGATGTTGAGTGAGAGGTTGTTTTCCAGACACCACACTCTGAGTGCCCTCACCCCCCTGGTAGGCTGTCTCGTTGTTGTTGGTAATCAAGCCCGCTACTGTTGTGTCGTCTGCAAACTTGATGATTGAGTTGGAGGCGTGCATGGCCACGCAGTCATTGTTGAACAGGGAGTACAGGAGGGGGCTTAGCACGCACCCTTGTGGGGCCCCAGTGTTTAGGATCAGCGAGGTGGAGATGTTGTTTCCTACCTTCCCCACCTGGGAGAAGCCCATCAGAATATCCAGGACCCAATTGCAAGGAGGGGTTAAGACCTAGGGCCTCAAGCTTAATAATGAGCTTGGAGGGTACTATGGTGTTGAATGCTGAGCTGTAGTTGATGACAAGCATTCTTTCATAGGTATTCCTCTTGTCCAGATGGGATAAGGCAGTGTGCAGTGTGATGGCGATTGCATCGTCTGTGGACCTATTGGGGCAGTATGCAAACAGTTAAAACAATATTGTGAGGAAAATGTGCAACCATGAATAGGCCTATTGGCTGTAGGCTACTCCTATTAGTTAGGCTGTCCAGTTATTTTAAACATATTCTATTAGGCCTACTTCTGTTGCACACAATAACCTATTTGCGCATTCCCATTTCTCAAGTTTAAACTGTAGCCTACAAATTAGAAGTCAATATCGTTTAAGCTATTTGAAATTGATATTCCAAGGTAATAGGCCTACTTATGGTAATAGGCCTACTTATGTTCAACATATAACATATTGGTATAATTGTTTAATGTTGCAAGCACATTGATAAATGTGAACATAATCCTGAGCCTAATCATGCAAATTTACAAATATGTTTGCGTGTTCGTATGTGTGTGAGGGAGAGAGATAGAAAGAGAGAGTTGATGGAAATTGCAGCTTCAAGTGAAGTGCGAGGCTGGGTATTTCATGGGGACTGCGGCCTGGAAAGCCTAGCAACCCACCAGCAGACAGTCCTTTGTCTGGGCACCAGCGCCTTTCGCCTGCCTGCCGGCCGGCCTCACAGCCTCCACACCCGCGCACAAAGACTGACTAGTATCTCGAGTGGCACAGCTCCTAATTAGTGAGCCTTGTCGCCTTTTTCTTTTCTTTCTATGATAATTTGAACTAATTTTAGTTTGAGCTATTGTTGCCCTACATTCTGTTTTTTCGCAATTCAAAGAGCGATAATCCCCCTCCTCTTGACCCCCGAGTCATTATTAAGGAGGAAAACTGTTTGTTTTAAACAATTAGTCAATGACTGGTTAATTAGTGCCTCACCTACATCCCCAAATGAGTAAAGGGCCATGTCTATGTTCCTCATGTTAATATGAGTATAGGGGGCCAAGATTCACAGCGGTATTCTGACCCATGCACAAGCCTAATCCTGATACCCAATGAGACCCATGCATTCTCATCTCTTCACTTGGGATTTTAGTTCTGAAATAAATGCAGATTAATTTGCTCCACTGATATTAAAACCTTTTTGGGATAGGGGGCAGCATTTTCACTTTTGGATGAATAGCTTGCCCAGAGTGAACTGCCTCCTACTCTGTCCCAGATGCTAATATATGCATATTATTAGTAGTATTGGATAGAAAACACTCTGAAGATTCTAAAACTGTTTGAATGATGTCTGCGAAAACCTGAGAAAAATCCAACCAGGAAGTGGGAGGTTTGTAGTTTTTCAACTCAGCCCCTATTGAAGATACAGTGAGATATTGGTTATGTTGCACTTCCTACGGCTTCCACTAGATGTTAACCGTCTTTAGAAACTGGTTTGAGGATTCTACTATAAAGGAGAGGCTCATGAGACCTGTTTGAGTCAGTGGTCTGGCAGAGTGTCTCAGGCTCGTGACACCCGCTCCCGACAGAGTTATCTCTCGTTCCAGTGCTTTTCTTCAGACATAGGAATTCTCAGGTTGGAACATTATTGATGTTTTATGTTAAAAACATCCTAAAGATTGATTCCATACATCGTTTGACTTGTTTCTACGACCTGTAACGGAACCTTTCAAGTTTTTGTCTGGACGAAGTGCTCACGCCTCAAGAAGATGGATTACTGGGCTGAACACGCTAACAACAAGTGGCTATTTGGACATAAATTATAGACTTTATGGAACAAATCAGTCATTTATTGTTGAACTGGGATTCCTGTGAGTGCCTTCTGATGAAGATCATCAAAGGTAAGTGAATATTTGTGTTATTTCTAACTTCTGTTGACTCAAAAATGGCGGATATTTCTCTGGCTGGATTGGGCTCTGAGCGCCGTTCTCAGATTAGGCTTTTTCCGTAAAGTTAAAAAAAAATCTGACACAGCGGTTGCATTAAGGAGATGTCTATCTTTAATTCTGTGAATAACACTTGTATCTTTTATTGATGTTTATTATGAGTATTTCTGCAAAATCACTGGATATTTTGGAATCAAAACATTACTGCACGTAACGCTCCAATGTAAAATGAGATTTTTGGATATAAATATGCACATTATCGAACAAAACATGCATGTATTGTGTAACATGATGTCCTATGAGTGTCATCTGATGAAAATCATTAAAGGTTAGTGCTTAATTTGATCTATATTCTGCTTTTTGTAACTCCTATCTTTGTCTGGAAAAATGGCTGTGTGTTTTTTGGACTTGGCGGTGATCTAACATAATCATATGTTGTGCTTTCGATGTAAAGCATTTTTGAAATCGGACATGATGGGTAGATTAACAAGAAGTTTATCTTTAATTTGCTGTATTGGACTTGTTAATGTGTGAAGTGGATGGAATTTCGCGCGCTGCCTTTTCAGCGGAATGTTTTCGAGGGGTTCCGCTAGCGGAAAGCCTGCTCTAGAAAGGTTTTAAACATTGTTATATTCTTTCATGTATGTGATCTGCATGGAATGTTTGGTCCTGCAGACAATGAAAAAGTGCCTACAAGGAAAACAAACCTGTCTCTAATATTTTTCTGTCAGCCTGAGAATATTCATGTAGTTTCAGCTCAGGCTGTTTTACAAAAATGTTGTGTTGTGCTGGCTGGTGTTTGTGCTCGTTTATCTCGGACTTGGCTAACCCACTCTCCACTCCCAGGAGCAGCAGGTGCTGGGTGAGAGTAGGCCCATCAGGAAGGCTATAGTGTAGGCTAAACCTCAGTAGCGCACTCAACTGGAATCAGATCTCCAGACAAAGATAACCTAAACACAGAAACCCACAGTCGCCCTGCACGACGATCCACTTACATGGAGGGAAAAAAGCAAGAACTATAGGCCTACAGCTGATTTGAACTATGATTAATTTATCTTAATTATAGCCTACTATGTGCATTTGTAGCATTTTAACAGTCCGATCTTGTAGCCTGTACTAGAGAGGCTGCTGCCCACATTGAGACCCAATCACTGGGCACTTTAATAAATGGATCCCTAGTCACTTTAAACAATAGCACTTTAAATAATGGCAATTTAATAATGTTTACATATCTTACATTACTCATATCACATGTATATACCGTATTTTATACCATGTATTGCACCTTGCCTATGCCGCTCGGCCATTGCTCATCCATATACTTATATGTACATATTCTCATTCACCCCTTTAGATTTGTGTGTATTAAGTAGTTGTTGGGGAATTGTTAGATTACTTGTTAGATATTACTGCACTGTCGGAACTAGAAGCACAAGCATTTCACTACACTCGCATTAACATCTGCTAACCATGTGTATGTGACCAATAACATTTGATTTGATTTGATTGTTTTGCTCCTTCATGCAGACAGGCGGCAGTTATGGAAACACTATTCCTGTCCCCAGTCCACCTGACCGTGCTGCTGCTCCAGTTTCAACTGTTCTGCCTTATTATTATTCGACCATGCTGGTCATTTATGAACATTTGAACATCTTGGCCATGTTCTGTTATAATCTCCACCCGGCACAGCCAGAAGAGGACTGGCCACCCCACATAGCCTGGTTCCTCTCTAGGTTTCTTCCTAGGTTTTGGCCTTTCTAGGGAGTTTTTCCTAGCCACCGTGCTTCTACACCTGCATTGCTTGCTGTTTGGGGTTTTAGGCTGGGTTTCTGTACAGCACTTTGAGATATCAGCTGATGTACGAAGGGCTATATAAATAAATTTGATTTGATTTTGATTTGATATTCTTCTGGACCTCTAGAGATCTGTGGATAAATGATCATCATATTTAATTAAAGCGATATAAAGAGGAAGCTGTAAAGAGTATACTCAAAACAGCAACATGGCATGAAATGCAGTGATGTGTATTCATGGATGCCAAGGGAAGTCAGGCTTCCCCAAATATTTGACCAATAAAATAAATACAAATGATAAAATAATTGATCTTTTGTATCTCTCCGTGTTTTCATAATTTTCCATAAAATGATAAGTGGGTGAATCTCACTAGCGAAATCATCTGAACGAGGGAAGCAGCGCCCCTCTGTCTCAGTACCAAAGGAGTATAACATGTTGCCGCAGTAGCATATGATTGATTGATGTCAGCAAGCGTTTGACCTCCCTTGATAAAAAAAATAATAATAATCAGCTTTGAGCTGAGCTCAACTGCACCCCCAAAGGAGGCCAGTTTGGATTTGGCTTCAAACTAATCAAATAATTTCCTAAGCAAAACATAATTTTCAGAAAAAGTGTTTGTTTCTGTTCCACTTCTGTTGATGTCCTGCAGTAGCTAGATTGCTAAATCGGCCCTTTCCTAAGCCATGGATTTGAACTTGTGGTTTTGACTTAATTCTCTGTACAGACCAATGATTATGATGGTGATTTTGATCTAACCATAAATTAATATGTTGTGCCACTGGCCTGAGATGATTGAAGTTCCATATGTAGCTTAGATGTAGCTTCGTAGGCTCACATTAACTAGCTAGCTAGCTAACTTAGCTGGTTCGTTGTTGCCCATGCCAGGAAGTTTGGCTAGCATGCATTTTAGCTAGGTAGCCTATGACAACAAAAACTGTGTTTTACTTGTGCGCTCACGCACACAGAAATCAGTACAATGGAGAGCTACATGATATTTAGCATTAACATTGATTGGACTAAATCACTAAATTGCTTTTGGTATATTTAAGTTTGTTTTCAGTGTATTAAACTAAGCATATATAGACTTTTTGATGATGTTTAAGTTTAAATGGTACTGGAATAGCTTAAGGCAGTGCTCCTGTTGTCTTTGTGCTGACTTGTGGTAACTCTGTGGTTCTAAATCAGTAGTTGTTAATTTAGTAAACTGTCAAAAACAATAACTTTCAAGCAGGAAGCACCAGTGACGAGGTCTATAAAAAAGTGGTCAGATAAAGTAGATGCTAAACTACAGTACTGTTTTGTTAGCACAGACTGGAATATGTTCCGGGATTCTTCCGATGGCATTGAGGAGTACACCACATCAGTCACTGGCTTTATCAATAAGTGCATTGAGGACGTCGTCCCCACAGTGACTGTACGCACATACCCCAACCAGAAGCCATGGATTACAGGCAACATTCGCACTGAGCTAAAGGGTAGAGCTGCCTCTTTCAAGGAGTGGGACTCCAACCCGGAAGCTTATAAGAAATCCCGCTATGCCCTCTGACGAACCATCAAACAGGCAAAGCATCAATACAGGAATAAGATCGAATCATTCTACACTGGCTCCGACGCTCGTTGGATGTGGAAGGGCTTGCAAACTATTATAGACTACAATGGGAAGCACCGCCGAGAGCACTCATGTCTGTAGCCATGAAATGCTTTGAAAGGCAGGTCATGGATCACATTAACACCATTATCCCAGAATCCCTAGACCCACTCCAATTTGTGTAACGCGCCAACAGAACCACAGATGATGCAATCTCTATTGCACTCCACACTGCCCTTTCCCACTGGACAAAAGGAACACTTATGTGAGAATGCTAATCATCGACTACAGCTCAGCGTTCAACATCACAGTGCCCTCAAAGCTCATCACTAAGCTAAGGACCCTGGGACTAAATATCTCCCTCTGCAACGGGATCCTGGAATTCCTGATGGGATGCACCCAAATTGTAAGGGTAGGGAACAGGTATCTGCCATGCTGATCCTCAACACAGGGACCCATCAGGGGTGCGTGCTTTGTCCCCTCCTGTACTCCCTTTTCACTCACGACTGCGTGGCCAAGCATGGCTCCAACACCATCATTAAGTTTGCCGACGACAAAATGGTGGTAGGCCTGCTCACTGACAATAATGAGACAGCCTACAGGGAGGAGGTCAGAGACCTAGTATTGTGGAGCCAGGACAACAACCTCTCCCTCAACGTGATCAAGACAAAGGAGCTGATCGTGGACTACAGGACTACACCCCCATTCACATTGACGGGGCAGTATTGGAAAAGGTAGATGGCTTCAAGTTCTTGGTGTCCACATCACCAACAAAGTATCATGCCCCAAACATACCAAGACAGTCGTGAAGAGAGCACGATCCTCAGATCCTCAAAAAGTTCTACAGCTGCACGTTCTAGAGCATTGACTCGGTACCATTACTCCCTGTATATAGCCTCATTATTGTTATTGTATTGTGTTACTTTGTTAAAAACTTTAGTTTATTATAAGTATTTTTTTGTAAACTATTATTTTTCTTAAAGCTGCATTGTTGGTAAAGGGCTTGTAAGTAAGCATTTCACGGTAATGTCTACCTACACCTGTTGTATTCGGTGCATGTGACAATTTGAACATAGGTTATAACATGGCTTTTTTACTGGCTTGGCTTGGCTTCCTCAGTGATTTTAACCACACACTGCTGCTGATGATATATCAGATGCCTATAGGGCAGCCAAATCTGAGCTACCATTAAAAAGCACTTAGGTTTTACAAAGATCCAGGCCCTCATGCCTTATGGCTACATACACAGACAGGGTGAAAAAGCTGATGTGATTCAGAGGGAGTTCATTAAAGGTAGCCCCATTTATGTGCTTTATGGCCTTGTTTATAAAATTAGCATATAGTGTGTGTCACCACGGATTGACTTCTCCAGTATAGAGTCAAAGGAATGATCCCACATTTTACAGTTACAGTGGGGAGAACAAGTATTTTTGACACACTGTCGATTTTGCAGGTTTTTCTACTTACAAAGCAACTTTTATCATAGGTATACTTCAACTGTGTAAGACGGAATCTAAAACAAAAATCCAGAAAATCACATTGTATGATTTTTAAGTAATTCATTAGCATTTTACTGCATGACATAAGTATTTGATCACCTACCAACCAGTAAGAATTCCGGCTCTCACAGACCTGTTAGTTTTTCTTTAAGAAGCCCTCCTGTTCTCCACTCATTACCTGTATTAACTGCACCTGTTTGGACTCAAATCAAATCAAATCAAATCAAATTTTATTTGTCACATACACATGGTTAGCAGATGTTAATGCGAGTGTAGCGAAATGCTTGTGCTTCTAGTTCCGACAATGCAGTAATAACAAGTAATCTAACTAACAATTCCAAAACTACTGTCTTGTACACAGTGTAAGGGGATAAAGAATATGTACATAAGGATATATGAATGAGTGATGGTACAGAGCAGCATAGGCAAGATACAGTAGATGGTATCGAGTACAGTATGTACAAATGAGATGAGTATGTAAACAAAGTGGCATAGTATAAAGTGGCTAGTGAGACATGTATTACATAAGGATACCGTTGATGATATAGAGTACAGTATATACGTATGCATATGAGATGAATAATGTAGGGTAAGTAACATTTATATAAGGTAGCATTGTTTAAAGTGGCTAGTGATATATTTACATCATTTCCCATCAATTCCCATTATTAAAGTGGCTGGAGTTGAGTCAGCGTCAGTGTGTTGGCAGCAGCCACTCAGTGTTAGTGGTGGCTGTTTAACAGTCTGATGGCCTTGAGATAGAAGCTGTTTTTCAGTCTCTCGGTCCCAGCTTTGATGCACCTGTACTGACCGCGCCTTCTGGATGATAGCGGGGTGAACAGGCAGTGGCTCGGGTGGTTGATGTCCTTGATGATCTTTATGGCCTTCCTGTGACATCGGGTGGTGTAGGTGTCCTGGAGGGCAGGTAGTTTGCCCCCGGTGATGCGTTGTGCAGACCTCACTACCCTCTGGAGAGCCTTACGGTTGAGGGCGGTGCAGTTGCCATACCAGGCGGTGATACAGCCCGCCAGGATGCTCTCGATTGTGCATCTGTAGAAGTTTGTGAGTGCTTTTGGTGACAAGCCGAATTTCTTCAGCCTCCTGAGGTTGAAGAGGCGCTGCTGCGCCTTCTTCACGATGCTGTCTGTGTGAGTGGACCAATTCAGTTTGTCTGTGATGTGTATGCCGAGGAACTTAAAACTTGCTACCCTCTCCACTACTGTTCCATCGATGTGGATAGGGGGGTGTTCCCTCTGCTGTTTCCTGAAGTCCACAATCATCTCCTTAGTTTTGTTGACGTTGAGTGTGAGGTTATTTTCCTGACACCACACTCGGAGGGCCCTCACCTCCTCCCTGTAGGCCGTCTCGTCGTTGTTGGTAATCAAGCCTACCACTGTTGTGTCGTCCGCAAACTTGATGATTGAGTTGGAGGCTCGTTACCTGTATAAAAGACACCTGTCCACACACTCAATCAAACAGACTCCAACCCCTCCACAATGGCCAAGACCAGAGAGCTGTGTAAGGACATCAGGGATAAAATTGTAGACCTGCACAAGGCTGGGATGGGCTACAGGACAATAGGCAAGCAGCTTGGTGAGAAGGCAACAACTGTTGGCGCAATTATTTGAAAATGGAAGAAGTTCAAGATGAAGGTCAATCACCCTCGGTCTGGGGCTCCATGCAAGATCTCACCTTGTGGGGCATCAATGATCTTGAGGAAGGTGAGTGATCAGCCCAGAACTACACGGCAGGACCTGGTCAATGACCTGAAGAGAGCTGGGACCACAGTCGCAAAGAAAACCATTAGTAACACACTACGCCATCATGGATTAAAATCCTGCAGCACACGCAAGGTCCCCCTGCTCAAGCCAGCGCATGTCATCCAGGCCCGTCTGAAGTTTGCCAATGACCATCTGGATGATCCAGAGGAGGAATGGGAGAAGGTCATGTGGTCTGATGAGACAAAAATAGAGCTTTTTGGTCTAAACTCCACTCTCCGTGTTTGGAGGAAGAAGAAGGATGAGTACAACCCCAAGAACACCATCCCAAACGTGAAGCATGGAGGTGGTAACATCATTCTTTGGGGATGGTTTTCTGCAAAGGGGACAGGATGACTGCACCGTATTGAGGCGAGGATGGATGGGGCCATGTATCGCGAGATCTTGGCCAACAACCTCCTTCCCTCAGTAAGAACATTGAAGATGGGTTGTGGCTGGGTCTTCCAGCATGACAACGACCCGAAACACACAGCCAGGGCAACTAAGGAGTGGCTCCGTAAGAAGCATCTCAAGGTCCTGGAGTGGCCTAGCCAGTCTCCAGACCTGAACCCAATAGAAAATCTTTGGAGGGACCTGAACGTCCGTATTGCCCAGTGACAGCCCCGAAACCTGAAGGATCTGGAGAAGGTCTGTATGGAGGAGTGGGCCAAAATCCCTGCTGCAGTGTGTGCAAACCTGGTCAAGAACTACAGGAAATGTATGATCTCTGTAATTGCAAACAAAGGTTTCTGTACCAAATATTAAGTTCTGATTTTCTGATGTATCAAATACTTATGTCATGCAATAAAATGCAAATGAATTACTTAATCATACAATGTGATTTTCTGGATTTTTGTTTTAGATTCCGTCTCTCACAGTTGAAGTGTACCTATGATAAAAATTACCGACCTCTACATGCTTTGTAAGTAGGAAAACCCTGCAAAATCGGCAGTGTATCGAATACTTGTTCTCCCCACTGTATGTGGCCCTCGGAATACTACTGTTAAGGCCAAAAACATGTGCCTTTGAAAAGCTAAATAAGTGCCAGACATGAAGATACAGGATTCACAAGTAATGCCTCAATATCTTTGGTCATAAATGTGGGAGAAACAAGAATTATGTGCCAGGCTCATTTAAGAGGGAGGAGGAGTCAATATTAATTGCCAGATGGATTCATCCTGACCCTGAGCAGTACCATTCATGTATTATACGAGCTGTACTTGACCACATCACAGGCGGAGATCATGTCTTTAATGGGTGCTGAATACTAACGTTTTTGGTCAGGATGAGGAGGTAGTTGAGTCTGAGTAACTGTCTCTTTAGTTAACATTCCACTCCTTGCCACTCCTTGTCATTGCCAAGCATGAGGTAGGCCTAGTGGATTATTAAAATAGACTGGTACCCAGGCTAGAAGTAGTTACCTTTGACAGATAAATTCTTACTTGTGGTACTATATGACATATTCACCAGTCAGTACATTAGATAGATGTTTTTGGCACAGGTTGATCATCCTATGTTGGTTTAAACCTACTGCCCCTGATTATCACTCCTCCGCAGTTCTGCCAGGTGTTGGTTGGCACTGTGCTGACAAAACTCTGGCCATGCCAAGAAAAGTCCAGTGCTACGCCTCAAAGACTCACACCCCTCCATTTCCCTGCCATCTGTGGGAACGGCTCAGTGTAACCCTCTGCCAGGGCTGGCTCTGGAGTTCCTCAGCGCCACCTTGGTGAATTACATGATCAAAAGCAAAGCTAAGGTCACAGGCGCCCTCCCCCGTCCTCTGTAATCATTCCCTCTGTACCATGAACCACAGAACCACTCATGCTCTATGTCTATCATTAATGGACATGTGTTCTCCATAAGAAAAAGCTTGCCTCACAATAGCCTGCCACCGAACCTTGCTGTTGGTTGCGTGACAGTGAAAAGCTGCCCTGCATGTGGATGTGCTGGTGCAACACTGGGACTTTGTAAGTAGAACTGCAGTCTAAAGAGCAATGCAGACAGAGACTGGCAGCAGACAGCACAGAGGCCTGTGGAGAGAATTGCTGGGCGACTTCTGGAGAGGAAGCCTCCACTCTGAGGCCCACTGGTCTTACGCACACACACACCAAGACACACACCAACACACACAGGCACACACACTTTACTCCAGGACCCACCAAAGTAAAACAATTCTGGATCAGATGTTTTTTATAAAATATCTAGCATAGATTGGCAGTAATGATGAAACTTTAAATTCTATATTCACTGAATGTGCAACAAAGACGCCCCGAAAGGGGGAGGGGGGCAGTCTGCCTTCCCAGAGACACCCTGGGATTGCTGTCCAAAGGTATTGTGTCAAAGGAGAGCTCATTAGGTCCATAGCCCTTCCAGCCTCGCGGCTTGGTCAACTGTCAACTTCACTGGAGCACCTGGGAGATGATAAGGGTGAGTAATGAGGGCAAAGGGGCAGCTAGGCCCCTCCACCTCACCCCACCTCACTTCACTCCACCATGGCTACTCAGGCTGGGGCAGCTAAGCCCTCACACCCACCTCACCCCACCCCACCCCAACATGGCTTATCAAGCTGGGGGAACAGGGGCAGAGGCCCCAAGTAAGTCCTTGAACACAAAGTATACTTCCATCCAAACAGCTGCTACACTTTGAGCTTGTGTTCCACAGTCTCATTCTGATGAGGCTCACAGCTGACTGGCCAGATAGGATTTGGCCCCACTATTTACCTGCTCCAGTACCATAAACATCATGAGAACATTACCCTCAGACGGAAACCAGTCAAGCATACAAAGGTCATGTTCACTTGTAGCCACCTCCCTCCCCTCCAGTTCCTCATCCGTATTTCCCCTGACTCTCTATGCCCTCGCCATTCTCTGTAGGTGCTAACCTCAGGTTGTGCTCTACCGCCTGCCCTGCTGCTCCCGACCCTTTCAGTGTGATGCTCATCCCAGATGTCAGGGGTGCTGGGGAAGGGAAGAGACTGACCTCCACCTCTGGACTCAGGTGCCAACATTCACTACACCACACCACAAGACATTCCAAGTCATAAACAACAGCTAATTGATGTAGCCAGACCTGATATTTGACAAATGATTGCATGTAATGTTAGTCTGCAATTAGAGAACATATAATACTGTGATCTAGGTGCAGCACTCAAGGGGTAACAATTCAGCGTTAGACCAAATCCATGGCATACTGTCAGTAAAGACATTAAGAAGGAGGTTTACATTACAGTCTGTGGTTGTGCCCTTTGATGGATGTGTATGGTCTATGATTTCCTTCATCATCACATTCTACTTTAGCTGCTCAGATTAAAGTCAGTCATGGAGCAATTGTTTGTGCTTGAACCAATGGCATGCTGTGCTTAATGGTGTGTGTGTGTGTGTGTGTGCTGATGTGCGTCTGTCAATACAGTTTTCGACTGTAGACAATTCTCTAAATCCCAATTTTCTAAACAGAGTCAACGCATCTTTAGCCATATGGCCTATGCAGATTCTACCAGCTTGCATTTGCATTTGTGTGTGGCTGTGTTCTTTTAAATTACTGTCTAATAAATTTAACTAATTAATAAATTAATTAACCAATCAACGAATTAAACTGTGTCATTTGCTAAATTCTTTGACCAATTTTATTAAATACATCCAATCAGATCAACTTCATTTGAAAGGTTTTATGCCATTCTCAAACCGGGTTAATATAGTACGTCTTTGGCTCCTTTAAATCAGAATGGATCTTAGTACCTGTCCTGTGGAACCTGGGCAGAAAGACAGACAGTGAGCCACATTTACATTAACTTAAGGGAAGTAAACAGCTTGGTGGGACAATGTCTTTGTAGATGTACATATTATATGGTTCGAGGGGGAGCTGGGTGGGGAAATCTCAGGATTAACTCTGAAAAGCGACTGTAAATCTGCAGATAACAAATGTCTTCAAATCCACCTGAAAGGTATTCATCTGGCGACTTGCAGCACACCTCTTGGCCTATGGTCAATACAGATTAAAGGCTCTATTTTAACAAACCTAACACAATGGTACATCTTAGTGCTGGTGGTACAGGTTCAGTGGTGTGTCTAAATATTTTAGCTATTTTTAGCTAACCAGAATTATTGATGCAGTAGATGGCGGTGGCCACGGAAGGACTAGGTTTTTATGAATAAACAGGCTTGACCACTCACTGGGCAACCAAAACATGCTCCAGGGCTAAATATGTGGTTGCTTAAAGTTGTGTGCTGTCTTTTATGTATTGCATTGTCATCAACTTCAATCTGAATGTTAGGCCGTTACAGCCTAGTTTGTTAAATAGCCTACTGAAACAACATTTCTAAATGTTTGTAGGCCTGTCCTATCATTGCTAAATATGTTGAAAATGTTGTCTTCAATATGTAAATATATAGCATTCGCACTGATATAGGGGCTCTAGGCCTACTGTAAATTTCATTATGTCTGCCATGTCTGAGCCATGGACATGCCAAACAATGTCAATAAGCAAGTTTAAATTCACAATTGGTAAGGTTGAAAAATAGTAAATAATTGTATTCAAATTTGAGTAGAAATGAAGCAACAACTGGTTTTAAAATATAGTTACATGTACCATAATTGCTCCCTGAGGGCATATACTACATGACCAAAAGCATGTGGACACATGCTCGTCGAACATTCCAAAATCATGGGCATTCATATGTAGCTGTCCCCCTTTTGCTATTCTTCTGGGAAGGCTTTCCACTAGTGGTGTAAAGTTTGGTGGAGAAGGAATAATGATCTGGGGCTGTTTTTAATTGATCGGGCTAAGCCCCTTAGTTTCAGTAAAGGGAAATCTTAACGCTACAGCATCCAATGACATTCTAGACGATTCTATGCTTCCAACTTTGTGGCAATGCCCCCGTACACAGGACCTTTCCTGTTCCAGCATGACAATGCCCCCGTGCAGGTCCATACAGAAATGGTTTGTCGAGATCGGTGTAGAAGAATTTGACTAGCCTTCACATATCCTTGACCTCAACCCCATCAAACACCTTTCCAATTAATTGAAACGCCGAGCCAGACCTAATCGCACAACATCAGTGCCCGACCTCACTAATTCTCTTGAATGGAAGCAAGTCCCCGCAGCAATGTTCACCTACTCTTTCAAAGGTTTTTCTTTATTTTTACTATTTTCTACATTGTACAATTGTCAATAGTCTAGGTAATGTGGGTAAGGCGGAGTCAGGAGCAGGGCACAGAGATGAGTAATAATTGGAACTTTACTCAATAAACAATCTTCCATCAAGGAGAACAAAATTCCAGAGCACATAAACGAGACAACTTGACAACAATAAACACGCACAAAACAATGATGGAACCAGAGGGTTAAATAGGGAATAAATTATAACGTAATGGAAACCAGGTGTGTACAATCAAGACCTAACAAAAGGAAAAATAAATGTAGATCGGTGGAGACTAGAAAGACGGTGACGTCGACCGCCGAACGCCGCCCGAACAAGGAGAGGCACCAACTTCGGCGGAAGTCGTGACAGTACTCCCCCCTTGATGCGCGGCTCCAGCTGCGCACTGACACCGGCCTCTGGGACAACCCGGAGGACGAGGCGCAGGACACTCCGGGTGGAGACGGTGAAATTCCCGCAGTAAGGAAGGGTCCAGGATGTCCTCCCCTGGCACCCAGCATCTCTGGACCGTACCGCTCCCACTCCATGAGGTACTGAAGGCCCCTCGCCCAACGCCTTGAGTCCATGATGGCTCGCACAGTATACGCCGGGGCCCCCTCGATGTCTAGAGGGGCGGAGGAACCTCCCGCACCTCAAACTGCTGGAGCGGACCAGCCACCACCGGCCTGAAGAGAGACACATGGAATGAGGGGTTAATATGGTAATCAGGGGGAGCTGTAACCTATAACAAACCTTGTTCAGTCTCCTCAGGACTTTAAATGGCCCCACAAACCGTGGCCCTAGCTTCCGGCAGGGCAGGCGAAGGGGTAGGTTTGGGTCAAGAGCCAGACCCGTCCTCTGGTGTGTGCACCAGTGGACGCCTCACTGCGGTGTCGGTCGGAGCTCGCCTTCTGCCGCCTGATGGCCCGTTGCAGACGCACATGGGTTCCTCCGTGTCCCTCCGTGTCCCATGTTTCCTCCATGTTTCCTCCGAGCGCCGAAACCATTCGTCCACTGCTGGTGCTTTGATCTGGCTCTAATGCCAAGGTGCCAGGACCAGCGGATAGGTTAGTGGAGGAGTGACGAAGGGAGTTTTGGGCCATCTGTGCCCAGTGGATGAAATCCAACCACTCCCCCAGCCGGTCCTGGCAATAGGACCGCAGAAACCTACCCACGTCCTGGTTAGCTCTCTCCATCTGCCCGTTACTCTCGGGGTGAAAACCTGAGGTGAGGCTGGCAGAGACCCCCAAGCGTTCCATAAACGCCCTCCAGACCCTAGACGTGAACTGGGGACCCTTATCAGAAACTATATCCTCAGGCACCCCGTAGTGCCGGAAGACGTGGGTGAACAGGGCCTCCGCAGTTTGTAGAGCCGTAGGGAGACCGGGCAAAGGAAGGAGACGGCAGGACTTAGAAAACCGATCCACAACGACCAGGATCGTGGTGTTTCCCTGTGACGGAGGAAGATCCATGATGGAGGAAGATCCGTCATGAAATCTACCGATAGGTGTGACCACTGCTGTTGTGGAACGGGTAGGGGTTGTAATTTCCCTCTGGGCAGGTGTCTAGGTGCCTTACACTGGGCCCACACCGAGCAGGAGGAAACATAAACCCTCATGTCCTTAGCTAAAGTGGGCCACCAGTACTTCCCACTAAGACAGCACACTGTCCGACCGATGCCAGGATGAGCAGAGGGTGACGTGTGGGCCCAACAGATCAAACTATCGTGGACATCAGACGCTCGATGTCCGCGTCCACCTCCTATGCCACCAGGCAAGAAGCAGGAAGTATGGGAGTGGGGTCCGTGGACCGCTCCTCTGTGTCATACATCCGGGACAGTGCATCTGCGTTAGCGTTCTGGGAACCTGGTCTGTAGGAAAGAGTGAAAACAAAACGGGTGAAAAACATGGCAAACCTTGCCTGGCGAGGGTTCAGTCTCCTCGCCGCCCAGATGTACTCCAGATTGTGGTGGTCAGTCCAAATGAGGAAAGGGTGTTTATCCCCTCAAGCTAATGCCTCCACGCCTTCAGAGCCTTGACAACAGCCAACAGCTCCCGATCCCCCACATCATTGTTTCGCTCCGCCGGGCTGAGCTTCTTCGAAAAGAAAGCACAGGGGCGGAGCTTTGGGGCGTACCCGAGCACTGAGACAGCACAGCTCCTATCCCAGCCTCGGATGCGTCCTCTACTATAAATGCCAAAGAGGGATCAGGATGAGCCAGCACGGGAGCCGAGATAAACAGAGCCTTCAGGTGACATAAAGCCCTGTCCGCCCCAGCTGACCACTGCAGTCGCACCGGTCCCCCCCTTAGCAAGGGGAGCCGCTACCTGACCAAAGCCCCGGATAAACCTCCGGTAGTAGTTGGCAAACCCTAAGAACCGCTGCATCTCCTTTACCGTGGTTGGAGTTGGCCAATTACACACGGCTGCAATGCGGTCTCTCTATCTCCACTCCTGACGTGGAAATCTGATGCCCTAGGAAGGAGACGGATTGTTGGAAGAACAAGCATTTCTCAGCCTTGACATATAGATCATGCTCCAACAGGCGACCAAGCACTTTGCGCACCAGGAACACATGCTCGGCGCGTGTAGCGGAGTATATCAGGATATCATCGATATACACCCTGCCCATGCAGGTCTCTGAAAATCTCATCTACAAAAGATTGGAAGACTGATGGAGCATTCATCAACCCATATGGCATGACGAGGTACTCATAATGCCCTGAGGTGGTGCTAAATGCTGTCTTCCACTCGTCTCCCTTCCGAATACGCACCAGATTGTACGCACTCCTGAGATCCAGTTTAGTGAAGAAGCGCGCCCCGTGCATTGACTCAATCGCTGTAGTAATAAGAGATAGCGTGTAACTATATCTCACCGTGATTTTATTGAGACCTCGATAATCAATGCACGGGCGCAAACCGCCATCCTTCTTCTTCACAAAAAAGAAACTTGAGGGTGAAATGGAGGGCTGAATGTACCCCTGACGCAGGGATTCGGAGACATATGTCTCCATAGCCACTGTCTCCGCTTGCGACAGGGGATACACTTGACTCCTGGGAAATGCAGCGTCTACCAGGGGATCTATCGCACAATCCCCCCGTCGATGGGGTGGTAATTGAGTTGCCTTCTTTTTATAGAAGGCGAGAGCCAAATCGGCATATTCTGGGGGAATGCGCACGGTGGAGACCTGGTCTGGACTTTCCACCGTAGTAGCACCAATGGAAACCCCTAAACACCTACCTGAGTACTCTTGCGACCACCCCGTGAGAGCCCTCTGTGGCCAAGAAACAGTGGGGTTATGACAAGCTAACCAGGGTAGGCCTAGCATCACAGAATACGCAGGAGAATCAATAAGGAAAATACTAATATTTTCCTTGTGACCCCCCCTGCGTTACCATGCGCAAAGGAGCGGTGGCCTCCCTGATAAACCTTGACCCTAATGGTCGACTATCTAAGGCATGAACGAGGAAAGGCATATCCACAGGAACAATGGGGATCCCTAAACTATGAGCTAAACTTTTATCAATGAAATTCCCAGTAGTGCCTGAATCTACTAGCGCATTATGCTGGGAACGCAGGGAAAAATCAGGAAAAGTGACAGAGACAAACATATGTGCAACAGAGGGCTCTGGATGAGAATGGTGCCTACTCACTTGGGGTGACGCCAGAGTGCCCTGCCTGCTGCCTTGATTCCCAGAGGAACCACCCCGGCACCGACCAGCAGTGTGACCTCTGCGACCACATATGGTGCTCGAGTGGGAACCCCCCTCCGGTCTCCCTGTGCACTCCATGGGTACAGGAGAGAGGGTGCGGGAGGATAGAACAACCAGACCCCGATCTAGAGATCCACGAGTAGCCAGCATGTTGTCCAGCCTGATGGACAAGTCCACCAGCTGGTCGAAGGTGAGGGTGATGTCTCTGCAGGCCAGCTCCCGACGGATGTCCTCGCGTGGACAACAGTGGTAATGGTCGATCAGGGCCCTGTCGCTCCATCCAGCGCCAGCAGCCAGGGTCCTAAACTCCAGAGCAAACTCCTGTGCGCTCCTCGTCTCCTGCCTCAGATGGTAGAGGCGCTCACCCGCCGCTCTGCCTTCGGGTGGGTGGTGGAATACTGTGCTGAAATGGCGGGTGAACTCCTCAAAATGGTCCAACGCAGCATCCTCTTCTTCACACATCGCGCTGGCCCCCTCCAGGGCTTTCCCGGTGAGGCACAAGACGAGGGCATAACTCTTCTCACGATCCGATGGAGCTGGGTGGACCGTGGCCAGATACAAGCTTAGTTTGAGGAGAAAACCCTGGCAGCCGGCAGTATCTACGTCGTACCCCTTAGGCAGGGATAAATGGATGCTGCTGGGTTCAGGCGGGGAAAGGGTGCTCAGGGGAGACCCCGGTTGTGCTGGTGGAGGCGCTGGAAAAACTCCCTGTCTCTCCCAGCGGTCCATATTCTGGACAACGTGATCCATGGCGGCGCTCAGATTGTCAATCATCTCCGTATGTTCCATGACGCGCTCCTCCACCTCCATGGCCGGGGTACCTTCTCCTGCTGACTTCATTTTTTGGTAGAGATTCTGTCAGAGTCATGTGTATAGGTGGCAGGGAACTCAGGCTCAGGAGAATCCAACTGAATGTAATGGAGTTATTTAATAACAATAAATGAAACATAACTCCAACACTAAATGTAACAATAAAACAAAGCGGGTACGAGGACCCGTCGCGCACCAATACAAAACAACACAACACTGAATAACAAACAATCTCTGACAAAGACATGAGGGGAAACAAAGGGTTAAATACACAACAGGTAATGAATGGGAATGAAACCAGGTGTTTATGAAGACAAGACAAAACCAATGGAAAATGAAAAATGGATCAATGATGGCTAGAAGACCGGTGACGTTGACCGCCGAGCACAGCCCGAAAAAGGAGAGGCTTCGATTTCGGCAGAAGTCGTGACAGCAGAGGGAAGGAAATGTAGCCAACAAGTGCTCAGCATTTGTGGGAACTCATTCAAGACTGTTGGAAAAGCATTCCAGGTGAAGCTGGTTGAGAGAATGCCAAGAGTATGCAAGGTTGACATTAAGGCAGGGTGGCAACTTTGAAGACTAAAATGTATTTTGATTTGTTTAACACTTTTTTGGTTACTACATGATTCCATATGTGTTATTTCATAGTTTTAATTTTCTACAATGTAAAAAAGAGTAAAAATAAAGAAAAACCCTTGAATGGGTAGATGTGTCCACATTTTTCATTGGTACTGTATGTCTATTATGGAGAAAAAAATAGGGCAAAAAACTAAATATTTGAAGGCATGTTCAGTAGAACATTTAAAAACCCTTTAGCAATCTTGCTCTGAGGGTCCCAGAGATAAAATGTAGCATAGTTTTGTTTGATAAAATCCATTTTTATATTCAAATGGGTTCTAAAGTTTGAACCCCCTGTCTCTGGCTCCACACCCACCCTGCCCGGCCATCTAGATGTGCGAAAATTAGTGTATAAGCTAATGATCCATCATGTATGACATTCCTGGGAGTGTGTAAACTTAATTACATTTTGTATTACCATGACATTTTTATATGGTCTCTATTTTTATGTACTTGAAAATGTATCAATTGACCAATTCGGCACAATTGGGCAGACTTGATAGAAACTATTGTGCAATATTGCAACGCTTCACTGGATCAATCTGAAACATTGTACATATACTGCTGCCATCTAGTGGCAGAAATCTAAATTGGCCTAGACTCCTATATTATATTATGGCCTTTCTCTTGCTTTAATTTTTTTTTATATAAAACGCATATTTTTTGTTTGTATAATCTGTTATATTCTCCAACATTAATTTCACATTTCCACAAGCTTCCTTTCAAATGGTATCAAGAATATGCATATCCTTGATTAATTTTAGGCAAAAACAATTTTAAAGGGTCCAATCCTTAAGAGGCTAGACAAGGCCTGGTTTCCAAAAAGCATCTTAAGCTAAGTTCATCACTAGAACCTTTGTAGGAGCGTCGTTACATTTAAAAACATTGTTATTAATGTTGCACTTAATAACTCTCGTAATCTATCGCCTACCTCAGACCACTCGTAGAACAGATAAGTGCGTAGTTCGATACTTTTTTGCCCTCCCTTTATACACAGAAGATCTCCACTAAATTTAGAACCACGTGGTTTATACACCACTCTGTGACCACCGATAACTTCAGAACAAAGTTGACTAAAAATGTAAAGTTGCCAATGTCTTTGCAAATGTTACAAACCAGCGATGTATAAAAAGATGCTTCAAATTAAAAATGAGATGACTGCATTAAAATATAAATACAGTAGGCATATTTCAATCATACTGAAATACATTTAATGATCAATCAATTTAGTTATATTTCGCTACTTGTAGGCTACTGTCTGTATTTTGTTTCAAGATACATGCATTTCATGATGTGTAGCCTAACAGGTGCACAATGATGTGCCAAATTTTGATTTAGTGCATTATTGTAGGGTAAGCATTAGAATAAACTGCCTCCATATTTGCTGCCATATCAATCAATCAAATGTATTTATGAAGCCATTTTTACATCAGCAGATGTTTCAACGTGCTATACAGTAACCCAGCCTAAAGCCCTGCAGCAACAATGCAGATGTAGAAGCACGGTGTCTAGGGAAAACTCCCTAAAAAGGCAGAAACCTAGGAAGAAACCTGGGGTGGCCAGTCCTCTACTGACTGTGCCAGGTGAAGATTATAAGAGTACATGGTCATTTAAGACCAGATTGTTTTTCAAGATGTTCTAATGTTCATAGATGACCAGCAGGTTCAAATAATAATCAGTGGTGATAATATCTGTCTAAGAGCTGATTCGTCATCATTATCGTGGAATAATTCTAATGTTAAGGTAAGATTTTAATGGAGAAAGCTGACCCGAGAGCATGTTACATCTTCGGCTGTTGTAGAAAAAAACACTACTAAGTTTAACTTCCATCGATATCGGGAAACCAGGCCCTGGTAAATAGCCGCAACTTGCGTAAGGGGTGGAAAAGGCTTATGCTCCAGTTGGAAAATTGCAAACTAATGTGCACCAGCCGAAAATAGAGCCACAAGTGTTTACTTTGATAAATACAGAATAGCAGGGATTGGATGCATTGTCTTGATGAATGACAGACTGCTACAAGGGATCAGTAGATTGGGTGTTGAGGTTGATTGGCCATTTGCGGTCACAACTTGCAGACTTGTTTACATGTTGCTGTGCTTTTTGTTGCCAAACTTACTTTGCTACCTGACAACTTAATGGTTTTTACTTTTTAATTACCGTTTATATTTTTGGTTTTTCCCTCACTCAACTTTTTTTAAATTCAACTTTTTCGCTCCGGACGCTTTATCTGGACGTGGTTCGTCAGGACCTCCACCAGCCGAAGCTAAAAAGTAACATTAACATGATGCCTTCTAATTGCAGTCGCTGTACTCATAATACACAGGAGAACGATCGCCTTACGGCGAGGATAGCTGTGTTGCAAGCCCAGCTTCAGACGCAATCGTTAGGCAAGGGTAATTTCAGTGTAGGAAAGGATGAAACAGCGTCTGTGCCACCAGTAAGTACAGATAGTAACGTTAGTATAAATCCCCTCGCACGGTCCCAGCAGCCGGACAACTTTCTTATGGTTTCTGGAAGGAATTGCTGTAGGAATGCTCAACCGGTCGCTCATTTAGCCGACAGAAACGTTCAACCGGTTTTCCCCATTAAGCAGCGAGTTGGAGTCTGCGGCCAAGCCTTCTCGTCTCTACTCCTCCCGTTATGAGGTCTGAGACGCCGAAGCTTCCCACCATTAGCTCTGACAAACTGAAAACCCTAGTCATTGGCGACTTCATTACCCGCAGTATTAGACTTAAAACGAATCATCCAGCGATCAAACACTGTTTACCAGGGGGCAGGGCTACCGACGTTAAGGCTAATCTGAAGATGGTGCTGGCTAAAGCTAAAACTGGCGAGTGTAGAGAGTATAGAGATATTGTTATCCACGTCGGCACCAACGATGTTAGGATGAAACAGTCAGAGGTCACCAAGCGCAACATAGCTTCAGCATGTAAATCAGCTAGAAAGATGTGTCGGCATCAGGTAATTGTCTCTGGCCCCCTCGCAGTTAGGGGGAGTGATGAGCTCTACAGCAGAATCTCACAACTCAATTGCTGGTTGAAAACTGTTTTCTGCCCCTCCCAAAATATAGAATTTGTAGATAATTGGCTCTCTTTCTGGGACTCACCCACAAACAGGACCAAGCCTGACCTGCTGAGGAGTGACGGACTCCATCCTAGCTGGAGGGGTGCTCTCATCTTATCTACCAACATAGACAGGGCTCTAACTCCTCTAGCTCCACAATGAAATAGGGTGCAGGCCAGGCTGGCTAACAGCCTGCCAGCTTAGTGGAGTCTGCCACTAGCACAGTCAGAGTAGTCAGCTCAGCTATCCCCATTGAGACCGTGTCTGTGCCTCGACCTGGGTTGGGCAAAACTAAACATGGCGGTGTTCGCCTTAGCAATCTCACTAGGATAAAGACCTCCTCCATTCCTGTCATTATTGAAAGAGATGGTGATACCTCAAATCTCAAAATAGGGCTACTTAATGTTAGATCCCTTACTTCAAAGGCAATTATAGTCAATTAACTAATCACTGATCATAATCTTGATGTGATTGGCCTGACTGAAACATGGCTTAAGCCTGATGAATTTACTGTGTTAAATGAGGCCTCACCTCCTGGTTACACTAGTGACCATATCCCCAGTGCATCCCGCAAATGTGGAGGTGTTGCTAACATTTACGATAGCAAATTTCAATTTACAACCAAAAAAATGACGTTTTCATCTTTTGAGCTTCTAGTCATGAAATATATGCAGCCTACTCAAATCACTTTTTATAGCTACTGTTTACAGGCCTCCTGGGCCATATACAGCGTTCCTCATTGAGTTCCCTGAATTCCTATCGGCCCTTGTAGTCATATCAGATAATATTCTAATTTTGGTGACTTTAATATTCACATGGAAAAGTCCACAGACCAACTCCAAAAGGTTTTCGTTGCCATCATCGACTCAGTGGGTTTTGTCCAACATGTCTCTGGACATCCTCACTGTCACAGTTATACTCTGGACCTAGTTTTGTCCCATGGAATAAATGTTGTGGATCTTAATGTTTTTCCTCATAATCCTGGACTATCGGACCACCATTTTATTACGTTTGCAATTGCAACAAATAATCTGCTCAGACCCCAACCAAGGAGCATCAAAAGTTGTGCTATAAATTCACAGACAACACAAAGATTCCTTGATGCCCTTCCAGACCCTTCCAGTCTACCCAAGGACGTCAGAGGACACAAATCCGTTAACCACCTAACTGAGGAACTCAAATTAACCTTGCGCAATACCCTAGATGCTGTTGCACCCCGAAAAACTAAAAACATTTCTCATAAGAAACTAGCTCCCTGGTATACAGGAAATACCCAAGCTCTGAAGCAAGCTTCCAGAAAATTGGAACGGAAATGGCACCACACCAAACCACTTCAGACTAGCTTGGAAAGACAGTACCGTATCCTATTTTTCAAACTTAATTGAGGAAAATAAGAACAATCCGAAATTTATTTTTGATACTGTCGCAAAGCTAACTAAAAAGCAACATTCCCCAAGAGAGGTTGGCTTTCACTTCAGCAGTAATACATTCATGAACTTCTTTGAGGAAAAGATAATGATTATTAGAAAGCAAATTACGGACTCCTCTTTAAATCTGTGTATTCCTTCAAAGCTCAGTTGTCCTGAGTCTGCACAACTCTGCCAGGACCTAGGATCAAGAGAGACACTCAAGTGTTTTAGTACTATATCTGTTGATACAATGATGAAAATAATCATGGCCTCTAAACCTTCAAGCTGCATACTGGACCCTATTCCAACCAAACTACTGAAAGAGTTGCTTCCTGTGATTGGCTCTCCTATGTTGAACATAATAAACGGCTCTCTATCCACCGGATATGTACCAAACTCACTAAAAGTGGCAGTAATAAAGCCTCTCTTGAAAAAGCCAAACCTTGACCCAGAAAGTATAAAAAACTATCGGCCTATATTGAATCTTCCATTCCTCTCAAAAATGTTAGAAAAGGCTGTTGTGCAGCAACTCACTGCCTTCCTGAAGACAAACAATGTATATGAAATGCTTCAGTCTGGTTTTAGACCCCATCATAGCACTGAGACTGCACTTGTGAAGGTGGTAAATTACCTTTTAATGGCATCAGACCGAGGCTTTGCATCTGTCTCCGTGCTCCTAGACCTTAATGCTGCTTTTGATACCAACCCAAATTGGTCTACACAGACAAGTTCTGGCTTGGTTTAGATCTTATCAGTCGGAAAGATATCAGTTTGTCTCTGTGAATGGTTTGTCCTCTGACAAATCAACTGTAAATTTCGGTGTTCCTCAAGGTTCCGTTTTCACTATATATTTTACCTATTGGGGATGTAATTCGAAAACATAATGTTAACTTTCACTGCTATGCAGATGACACACAGCTGTACATTTCAATGAAACATGGTGAAGTCCCAAAATTGCCCTTGCTAGAAGCCTTTGTTTCAGACATAAGGAAGTGGATGGCTGCAAACTTTCTACTTTTAAACTCGGACAAAACAGGGATGCTTGTTCTAGATCCCAAGAAACAAAGAGATCTTCTGTTGAATCTGACAATTAACCTTAATGGTTGTACAGTCGTCTCAAATAAAACAGTGAAGGACCTCGGCTTACTTTGGACCCTGATCTCTCTTTTGACGAACATATCAAGACTGTTTCAAGGACAGCTTTTTTCCATCTACGTAACATTGCAAAAATCAGAAACTTTCTGTCCAAAACTGATGCAGAAAAATTAATCCATGCTTTTGTCACTTCTAGGTTAGAGTACTGCAATGCTGTACTTTCCGGCTACCCGGATAAAGCACTAAATAAACTTCAGTTAGTGCTAAATACGGCTGCTAGAATCCTGACTAGAACCCCAAAAAATTATCATATTACTCCAGTGCTAGCCTCCCTACACTGGCTTCCTGTCAAGGCAAGGGCTGATTTTAAGGTTTTACTGCTAACCTACAAAGCATTACATGGGCTTGCTCCTACCAATCTCTCTGATTTGGTCCTGCCGTACATACCTATACGTACGCTATGGTCACAAGACGCAGGCCTCCTAATTGTCCCTAGAATTTCTAAGCAAACAGCTGGAGGCAGGGCTTTCTCATATAGAGCTCCATTTTTATGGAATGGTCTGCCTACCCATGTGAGAGACGCAAACTTGGTCTCAACCTTTACTGTAAGTCTTTACTGAAGACTCTTCTCTTCAGTGGGTCATATGATTGAATGTAGTCTGGCCCAGGAGTGTGAAGGTGAATGGAAAGGCTCTGGAGCAACGAACCGCCCTTGCTGTCTCTGCCTGGCCGGTTCCCCTCTTTCCACTGGGATTCTCTGCCTCTAACCCTATTACAGGGGCTGAGCCACTGGCTTACTGATGCTCTTTCATGCCGTCCCTAGGAGGGGTGCATCACTTGAGTGGGTTGAGTCACTGATGTGATCTCCCTGTCTGGGTTGGCGCCCCCCCTTGGGTTGTGCCGTGGTGGCGATCTTTGTGGGCTATACTCGGCCTTGTCTCAGGATGGTAAGTTGGTGGTTGGAGAAATCCCTCTCGTGGTGTGAGGCCTGTGCTTTGGCAAAGTGGGTGGGGTTATATCCTTCCTGTTTGGCCCTGTCCGGGGGTATCATCGGATGGGGCCACAGTGTCTCCTGACCCCTCCTGTCTCAGCCTTCAGTATTTATGCTGCAGTAGTTTATGTGTCGGGGAGGCTAGGGTCAGTTTTTTATGTCTGGAGTACTTCTCCTGTCTTATCCGGTGTCCTGTGTGAATGTAAGTATGCTCTCTCTAATTCTCTCTTTCTTTCTTTCTTTCTTTCTCTCTCTCAGAGGACCTGAACCCTAGGACCATGCCTCAAGGCCTACCTGGCCTGATGACTCCTTGCTGTCCCCAGTCCGCCTGGCCGTGCTGCTGCTCCAGTTTCAACTGTTCTGCCTGTGATTATTATTATTTGACCATGCTGGTCATTTATGAACATTTGAACATCTTGGCTATGTTCTGTTATAATCTCCACCCGTCACAGCCAGAAGAGGACTGGTCACCCCTCATAGCCTGGTTCCTCTCTAGGTTTCTTCCTAGGTTTTGGCCTTTCTAGGGAGTTTTTCCTAGCCACCGTGCTTCTACACCTGCATTGCTTGCTGTTTGGGGTTTTAGGCTGGGTTTAAGTACGGCACTTTGAGATATCAGCTGATGTATGAAGGGCTATATAAATACATTTGATTTGATTTGATCAGGGCAGCAATATATGATTATTTGTATGAAGAGAGACAACAAAGTGCTCTGGTCATCCTTGTTTGTAGCTAAGCTCTCTTTAGCTGGGTAAAACCCATTATGTTAAGTCCAAGATCTCCTCTACAAATAAAACTAAAACTAAAGTCGTAAAGAACCTTTAATTAGATAAAGAGGCAGAGTTACCGCTGGACAGGTTTGAAGAGGTAAGTGTGCAATACAGAGAAACAATGAAGAGCTTAAAGGGAAATTTCACCGCTGTTCTCTTTCACTGTACATGTCCATTAATATGTTATTAACATATGTGTGTCATAAAAATCTTGAATTTCCTCGCTACACGCAAATACATGCATTTCTGCGTCTCACTGGAAAAGGGACATCTACATTTCCTGGTTGTAAGCGAACCACAATGTTCAGAATTCATAGCAATTTCAGAACGTGGTACCACCGCTGTCGAAGTCGATCCATTTGAGAATGGATGTCAACAGGTAGCTAACGTTACTCGATGGACCTACCACTTGTTCATAGAACATCGGCTTGCGAATAACTACTTATTTTTATTTTTGTGTCGACAACAACTGTAAAGTTTAGTTATGGTGTGGTGCTCAGTACCTGGATGTACAAACTACAAGCAAGTACAAGCTGCTGGGGTAACACTTTCATCAGTTACCTTACTGAGAAGTAGGGCAGAGGTAACACAATTAACTTAGCTAGCTAAATATCTAACGAACTACATTTCTTTTTTTATCTAATCCAAAATCTAGCTAGCTTTCAAAATACGCTGGCTAGACATTCCAAAGCAAATCAAAGCCATTAGCCAGCTGCTATCTTGCAATGTGATGTCTTGTCATAGTTGGTGTGTTTATAAGTAGGCTAGAACTTATACTGTAGTTCTCTGTATTATGAAGGCTTAGTTGATTGTTTATGCAAGGCATGAAGTCTAAATTGGAGAATAGCAGAGTTATTAGTAAGGATGGGTTTGTGTGGGTAACTGACTGGTGTCTGTTTTGGGTGGGTATTGCGTGTGTATGAAGGTTCGTCATCATGGTGGATATAGTACCGTGTTTGAGTGTGTATTAATGGGGACACATTATTAAATGTTGGCTAATAACTTAATAGTGTATGACCTACAGACTAATCCTGCTGCTTCTGATCATGAACATGACACCAGCTTTAGTAGTACAGATCCTGTAGACCCATTGGATGAAAGCTTTCAGACGGGAATAAGCTCAAACTCAACACCATCTGACTCGGAAGAGGAATATATATAGTAGCAGAAAAATATACTTTTAATGCCTGAAAATACTAAAGTTCTACAAAGGGAATACTTGCATATGGTGTGTTTGGGGGATGCAATGAGGTGTTTGGAGTCACTTTGATACATGGGGAGATCGTTGTTATAGACCTTTCACATTTCCTCTTGAGTTGCTCAAGTGGTCCCAACAACACACGCTGGCAAGGGGATTCAGTGTCCTGTACCTAGCTTCTCGACATGTACAACAACCTCCCAAAACAATCTGTAGGCCACCATGCGGTATTGTCTGTAAGAGAATGAAAAAAATGCTTTTAGACATTCATGGGCAATCATTGTGTACAGTCTGTATTCTTACTGTAGCAGCACGATGCAGGATTTTACACATCTCACAGACACACGTTATCTAGCTACAACACACAGGTATAGTTACTCAAAGATTAGTCACAAAGCCAAAGTAATTCCTTTACTCTTTGTTATCATCATCAACACATTTCTCCAGTTTTGCTCCTAGTCCTAATGAGATGCCCTGAGGCTAGCTAACGTTAGCTAGCTATAACATTCGGCTAGAGTACATTTAGGGTATAGCAACAAAGCTATCTAGCTTAGCTTGTAGCGGTACTAGCAAGCCCTGTTATGACTGAATCGATCACAAAATTATACTGCACTGAACACTCTTTTCACACCTTGTGTGAAAAGAGAGCTTAGCTATATTGCTAGTTAGCTACCAAATGCAAAACAACTTACTTGTTTGTAATGTGTTTGTATGTAAAATAACATCAAAACATGTTTGTAGTCCAGCTCTTCTTGGAATAGGAATAATCAGAAGCAGCCATTTGAAATTATTTCACTAGCCATTTCAGATAGTGCACAGTAACATAGCTACCCGTGAACCTGTAAAAACTAGTACCGGCCCACCCTGCCATCGAGGGTGGGAACAAGGAAGTAGGGCTCCCGTCAGACTGTAGTCTTTCCAAAGACAGAGTCAACCTACATATTCTGCATTGTCGTAGCTGACATGAACATCATTGAGACAAGTCCAATGGCTCTATTGAACAAGGACAACCATATCTATTCACTGCTAGTGTGATCTTGCAATCTGCGAAACACAAATGCCACAATAATTGCTATAAAACATTACTCCATTCATGTTTAGATCAGACAGCAGGCTCAATCAACCCATGACGTCATTGGTTGAACTCTCCCGGCGCAGAAAAAAAAATACCACTATGGTGCATAATTATGTCTAAAACACCTTTCATCACTGATAATTATGTGGGAGACTGGAAAAACACCCCAGAAAGTGTCTAGCAGTGAAGTTTCCCTTTAAGTAAGTGGTTTATTTTCTTCCAAGGGCAGACTGGATTTTATATACTGTACAACTGTGATCTACCTGGGCCCAGTTTCCCAAAAGCATCTCAAGGCTAAGGTCATAGTTAGAACCTTCGTAAGAGCATCTTTACATTTCCAAGCCTTTTACCAAAACCGTCTTTATTTTGGGATTGCGAGGGGCTTTAGCGGCTGCTAAAGGGTTACTTAGTTATCAATGCAAATATCACGGTACAGCTATATGGACACTCAATTACTATGGTACTTTTTAATGGTAAATTTACAAACATATATTATGGTAAATAGACTTGAAATGTGTATATCATTATGGTAAATGCTGAAATAAGTATAGCCAGTTATGGCTTAGCAGATAATAAGAAAAGAAGAACAATATTTACCTGGCTCAAAGAGAAGGAATATAGTATCTATTGTTTACATTCCACAATTTTTCGATGTAGTTGTGTGGAAAAAGGAATCGGGAGTGAAATATACTTCTCCCATGGGCAAAGACACTCAAAAGGAGTGATGATATTAATTAACAGTAATTTTGATCCGAATGTGCAAATTGTCCAAACAGATCCTCAAGGTAGATGGATGATTTTAAATATGTTATTGGATCATAAACAGATATGGCTCATTAACCTTTACAGACCAAATAATGATGATCCCGCTTCTTTGAAAATATATATAATAAATGATCAACCCTACAAGCAATACAATACTATTATGGTGGGAGATTATAATACTGTTTTAAATACCTCAAAGGACTGTTAAGGAAATCACACTACAAACTATCACCATCAAGCTCTTAAGGAAATCATGAATGTCATGGATATATTGGAGCTAGTGGATATGTGGAGGCTTAAATATCCTGACCTAGTGAGATATACATGGCGGAGGCTCAATCAATCTAGTCATCTTGACTTATTTCGTATACAGTTCTCGTTGACACCAAAAGTTTAAAAAAGGGGGTAGAATGAGGTCGGACCATCAGATAATTGGCATATAGATTGCTCTTACTGAATTTCCACGTGGGCGAGGATATTGGAAATGTAATCAAAACCTATTGGATGATAACTTGTTTTTAACTAGACAGAGGAATTTATAACTGCATTTTTCCAACATAAGGGGATTTGCTGTACCTATGTTATTGTATGGGATACTTTTAAATGTGCCTTTAGAGGCCATGCAATTCAGTAATCTCTAAAACAAAAGCAATTTACGTCAAAAGAGCATACTAACAAAGGAAATAGAAGGTCTAATAGAACAGATAGATAGCAATAAAAACTGTACCATAGAGGCTCAGAACAAGTTAGAGGATAAACAAAAATAAATGGAAGAACTTACAGTATTCAAGAAAGATCAAGTGGAATATATTATAAAAAGGATTAGTCTGCATCTGACAGCGGATGCTTAAAGTTAGTGAGGGAGATTTGAGTCTCCAGCTTCAGTGATTTTTGCAATTTGTTCCAGTCATTGGCAGCAGAGAACTGGAAGGAAAGGCGGCCAAAGAAGGAATTGGCTTTGGGGGTGACCAGTGAAATATACCTGGAGTGCGTGCCACGGGTGGGTGCTGCAATGGTGACTCGTGAGCTGAGATAAGGCAGGGCTTTACCTAGCAAAGACTTATAGATGACCTGGAGCCAGTGGGTTTGGCGACGAATATGAAGCGAGGGACAGCCAACGAGAGCATACAGGTCGCAGTGGTGGGTACTATATGTGGCTTTGGTGAAATAATGGATGGCACTGTGATAGACTGCATCCAATTTGCTGAGTAGTATAGTATAGGCTACACGCTGTGGGCCTATATATTTAAATAAAATCAATTTCATGTTAAGTCAAATGGGTTCTATTTTGCTAATTGTAGACTATTTTGTAGGCTAATTTTATGGAGAGCAGCGCTGACCTTCTTTCAATTCTATCAGTATTGACACATTCCAACGACGCACGTAGCGAACATTCTGTCTGCGTGGTGTTTCCTTGATAGTGATGGAATTCATGCCACGTTCAAAACAACTGAGAATTCTGGGGGAAAAAACAATGTAAAATCATGATGTCAGTTATCTTCATGTCGGAAAATCGGAGTTCTAGAAAAGTTTCCGACATGGAATTCAGAGTTGGATAACCTTTAAAAACGATTTTCCCCTTCGGAGCTTGTTCCCCCCCCCCCCCCCCCCCATACATGTTGAGATGTATTTCATTACGCCGTACGTCATCTTCACCAGAGAGGAAGAGGAGAAGCGTGAGCGATAACTGGGCCCAAAAACAGGCTTCTCCTCTCTTCTCATCACTCAGTGCCTTTGCTTATCTCCACAATACCCACACCCCACCATACCCCTGTCTGTACATTACACCCTGAATCTATTCTACCACACCCAGAAATCTTCTCCTTTTATTCTCTGTCCCCAACGCACTAGATGACCAGATCTGATAGCCTTTAGCCGTACTCTCATCCTACTCCTCCTCTGTTCATCCGTGGATGAGGAGGTTAACCCAGGGCCTGCGTGTCCCCAGGCGCTCTCATTTGTTGACTTCTGTAACCGTAAAAGCCTTGGTTTCATGCATGTTAACATTAGAAGCCTCCTCCCTAAGTTTGTTTTACTCACTGCTTTAGCACACTCCACCAACCCTGATGTATTTGCCGTGTCTGAATCCTGGCTTAGGAAGGCCACCAAAAATGTGGATATTTCCATCCCCAACTACAAAATGTTCCATTAAGATAGAACTGCCAAAGGGGGAGGAGTTGCAATCTACTCCAGAGATAGCCTGCAAAGTTCTGTCATACTTTCCAGGTCTATGCCAAAACAGTTCGAGCTTCTAAATGTAAAATTTAATCTCTCCAGAAATAAGCATCTCAATGTTGCGGCCTGGTCAGCTCCCAGCTGTGCCCTGGACATCATATGTGAATTGATTGCCCCCCATCTATCATCAGAGTTCGTTCTGTTAGGTGACCTAAACTGGGATATGCTTAACACCCGTGCAGTCCTACAATCTAAGCTAGATGCCCTCAATCTCACACAAATATCAAGGAACCCACCAGGTACAACCCTAAATCTGTAAACATGGGCACCCTCATAGATATTATCCTGACCAACTTGCCCTCCAAATACACCTCTGCTGTTTTCAATCAGGATCTCAGCGATCACTGCCTCATTGCCTGCATCCATTATGGGTCCGCGGTCCAACGACAACCCCTCATCACTGTCAAACACTCCCTAAAACACCTCTGCGAGGAGGCCTTTCTAGTCGACCAGGCCCGGGTATCCTGGAAGGATATTGACATCATCCTGTCATTCGAGGGTGCCCGGTCGTTCTTTGAAAGTATTTTTCCTCACCATCTTAAATAAGCATGCCCCTTTCAAAAAAGAACTAAGTACAGATATAGCCCTTGGTTCACTCCAGACCTGACTGCCCTTGACCAGCACAAAAACATCCTGTGGCAGACTGCACTAACATCAAATAACCCCTGCGATATGCAACCTTTCAGGGAAGTCAGGAACCAATACATGCAGTCAGTCAGGAAAGCAAAGGCTAACTTTTTCCAACAGAAATGTGCATCCTGTTGCTAACTCCAAAAGGTTTTGGGATACTGTAAAGTCCAAGGAGAATAGGAGCACCTCCTCCCAGCTGCCCACTGCACTGAGGCTAGGTAACACTGTCACAACCGATAAATCCACAATAATAGAGAATTTCAATAACCATTTCTCTATGGCAGGCCATGCTGTCCTCCTGGCTACCCAAAGAGCTGCAAAATCTGGACCCTTAAAAATCAGCTGGGTTAGACAATCTGGACCCTCTTTCTAAAATTATCTGCCGCCATTGTTGCAACCTCTATTACCAGTCTGTTCAACCTCTCTTTCGTATCGTCTGAGATCCCTAAAGATTGGAAAGTTGCCGCGGCCATCCCCCTCTTCAAAGGGGGAGACACTCTAGACCCAAACTGTTATAGGCAGGGCAGGATGGATATAGGTCTATCTAAAGTCTATGAAAGCCAAGTTAATAAACAGATCACTGACCATTTCGAATCCCACCGTACCTTCTCCGCTGTGCAATCAGGTTTTCGAGCTAGTCATGGGTGCACCTCAGCCACGCTCAAGGTACTAAACGATATCATAACCGCCATCGATAAAATACAGTACTGTGCAGCTGTCTTCATCGACCTGGCCAAGGCTTTCGACTCTGTCAATCACCGTATCCTTATCAGCTTATATTCTCTGTATATATCAACGTAGTCGCTCTTGCTGCTGGTGATTTCCTGATCCACCTCTACGCAGACGACACCATTCTGTTTACATCTGGCCCTTCTTTGGACACTAACCTCTAAACGAGCTTCAATGCCATACAACACTCCTTCCGTGTCCTCCAACTGCTCTTAAACGCTAGTAAAACCAAATGCAGGCTTTTCAACTGTTCACTGCCCACACCCGCCCAGCCGACTAGCATCACTACTCTGGACGGTTCTGACTTAGAATATGTGGACAACTACAAATACCTAGGTGTCTGGCTAAAACTGACTATCCTACCGATCCTCGACTTTGGCAATGTCATTTACAAAATAGCTTCCAATACTCTACTCAGCAAACTGGATGCAATCCATCACAGTGCCATCCGTTTTGTTAAACTCCCCTTATACCACCCACCACTGCGACCTGTATGCTCTACTCGTCTGGCCCTCACTACATATTCGTAGCCAGACCCACTGGCTCCAGGTCATCTGTAAGTCTATGCTAGGTAAAGCGCCGCCTTATCTCAGCTCACTGGTCATGATAACAACACCCACCGGTAGCATGCGCTCCAGCAGGTATCCTGGTCATCTCCAAAGCCAATTCCTCCTTTGGCCGCCTTTCCTTCCAGTTCTCTGCTGCCAATGACTGGAACGAATTGCAAAAATCGCTGATGTTGGAGGCTTATATTTCCCTCACTAACTTTAAACATCAGCTATCCAAGCAGCTAACCGATCACTGCAGCTGTACATACCCCATCTGTAAATTGTCCACCAAATCTACCCACCTCATCCCCATATAGTTTTTATTTACTTTTCTGCTCTTTTGCACACCAGTATTTCTACTTGCACATCCATCTGCTCATCTATCACCTCAGTGTTAATTTGCTAAATTGTATTACTTCACTACTATGGCCTATTTATTGCCTTACCTCCTCACGCCATTTGCACACACTGTATATAGACTTTCTTGTTTTGCGTTATTGACTATACACTTGTTTACTCCATGTGTAACTCTGTGTTGTTGTTTGTGTCGCACTGCTTTGCTTTATCTTGGCCAGGTCGCAGTGGTAAATGAAAACTTGTTCTCAACTAGCCTACCTGGTTAAATAAACTTGAAATAAATCAAATAAAAATGTGACTTTTTTTTCGCTCACCACAGGGGTGCAACTTTGGAAGTGGGGGGGACATTTATTTATTATTATTTTTTATCAAGTCAGGTAAATTCTCCAAACAGCCTACAGCCTACAGCTCAGAGGCGTCCGCATGGTCCTACAGCACACCATTTCCTTGGTTTTGTATAACATTCCAATAATAAAACTGAGGGACAAAAAAAGTGCAATTTCAGTGAGTTGGGCCCCTGGCTCTCCAAGCCAGGAGTTTCTGTATGGAGTGAGGCAGTATCGAATTTGGTTATGATTTTTCTTTTTATGGCTTATTTGCTATGTGTGGCTTTTGTGATTGAATAGAGGTTTCGTAATGAGTAGGTTGTTACGGGTGTACTGATATAAGTAGGACACGTGACATCCCGGCAACTTTGAGAAAAAACACTTCATATCGGAGTTTGGCCTGTCATCACTAGTTACCACAGCAGCCATAAACCCTGCTTATTCCTACAACTTCTCTTTTTAAAATCTGATTTTAAACCTAACCCTAACTTCAACCGCACTGCTAACCTTATGCCTAACCTTAAATTAAAACAAAAAAGCAAAATTTTGTTTTCATAAATTTTTTCAATATAGACAATTTTGACTTTGTGGCTGTTGTTGCTTGTGCCTGTTATTCGCAAGTGTATCTGCCCTCTCATTGGATAGAATGGTCCCACTTGTTCTTGCCTCCTCCCGACTGCCTTCCATTTTTGAAGAAATGTATTTTTATTATTAGAGCGTCAACTAGAGTATCTGGTCAATGTAATGGATAATCTGTCTTCCCAGAGTGTTGCCCAGCAACTGTTTGTAACACTACACCTTTCGGTTACTGACCCAATGCTCTAACCACTAGGCTACCAGCCACCCCAAAATATCTGGAGTATGTGACAATAAAACATGTATATATTAAAACCCTGACCTGGCTGTTAATGTTTCTTTCTTAAAGGTAAAACCTCCCTTGGAGCTTTTTAGGGGCATATACTGATATCACACTCACCCCAGACTTTAACTGGGGAGTTACACTGGGGCCTCAAGAATACAGTAGGTTTTTAGCTGCTACACTGGATGTGTCACTTTTTCCAACACTGTGTCGTGTTGTCAGGTGCGCTAGATTCTTGAAAATATTTTACAGAGCAAGCCTCTTGAGTAGCCACGCCGCTTAATGAATGGGAGTGTCTCTCACACTCTGGAAAAGTTATGGTCCAATGTAGTAGGCCTGTTAGCTGAGATGGTTACTGTAAAACAGGTGACCTGTTCCTGGAAAATGCAAACAGTTTTTACTAGTGCCTAAGCGTCTTTAAGTGTCATTGGGTCTCTGAAAAGCCAGTGCTATATAAAACCCAAGTAGTATTATTCTGCAGGCTTACCTGGCTGCCGTGACACACAGTCAAGCAGTAAGCATCTCTGAGCTGTGATACAATGATAGATTTAGGGTCTCAGCTCTGGATAAAACTGGGTGATCCAGAGCTTAGCCCAAGAGGCTTGTTCCCAGCTGACTCTGTCTGATTTACCAACACACCACACAGATGCATGTCAAAATGGTCAGCTGAAACGGTCACCCTTTGGTTAATTTACACATTTAATGAAAATAAAAATATGAGGCTGGTATGTTGGTGGTATATTCAAGCTTAAACACCTACTATGCAGCGAAATCAAAAAGACCACTTCTGAGCAGCTCTAAGGCCTTTGTAGCCTCCCTCCAGTTCCTAACAGACAGATTAGCTCTCTGTCAGGGCCAGAGATAAGGGAGAATCAGATGGATGGATGAAAGCATGACCCCCATAAATACCTTTCCCCCTTTTCCTCTCTCCACTCTACCGATGTGACTATTGAAAATCCCTTTGTTAACAGAGTCTGGTAACATCAAAAGGTGGGAAACTGAACCATATTTTGGTAATCCAACCAGTTGAAAATATGTGTTGGTACTTAATGAATAGGATGTCAGAACAGTTTGAGTCTGAGACATTATTGCTGATGATAGGACGACATAAACCGTATCTTGGAAAGTCTACACATTCTAGTTATCAGATTCACATGGAATTGTTGTGCAATTTAAATGTTTAAATATTAAACTATTTGTGAAATGTTTAAATGTAATTTTAGCACCTAAATGAGAGAATTGGTTTTCATGAGTGAACTATGCTCAACTCAGTGGCACCGCCCATGTGAACAGACACTGGTTGTAAACTATGAAACACAGCCCTTTCTCCCAACCTATATAAGCCCCTTGATGAAAATGTATCTTCCTGTTCCAAGGATGTGAGGACTTACCATCCCCATGTTGAAAGGACAAAGACCACCTACAGAACTAAGCCAACCTCAGCAAAAAATTTGCATCGAATTTCAATGGGAAGATGACGACCTACACGCCAGAAGGTTGAATTTATGAATGAATGAAATGTTCAATTTATACCAGCCAGAATATAGCATGAGCTTAAAGTATGGCAACTTGGTATGAACTTTGAACTCTTATTCACTAAAGAAGTGATACCTCCTAGCCGTTGCGTTAGCGCAGCAACTGTAGACGTGGGCTAGGAGAGGACGGACTGTTCTACCACACGGCGACGGTACTACCAAGTATCCATTCTACTACCAGACATTCTTCAAAGGACAACCCGGCCTCCCATCCACGACCAAGCGATTGAAGCACAGCTCAAGAGTAAATATTTATTGCATTTTTCTTTTCCAAATGGGCGGTAATTTAGAATGCAAAAGATACTGTATTTACGATAGCATAGCTGCCTACGGCCCGATAGAGACACACAAAACCTTTTTGCTCCTCAGTCTTCCCGCTCTTTCACTCAAACCTAACCCCCTTTCTTTGTGTTACTAGCTGTCATATCTGTTCCGTCCGCTAGGGACGTTTTCCTTTATGACATAATTTGTAATCAATGTATGATACATTCTGTGTATATGTATTTCTGTGTGATTATTTAGGTATTTAGTAAATAAATAATTCAACCAAATGTTGTATTGCTGATTCAACTTGTTAGCCAGGGTTCATAAAGATAACCAAGAATGTACAACTTTCTGTCACAACCGTCTTCCTGGAAATGACCGGACCAAGGTGCAGCGTGGTGAGCGTATATTACTTAATTTATATAAATGTCGCCAACAAAACAAGAAACAAAGACACGACGTGAAGCTTACGAGGGCTATAGTGCCACTAACAAAGATAACTACCCACAAATATGAAAGGAAAACAGGCTGCCCAAGTATGATTCCCAATCAGAGACAACGATAGACAACTGCCTCTGAGAACCACACCCGGCCAAACACAAAGAAATAGAAAACATAGCAATAAAGAAACTCGAATGCCCACCCTAGTCACACCCTGGCCTAACCAAAATACAGAATAAAATCCTCTCTATGGCCAGGGCGTGACACTTTCAGATGAGACTAAATAAGGTGAGAATTGAATATTGACTGCTACTGACGTAAAGGATTACCAGAACTTTAAGAGTTTATTCGGAAGATAACAGCTATATAAACATTATTTTGTGGTGCCCAACTTTCTAGTTAATTATTTACCTGATTAGCTTAATCAGGTAATATTAATATCACTTAATCCGGCATAGCCAAAGACACGACAGTGTTGACTAGTGGAGCAAGCAAGCACTGGAGCGAGTGTGGGTTTTAGATGTACTTATTACTACCAATCTAACAGAATCAGTGACAAAGACAGAGTAGTAGACAAATAGAAACAGATGGAAGGAAGCAGACGGCAGCCATGTATACTCCACAAGGCGCAACACCACACAAATTTGGTGTTTGACAGTGCCTGTCGACTCCTGGGCATCTGCTGAGCTTGTCCAAACCTTGAGTGTGTGTTGAAGTTTGGAGGCGAACATAATCGAAGAAGATTAAGCCAAGGATTTCTGTAGCTAGCTGGCTGTTGTGGTAGGTAACGTGTGGTTTCGGTTTGGTGGTTCCTGAGTGTGGAGCTGGAGCACTGGCTGGTTGTGAGTGTGGGAGCAGAGAGAGAGAAAGGTGCGTCCATCCCTCATAAGAGGAGCCAAGCAGGTGTGTCTGTTCACACTGCATTTGTAACTCAAATAGTTCTAGTAAGTTGTACTCAAAGTCAATAAAAAGTCATTATTTCTTAAAATGTTTGGTACTGACTCAAAACTAAATAAGAAATCACAAACATTTTATAAAAACATATATGGTAACAAAGGAACTTTTTTCCCAGCATGCTCTTCTGCAGGTAGCATTTTTTGGAATTGTTTTTAAAATCTGTTTTTGCATGTACATTGAGTGATTGATTGATTAAATGTTATGCTCCACAAGACAAATACATGTTTTCTAAACCAGTCCAATCATTGAATTGAGAAGTCAGGCGAAGGAGTGCAGAAACTGATTTACAACGGTGTCGTTTAATAACCATAAACCACCGTCAACAGAACAATACAATAAATGGGTCAAACAAAAGTCGGTAAATACCAGCATACCATTGCATAATCACTACATGAAACAATTACCAACAAGGACATGGGGGGAGAACAGAGGGTTAAATACACAACTTGTAATTGATGGAATTGGAACCAGGTGTGATGGAAGACAAGACAAAACCAATGGAAAATGAAAAGTGGATCAGCGATGGCTGGAAGGTCGGTGACTTCGACCGCCGAACGCCGCCCGAACAAGAAGAGGGACCAACTTCGGCGGAAGTTGCGGGTGAATACAGATTTTAACTGTTGGATAGCCTAATGCTGGCTAGATTACAATAGGAGTTACACATAATTTTGCAAGCCAGCATAATGTGATTTATGGTTAGGGTTGCAAAATTCTGGTACATTTCCCAGGTTTTCCAGAAATCCTGGATGGAAGATTACTGGAAAAACATTTGGAAAATTTTGTGGAATTTTGCATCCCTACTTGCAGGCCTGATGTGGCCTGTAAACGGCGAGTTTCAGGCCACTGTATAAGGCCTTATGATACTGTATATATATTGGTTCAATTATAATGATAAGATTTGCCTAGAAACTCACTTGGTGAAGGTCACAGTACTTAAAATTAACAAATTCAACAACTGTGTCTCTGTTACGAACAAATACATTCATGAGTGGTAACTCTACAATTCAATCAAAAAGGCAAGACACACTAGGACATTTTTGGAGGTGTGGATTAATGGGGGTGTTAAGGGTAGCCTAGTGGTTAGAGCATTGGTCTAGTAACTGGAAAGTTGCAAGTTCAAACCCCTGAACTGACAAGGTACAAATCTGTCGTTCTGCCCCTGAACAGGCAGTTAACCCACTGTTCCTAGGCTGTCATTGAAAATAAGAATTTGTTCTTAACTGACTTGCCTAGTTAAATAAAAATGGAAGTATACCTTACAAAACTGCATTTGTGTTACTCATATGAAGGTACTACTGCTCACTTTAGCTGTTTTCTTTTTTGGTAATTGGTTTCCTCAAAATGTTTGAGTAGACAGAACTTATCCGGTTTTACAGTGTAGGTAATCAGAGGCAACCTAACATGATTTGGGCTCACACACAAAGGGACCGGTTAATGAGATTGACACATTGTATACACACACACACTTAAAGTTGGCAGTTCCTGGCAACAGCTACTTTACAACAGTAAAGTACTTAGTTATGGTAGAGGGTAGGTAACTGTCCGAAAGTGTTACGCTCAGAGCGCTTGAGGGGCACAACACAATCGATCCAGAATCCTCATACAGGGGGGTCTGGTCCAGTCTCAGCCTCTACTAGTTGTCTTGGGGCATCTGCGGGTGCACCTTGAGCAGGAATAAGACAGGGTTTAAGAGCACTTCTATGCATTTATCTTGCTGTGATGCTCACCCCTGATGGCAGGAGCTCTGGGGAAGGGAAGAGACTGAGCTCCACTTCTGGACTCAGGGGCCAACATTTACTTATACTCACAGGAGGTTGGTGGCACCTTAATTTTGGAGGATGGGCTTGTAGTAATGGCTGGAACGTAGTCAGTCCAATGGTATCAAATACATCAAACTCATGATTTGATGCCATTCCAATTGCTCTGTTCCAGCCATTAGTATGAGCCGTCCTCCCCTCAGCAGCCTCCACTACTTATATACCACACCACAAGACATTCCAAGTCACAAACAACAGCTAATTGATGTAGCCAGACCTGATATTTGACAAATGATTGCATGTAATGTTAGTCTGTAATTAGAGAACATATAATACTGTGATTTATTTAATAAAGACGGACTTCTGTCACATGGTATGACGCTGGAGAGATGAAGCAGGTACGGGGAGTAAAACATTTAATAAAGACGGACTTCTGTCACATGGTATGAAGCTGGAGAGATGAAGCAGGTACAGGGAGTAAAACATTTAATAAAGACGGACTTCTGTCACATGGTATGACGCTGGAGAGATAAAGCAGGGACGGGGAGTAAAACATTTAATAAAGACGGACTTCTGTCACATGGTATGAAGCTGGAGAGATGAAGCAGGTACAGGGAGTAAAACATTTAATAAAGACGGACTTCTGTCACATGGTATGACGCTGTAGAGATGAAGCAGGTACGGGGAGTAAAAAAACATTTAATAAAGACGGACTTCTGTCACATGGTATGACGCTGGAGAGATGAAGCAGGTACGGGGAGTAAAACATTTAATAAAGACGGACTTCTGTCACATGGTATGATGCTGGAGAGATGAAGCAGATACGGGGAGTAAAAAAACATTTAATAAAGACGGACTTCTGTCACATGGTATGACGCTGGAGAGATGAAGCAGGTACGGGGAGTAAAACATTTAATAAAGACGGACATGGAACAAGACAGGAACAGCGTCAGCAAACTGATACTAAAGACAATAACAATACAATGCAGCAGCGGGGAACAGAGCTGGGAACTGACAAATATAGGGGAGGAAATAAACAGGTGATAAGTGAGTCCAGATGAGTCCAATAACGCTGAAGCGCGTGACAAGGGAAGACAGGTGTGCGGGATGGATGTCAGGAGTGCATGATGGATGGCAGGAGTGCGTGATGCAGGGCAACCTGGCGCCCTCAAGTGCCATGGGGAGGGAAGAGTGGGAGCAGACGTGACACATACCATCAGTAAAGACGTTAATAAGGAGGTTTACATTACAGTCTGTGGTTGTGCCCTTTGATGGATGTGTATGGTCTATGATTTACTTCATCATCACATTCTACTTTAGCTGCTCATATTAAAGTCAGTCATGGAGCAATTGTGTGTACTTGAGCCAATGGCATGCTGTGCTTAATGGTGTGTCCGGCTTCTTCACCTGAGGGATTGTCTGAGACCAGCCACCCAAACAGCTGATGAAACGTGGTTTGCACAACCGAAGAATATGAATCGATGTGTACGACAGTGTGTTCCAGGTCCGGTCAATATCCAACAACTTCGCACAGCCATTGAAAAGGAATGGGACAACATTCCACAGGCCACAATCAACAGCCTGATTAACTCTATGAGAAGATGTGTCGTGCTGCATGAGGCAAATGGTGGTCACACCAGATACTGTCTGGTTTTCTGATCCACGCCCTTAACTTTTTTTAAAAGATATCTGTGACCAACTGTATTCCCAATCATGTGAAATCCATAGATTAGGCCCTAATGAATTCATATCAATTCACTGATTTCCTTATATGAACTGCAACTCAGTAAAATCATTGAAACTGTTGCATGTTGCGATTACATTTTTGTTCAGTGTAGATCAAACCAAGTTCATTTAAAACGTCATTGTCTCCTTTACATCAGATCTTAGTGGCTGTCCTGTGATCAGGTGGCCAACTTATCCCAGTCTTCCCATCACGACAGGAACCCTATCAGGAAGACAGCTAGTGAGCAATGTTAACAAAAACTTAAGTGAAGTATACAGCTTGGTGGGATGAGGTCTTTGCAGGTGTACATATAGAGTGGGGGGGGGGGTCTCAGGATTACCTCAGAAAAGCGACTGTAAATCACAAATGTCTTCAAATCCACCAGAGAGGTACTCATCTGACCACTTGCAGCTCACCTCTCAGCCTATGGTCAATACAGATAAAGTGTTTACTTTGATAGATACAGATTAGCAGGGATCGGAGGCATTGCCTTGCTGATTGACAGACTGCTACAGGGGATCAGGACTGCAAAAGATACTTATTTGGATTGAGAGGACAAAGAGCTGCAGTCATCCTTGTTTGTAGCTAAGCTCTCTTTAGTCTGACAAAGCCCATTATGTTAAGTCCAAGATTTCCTCTGCAAATAAAACAAACAAGTTGTAAAGAAGCTTCAATTAGATAACGAGGCAGAGTTACTGCTGGACAGGTTTGGAGGGCAAGAACCTTAATTTCGGAAAAACAGTGTGCAATACAGGGAAACAATCCTTGGGTCGTTTATGTTCTTCCATGGGCAGACTGGATGTTGTACACTGAGTGTACAAAACATTAAGGATGTCTGCTCTTTCCATGACAGACTGACCAGGTGAATACAGGTGAACCTATGATCCCTTATTGATGTTACTGGTTAAATCCACTTCAATCAGTGTAGGTGAAGGGGAAGAGACAGACGGGTTAAAGAAGGATTTTTAAGCCTTGGGACACCTGGACACCAGTTGCTTCCTCTATTGACTCAGTCACCCCTGATAGAAGTCAACTGGTTTGTAGGAGAAACATGAGCTAATTTGTCATGTTAAGGCATTATTTCTTAATGGGCCTCTCAAGTGGACTTGTAATCTTGTGATTTAGCTACCTGACCTGGCTGTTAAAGTATCTTTCTCAAACGTAAAACCCTGATATGCCTTTTAAAGTATATTTTTCAGAGGTAAAACCTTGACCTGGCTGTTAGCATATCTTTCTCAAAGGTAAAACTCCCCTTCAGGTTTTTTAGGGGCATATACTGATATTCACACTCACCCCAGACTTTAACTGAAAAACTACACTTGGGCGTCAAGAATACAGTAGGTTTTTAGCTGCTACACTGGATGTGTCATTCTTTACGGACCTGTTAGTTAGTTTAAATGTAGCCCAAGAATGTACTCTAAAGGAGTGTAGGCGAGCCTACCGTTATTTTCAGAGGTAGACTGGCATCCAAAACAGCCAAATACTTCATCTAAACATAAATCGATTCTTAATTACGATACGGTTCTAGAAACATAAAGCCCTTTACTTTCATAGTCCATCAAAATAATTTCAGAAGTGAAAAATATACTCTCTGTACACTTTTTTAACTGACCTAATCACAGTTGCAGCTGACAGTATTGTTCAGTTACAACACATTTCTGGAGGCCTTCCATAGCACACAGGTGTTTGGAGCATGTAAGATAGCTTATTAGGACAAGTGGTTTCCTCTGTCTTCCGTCTGTCTTCCAGAAACACACGCTGTGACATGGATATATGGCCATGTGGGAACACTAACCCTAACCCTATAAAGGTGTAATGTAACCTTTTGTTTTTTGATAATGTATTCTCACTGATATGAAAGATCTGTTCCTTATTTTTCCAAAACCATACCGCAAGCGATGCGCTATCACATTCAGACTGAGCGTTGGGGCTCTTTACAAAAGTCTCCCGGGAAGAAGATATCTTCATCGATAAAGGTAGTTAGTGTCTATGAATGGATTAGTTTAGATAGTGACTGTAAAACAGGTGACCTATTCCAAGAAAATACAAACAGCTCTGTTTGAGTTCCTAAGCGTCTTTAAGTGTCATGGGGTCTCTAACTAGTGCTATATAAAACCCATGCAGTATTATTCTGAAGGCTTACCTGGCTGCCGTGACACACAGTCAAGCAGTAAGCATCTCTGAGCTGTGATACAATGATAGATTTAGGGCCTCAGCTCTGGATCAACAGACTCTAATCAACTGGGTGATCCACTGCTTAACCCAAGAGGCTTGACTCCAGCTGGCCATGTCTGAATTACCATGCCACCACCAGATGCACACCAAAATGGTCAGCTGAAATTGTCACCCTTTAATTGACACATCAGCATCTTGCGGAGTCACACTTTTTAATTGAAAATAAAACAGGATTTGTTAAAACTAATGATACGTCACCATGGTGGTGTATTCAAGCCTCAACACCTACCATTTATTTTCACCTTTCTTTAACCAGGTAGGCCAGTTGAGAACAAGTTCTCATTTACAACTGTGAACTGGCAAAGATAAAGCAAAGCAAAGCAGTGCGACACAAACAACAGCACAATTACAAATGGAATAAATAAGCAGAGAGTCAATAACACAATATAAAGGGGAAAAAAAGTGTATATACAGTGTGTGCAAATGGCGTAAGGAGGTAAGGCAATAAATAGACAGTGGTGGAAAAAGTGGTGGGAAAAGTACCAACCGTCAAACTTGAGTGAAAGTAAAGATAACGAAATAGAAAATTACTCAAGACAAAGTGAAAGTAACCCAGGAAAATACTACTTGACTAAAAGTCTAACATTATTTAGTTTAAAATATACTTACAGTTGAAGTCCGAGGTTGGAGTCATTGGAACTCGTTTTTCAACCACTCCACAAATTTCTTGTTAACAAACTATAGTTAGGACATCTATTTTGTGCATGACACAAGTAATTTTTCCAACAATTGTTTACAGACAGATTATTTCACTTATAATTCACTGTATCACAATTCCAGTGGGTCAGATGTTTACATACACTAAGTTAACTGTGCCTTTAAACAGCTTGGAAAATTCCAGAAAATTATGTCATGGCTTTAGAAGCTTCTGATAGGCTAATTGACATAATTTGAGTCAATTGGAGATGTATCTGTGGATGTATTTCAAGGCCTACCTTCAAATTCAGTGCCTCTTTGCTTGACATCATGGGAAAATCAAAAGAAATCAGCCAAGATCTCAGAAAATAAATTGTAGTCTGGTTCATCCTTGGGAGCAATTTCCAAACGGCTGAAGGTAGCAAGTTCATCTGTACAAACAATAGTGCGCAAGTATAAACACCATGGGACCATGCAGCCATCATACCGCTCAGGAAGGAGATGTGTTCTGTCTCCTAGAGGTGAATGTACTTTGGTAAGAAAAGTGCAATTCAATCCCAGAACAACAGCAAAGGACCTTGTGAAGATGCTGGAGGAAACAGGTACAAAATTATCTAAATCAAATCAAATCAAATCGAATTTTATTTGTCACATACACATGGTTAGCAGATGTTAATGCGAGTGTAGCGAGTGTAGCGAAGTGTAGCAAAATGCTATATCCACAGTAAAACGAGTCCTATATCGACATAACCTAAAAGTCCGCTCAGCAAGGAGGAAGCCGTTACTCCAAAACCGCCATAAAAAAAGCCAGACTACGGTTTGCATGGGGACAAAGGGCACACGGGGACAAAGATGGTACTTTTTGGAGAAATGCCCGCTGGTCTGATGAAACAAAAATAGAACTGTTTGGCCAAAATGACCATGGTTATGATTGGAGGAAAAAGGGGGAGGCGTGCTGGCAGCATCATGTTGTGGGGGTGCTTTGCTGCAGGAGAGACTGGTGCACTTCACAAAATAGATGGCATCATGAGGTAGGAAAATTATGTGGATATATTGAAGCAACATCTTAAGACATCAGTCAGGAAGTTAAAGCTTGGTCGCAAATGGATCTTCCAAATGGACAATGACCCCAAACATACTTCCAAAGTTGTGGCAAAATGGCTTAAGGACAACAAAGTCAAGGTATTGGAGTGGCCATCACAAAGCCCTGACCTCAATTCTATAGAAAATGTGTGGTCAGAACTGAAAGAGTGTGTGCGAGCAAGGAGGCCTACAAACCTGGTTCAGTTACACCAGCTCTGTCAGGAGGAGTGGTCCACAATTCACCCAACTTACTGTGGGAAGCTTGTGGAAGGCTACCCAAAACGTTTGATCCAAGTTAAACAATTTAAAGGCAATGCTACCAAATACTAATTGAGTGTATGTAAACTTCTGACCCACTGGGAATGTGATGAAATAAATTAAAGCTGAAATAATTCATTCTCTCTGCTATTATTCTGATATTTCACATTCTTAAAATAAAGTGGTGATCCTAACTGACCTAAAATAGGGAATTTTTACTATGAAAAACTGAGTTTTAATGTAAGGTGTATGTAAACTTCAACTGTAAGTAGCAAAAGTAAATGTAATTAATATAATATACATACATTACAGTGCCTTCAGAAAGTATTCAGACCCCTTGACTTTTTCTACATTTTGTTACATTACAACCATAATGACAAAGCAAAAACATTTTTATTTTACATTGTGCTCATTTACTTCTGCCACTTCTGCATTGTCTTTGCTGTGTGCTTAGGGTCGTTGTCCTGTTGGTAATTGAACCTTCACTCCTTTTCAGAGGTTCTGAGCGCTCTGGAGAAGGTTTCCATCAAGGATCTCTCTGTACTTTGCTCCATTCATCTTTGCCTCAATCCTGACTAGTCTCCTAGTCCCTGCCACTGAAAAACATCCCCACAGCATGATGCTGCCACCACCATGCTTCACCTTAGGGAAGGTGCCAGGTTTCCTCCAGACATGATATTTGAGGTTCAGGCCAAAGAGTTCAATCTTGGTTTCATAAGACCAGAGAATCTTGTTTCTGATGGTCTGAGATTCTTTAGGTGCTTTTTTACAAACACCAAGCGGGTTGTCATGTGCATTTGACTGAGGAGTGGCTTCCGTCTGGCCACTCTGATTGGTAGCGTGCTGCAGAGATGGTTGTCCTTCTGGAAGGTACTCCCATCTCCACAGTAGAACTCTGGAGCTCTGTCAGAGTGACCATCGGGTTCGCTGATCAAGGCCTTCTCCGCCGATTGCTCAGTTTGGCCCGGACCGACAGTGCTTGCAAGAGTCTTGGTGATTCCAAACTTCTTCCATTTAAGAATGATGGAGGCCACTGGGTTCTTGGGGACCTTCAATACTGCAGAAATGGTTTGGCACCCTTCCCCAGATCTGTGCCTCGACACAATCCTGTCTCATAGTTCTACAGACAATTCCTTCGACCTCATGACATGGATTTTGCTCTGACACATACTGTCAACAGTGAGAACCTTAAATTGACAGGTGTGTGCCTTTCCAAATCATGTCCAATCAATTGAATTTACCACAGGTGGACTGCAATCAAGTTGTAGAAACATCTCAAGAATGATCAGTGGAAACAGGATGCACCTAAGCTCAATTTCTCATCTCATTTTAAAGCGTCTGAATACTGATGTAATACATTTGCAAAAATTGCTAAATACCTGTTTTCACTTTGTCATTGTGGGGTATTGTGTGTGTGTATTGCTGAGATTTAAAACATTTTTTTTAATCCATTTTAGAATATGGAAACTGTCAAGGGGTCTGAATACTTTCTGAAGGCACTGTTAGTATCAAAGTAAAAATATTAATAATTTCAAATTCCTTGAATCAAGCAAACGGCACATTGTTCTTGTTTTAAAATATACTGAACTCCAGGGGCACACGCCAACACTCAGACATAATTTACAAATTAAGGATTCATGTATAGTGAGTCTGCCAGATCAGAGGCAGTAGGGATGACCAGAGATGTTTTCTTGATAAGAGCGTGAACTGCTAAGCATGTATGCAGTAAAAAGTACATTCTTTTCTTTTGAATTACAGTGGAGTAAAAGTAAAAGTTGTCAAAAATATAAACAATAAAGTAAAGTACAGATACCCCTAAAAACAAAGTACTTTAAAGTATTGTTACTTAAAACTTCTTGATCCTACTTGAGACGCAGATGTCTCAACTAGGCACCTGGAAATGCAAATGCGCTACGCTAAATGCTAAATGTACTCGTTAAAACTCAAACCTTGATCAAAATTCACAAGCAGGGTATTGAATTAAAGCTACACTCATTGTGAACCTAGCCAACAAGTCAGATTTTTAAAATGCTTTTCGGCGAAAGCATGAGAAGCTATTATCTGATAGCATGCAACACCTCAAAATGCCTGAATGCGGCGTAAACAAAGACTTTGCTTATCCGGCGCTGCACAAAACGCAGAAATAAAATATAAAACATTCATTACCTTTGACGAGCTTCTTTCTTGGCACTCCTATATGCCCCATAAACATCACTATTGGGTCTTTTTTTCGTTTAAATCGGTCCATATATACCCAAAATAGCTTTCTATGGAAGCTGTGTCATTCAGAAAAAACATCGTTTTTAAACGCTGCGTCATTTTTTAAAATTAAAAAAGTTGACGATAAACTTTCACAAAACACTTCGAAATACTTTTGTAATCCAACTTTAGGTATTAGTAAACGTTTATAATCTATCAAAATGATTACAGGGCGATGTATATTCAATAGCTCCTCGTCTGCAAATCAATGGCTGCCAATGTGCACATTGAAAACATCCTGGTGGAGACCGGAAGAAACGGAATCCAGATAGTTGGATTTTCCAACAAAAAATTCCATTGAAAATGACGACAATGGCGACATCGTGTGGAATTTGTATGAATTGCATGCAGGTCGATATTACATTTTGTCCCCTTTTAACAACTCATGAAAGTGACTTATGGAAATTATTTTTAGCTTTCAGAGAGCAGTTTTTCTTGCGTTTTTCAATGAAACACACGATCTGTTATAGTCACAGCCGTGATTTAACCAGTTTTAGAAACTTCAGAGTGTTTTCTATCCACACATACTAATCATATGCATATACTATATTCCTGGCATGAGTAGCAGGACGCTGAAAAGTTGCGCGATTTTTAACAGAATGTTCGAAAAAGGAAGGGGTAGACTTAAGATTAAGTACTTCACACCACTGTATAGAGTGAAAGCCTAAAGGCCACTTCTGTGGGCCGAAGGTAGCCTAGCAGTTAAGAGCGTTGGGCCTGTAACTGAAACGTTGCCGGTTGGAATCTCTGAGCCAACTAGGTGTAAAATCTGTTGATGTAAAATCAAATGTTATTTGTCAAATATGGCGAATACAACAGGTTTAGACTTTGCAGTGAAATGTTCACAACAATGCAGAGTTAACAAGTAAGAAACATTTGCAAAAAAGGAAATAGTAACACAATAAAATAACAATAACGAGACTGCAGTGCCTTCAGAAAGTATTCACACCCCTTGACTTTTGCCACATTTTGTTGTTACAGCCTGAATTTTGTGGAATTATGTTTTTCCGATTTAATAAAAAATGAACAGCTGACATGTTTTGAGACAATAAGTATTCAACCCCTTTGTTAAGGCAAGCCTACATTATTTCAGGCATAAATATTTGCTTAACAAGTCACATAATAAGTTGCATCCACTCTGTGTGCAATAGTGTTTAACATGATTTTTGAATGATTACCTCATCTCTGTACCCCACACATACAATTTTCTGTAAGGTCCCTCAGTTAAGCAGTGAATTTCATACACATATTCAACCACAAAGACCAGGGAGGTTTTCCAAGACCTTGTACTGTCCTTTTGAGCATGGTGAAATTATTATTTACACTTTGGATTATGTATCCAATAAACCCAAAGATACAGGTGTCCTTCCTAACTCAGTTGCCGGAGAGGAAGGAAACTGCTCAGGGATTTCACCCTAAGGCCAGTGGTGACTTTAAAACAGTTTAATGCCTGTGATAGGAGAAAACTGAGGATGGATCAACACTACTGTAATTGCTCCACAATACTAACCTAATTGACAGAGTGAATAGAAGGAAACCTGTATAAAATAAAACAAATATTCCAAAACATGCATCCAGTTTATAAGAAGGCACTGAAGAAGTACTGCAAAAAATGTGGCAAAGCAATACACTTTTTGTCCTGAATACAAATCCAATATAACACATTACTGAGTACCACTCTCCATATTTTAAAGCAAAGTGGTGACTGCATCATGTAATCGTTAAGGATTGGGGAGTCTAGGTTCAAGATGTTTCTAAACAGCTTCTACCCCTAAGCCATAAGACTCCCGAACACCTAATCAAATGGCTACCCAGACTATTTGCAGTGCCCCCCCCCCCCCCACACACACACACCTCTTTTACACCGCTGCTACACTCTGTTGTTATCATCTATGCATAGTCACTTTAATAACTCCACCTACAGTACATGTACATATTACCTCAACTAGCCTCCGCACATTGACTCTGTACCGGTACCCACCTGTATATAGTCTCGCTATTGTTATTTTACTGCTGCTCTTTAATTACTTGTTACTTTTATTTCTTATTCTTATCTGTATTTTTTTTGACTGCATTGTTGGTTAGGGGCTCGTAAGTAAGCATTTCACTGTAATGTCTACACCTGTTGTATTTGGCGCATGTGACTAATAACATTTGATTTGATTTGAAATATACACTGAAGTTTCTTACCAAGAAGACAGTGAATGTTCCTGGGTGGCTGAGTTACAGTTTACTTAAATCTGCTTTCAAATCTATGGCATGACCTGAAAATGGTTGTCTAACAATGATCAACAACCAGTTTGACAGAGCTTGAAGAATTCTGAAAAGAATAACAATAATAATAATTGCACAATCCAGGTCTGGAAAGCTCTAAGAGACTTACCCAGAAAGACTCACAGCTGTAATCTCTGCCAAAGGTGCTTCTACAAAGTATTGACTCAGGGTTGTGAATACTTATGTAAATAAGATATTTAATCTATGACTAGGGTGGCTGGAGTCTTTACTTTTTACTTTTCAATTACCATTTATATTTTTAGTTTTTCCCTCACTCTACGTTTTTTTCACTCCGGATGTTTTATCTGGACGTGGTTCGTCAGGACTTCCAACAGCCGAAGCTCATTAGTAACATTAACACGATGCCTTCTAATTGCAGTCGCTGTACTCATAATATACAGGAGAATCTCAGGAGAATCGATCGCCTTATAATATACAGGAGAATCAGGATAGCTGTGCTGCAAGCCCAGCTTCAGACGCAATCGTTAGGCAAGGGTAATTTCAGTGTAGGAAAGGATGAAACAGTGTCTGTGCCACCAGTAAGTACAGATAGTAACATTAGTAAAAATCCCCTCGCACGGTCCACGCAGCCGGACAACTTTCTCATGGCTTCTGGAGGGAAATGCTGTAGGAATGCTCAACCGGTGTCGCTTATTCAGCCGACAGAAACTTCAACCGGTTCTCCCCAATAAGCAGCGAGTCAGAGGCCTCACCTTCTCTGGTCTCTACTCTTCCCGTTACGGGGTCTGAGACGCCAAAGCTTCCCACCATTAGCTCTGACAAATTGAAAACCCTAGTCATTGGCGACTTCATTACCCGCATTATTAGACTGAAATGAATCATCCAGCGATCATACACTGTTTACCAGGGGGCAGGGCTACCGACGTTAAGGCTGATCTGAAGATGGTGCTGGCTAAAGCTAAAACTGCCGAGTGTAGAGAGTATAGAGATATTGTTGTCCACGTCGGCACCAATGATGTTAGGATGAAACAGTCAGAGGTCACCAAGCGCAACATAGCTTCAGCGTATAAATCAGCTAGAAAGATGTGTCGGCATCAAGTAATTGTCTCTGGCCCCCTCCCAGTTAGGGGGAGTGATGAGCTCTACAGCAGAGTCTCACAACTCAATCGCTGGTTGAAAACTGTTTTCTGCCCCTCCCAAAATATAGAATTTGTAGATAATTGGCCCTCTTTCTGGGACTCACCCACAAACAGGACCAAGCCTGGTCTGTTGAGGAGTGTTAATGTTACTCCATCCTAGCTGGAGGGGTGCTCTCATCTTATCTACGAACATAGACAGGGCTCCAATTCCCCTAGCTCCACAATGAAATAGGGTGCACGCCAGGCAGCAGGCTGTTAGCCAGCCTGCCAGCTTAGTGGAGTCTGCCACTAGCACAGTCAGTGTAGTCAGCTCAGCTATCCCCATTGAGACCGTGTCTGTGCCTCGACCTAGGTTGGGCAAAACTAAACATGGCGGTGTTCGCCTTAGCAATCTCACTAGTATAAAAAATTCCTCCATTCCTGACATTATTGAAAGAGATCGTGATACCTTACCTTACTCAAAATTGGACTACTTAATGGTATGTTAGGTCCCTCACTTCAAAGGCAGTTATAGTTACTGAACTAATCACTGATCATAATCTTGATGTGATTGGCCTGACTGAAACATGGCTTAAGGCCAGTGCTGATTTCAAGGTTTTACTGATAACCTACAAAGCATTATATGGGCTTGCTCCTACCTATCTTTCCGATTTGGTCCTGCCGTACATACCTACAAGTACGCTACGGTCACAAGACGCAGGCCTCTTAATTGCTCCTAGAATTTCTAAGCAAACAGCTGGAGGCAGGACTTTCTCCTATAGAGCTCCATTTTTATGGGTCTGCCTACCCATGTGAGAGATGCAGACTTGGTCTCAACCTTTACTGTAAGTCTTTACTGAAGACACATCTCTTCAGTAGGTCATATGATTGAGTGTAGTCTGGCCCAGGAGTGTGAAGGTGAACGGAAAGGCTGTGGAGCAACGAACCGCCCTTGCTGTCTCTGCCTGGCCGGTTCCCCTCTCTCCACTGGGATTCTCTGCCTCTAACCCTATTACAGGGGCTAAGTCACTGGCTTTACTGGTGCTCTTCCATGCCGTCCCTAAGACGGCATGCATTGTCGGAACTAGAAGCACAAACATTTTGCTACACTCGCATTAACATCTGCTAACCACGTGTATGTGACAAATAAAATTTGATTTGATATTTGCTCTTGTAAGTTGCTCTGGATAAAGGCGTCCGCTAAATGACTATAAATGTGGGGAAAATGAAAAATGAACTTAGGCCTTTGTATCCTCCCTCCAGTTCCTGACAGGCAGGTTAGCTCTCTCTTTAAGGGCCAGCGATAAGATAAGAGAGAATTGTACAGGTAGATGAAAGCATGCCCCAAACCACCTCACAGAGACTCTATAAGAACCAGCATGATACGGATAGAGTAGGAGTGAAGAGAGCCAGACAGATATCTATCAGCAGGCCTTGCCCACAGACAGTCTCTTTGTTGCTGAACCCTAGTCAGACTGGCACAGGGCTCTGTATAAATATATGCCTGTTGTTCCCCTCTGAACATCAGTGACTACTGGACACTTCCAGGCCTCAGCAGAGGAATGAGAGAAATGCCCTGCAGGTCGGGTCATGCCGTAAAGGTGATGCTTACCATCTCCACCTGTCAGGAGTTGAACCGTCAGGCTTTTGTTCAAGAGTGTGTTTTGTGAGATAATAGCACACAGCAGCAGAAGAGGCCATCTAAGACCTCTCACCTTGGCCGGTTCTTTCACTCATCACTTCAAAGGGGAATCGGTTCAGCACGTAGCATCCAGGGGAAGTGTGTGTGTGTGTGTGTGTGTGTGTGTGTGTGTGTGTGTGTGTGTGTGTGTGTGTGTGTGTGTGTGTGTGTGGAGTAGTGAGGGATCAGGTTGAGGCTCGAGAAGGGAGGTCAGACACCCTCAGATACTAAGTGTGTGTTTTGATCGTCCCCACCGTCCGGCCACTTGAAGGGATGAAAAGAGGGTCCGTTCAACATGCCCAGGGGGTTTGGAGTGTGTCTCCCCCGATTAGGCCCTCTGACGCCAGCACTGAAGACGGATCCTAACAAACACACTCAGATTGAAATCACACAGGCAGGAAGGGCGTTGCTGTGCTACTACAGGGGGGTCTGCTAGAGCTGAACGCAGACAGTGAATATCCAACGCCTCCCCTCCCTTCCCCTAACCCTGTTTCAAATAGCCAATGGATCTGATAAAGCAGTTTATTTTGGCAGCGTGTATAGGAGTATAGAGTATTTTGAGTGCATGTGTATGTAATGTCGTATAAGGGAGTGTGTGTTAATGTCTGTGAGTGTTTGGTGTATGAAGAAGCTTCCCGTCTGTCAGATGGTGCTGACAGGGAGAGGAGGTCCATATCTCAAACTCTTATCAGGTTGCACCGCCAAACATGCTCAGGAATGTGGTGAAATCAGAGATGGCTCAGCTAGTCTTTAGATATTTAGTAAAGCACCATGTCTGCAACAGTAATGCTTATTTTTTTTACTGTGTGTGTGAATGTGTGTGCGTGTGTGTGTGTGTGTGTGTGCATGCGTGTGTAAGTGTGTGTGTGTGTTACAGAGATAGAACACTGGCAGAATGTAGACTCATACCCTGTACGTGATAGAGCTGATAGCTGTCTGACAGAGCACACAGCTGAGAGAGGGGATATCCATGGATGGCAGAAGAACAAACAAATGCATTATTACAGTTTCCACTCACAGATCAACCCTTCATGACAGCCTGTCAGGAACTGGGAACCCATTGGTTTGATCCTGCCTCCCTCCTGGACCCCCCTTCTCCCCTTCTCCATGTATCCATCAGTCCCAGTAATGTAACATGGCGTCTACAAACACCACCCCTGCAGACAACCATCCCCCTTCCCACCCCTGTTCTCCAACCCACACCTCTTTCCACTGTCTGGTGTGCCTGGCCCAATCTTGTTGAGGTAGTAGCCTAACACTGATAATCTAAAAGAGAGTTCCTCCGTTAACAATTCTGACATCTTGCTCTGGGCAGTGAGTAGAAAAGTGCAGTGACGTCACATACCAGCAGCAGGTATTTTCCTGACATCTCTGCGTCTGTGTGTTTAGCTCACCTGAACATCCTGGTCAGAGCTCTAATACTTTTTTATTTTTTTATTTGATTTTATTTCACCTTTATTTAACCAGGTAGGCTAGTTGAGAACAAGTTCTCATTTGCAACTGTGTAATGAGCTGAAGTTAGTAATGCATCTCTCTCTCTCTCTCTCTCTCTCTCTCTCTCAATTCAAATTCAATTTCAATTCAATTTCAGTTCAATTTAAGGGCTTCATTGGTTTGGGAAACATATATTAACATTGCCTAAGGAAGTGAACTAGATAATAAACTAAAGTTAAATAAACAAAAACAATGAACAGTAAACATTACACTCACAAAAGTTCCAAAATAATATAGACATAACAAATGTAATAATATGTTCAAATAGTTAAACCCCTCTATCTCTCAACTCTCTCTTTCTCTGTCGCTTCTCTCTCCCTTTCTCTCTCTCAAAACCCTCTGTCTTTGTCTGTTCCTCTGACGCATCTCTCTCTTTCTCTCTCTCTCTCTCTCTCTCAAAACCCTCTGTCTTTGTCTGTTCCTCTGACGCATCTCTCTCTCTCTCTCTCTCTCTCTCTCTCTCTCAAAACCCTCTGTCTTTGTCCGTTCCTCTGACGCATCTCTCTCTCTCTCTCTCTCTCTCAAAACCCTCTGTCTTTGTCCGTTCCTCTGACGCATCTCTCTCTCTCTCTCTCTCTCTCTCTCTCTCTCTCAAAACTCTGTCTTTGTCCGTTCCTCTGACGCATCTCTCTCTCTCTCTCTCTCTCTCTCTCTCTCTCTCTCTCTCTCAAAACCCTCTGTCTTTGTCCGTTCCTCTGACGCATCTCTCTCTCTCTCTTTCTCTCTCTCTCAAAACCCTCTGTCTTTGTCCGTTCCTCTGACGCATCTCTCTCTCTCTCTCTCTCTCTCTCTCTCTCTCTCTCTCTCTCTCTCTCAAAACCCTATGTCTTTGTCTGTTCCTCTGACGCATCTCTCTCTCTCTCTCTCAAAACCCTCTGTCTTTGTCCGTTCCTCTGACGCATCTCTCTCTCTCTCTCTCTCTCAAAACCCTCTGTCTTTGTCCGTTCCTCTGATGCATCTCTCTCTCTCTCGCTCTCTCTCTCTCTCTCTCTCTCTCTCTCTCTCTCTCTCTCTCTCTCTCTCTCTCTCTCTCTCTCTCTCTCTCTCTCTCTCTCTCTCTCTCTCTCTCTCTCTCTCTCTCTCTCTCTCTCTTTCTTCAAGGGGCTTTATTGGCATGGGAAACATGTGTTAACATTGCCAAAGCAAGTGAGGTAGATAAAATACAAAAGTGAAATAAACAATAAAAATTAACAGTAAACATACAGAAGTTTCAAAACAATAAAGACAATACAAATGTCATATTATGTATATGTACAGTGTTGCAACAATGTACAAATGGTTAAAGTACACAAGGGGAAATAAATAAGCATAAATATGGGTTGTATTTACAATGGTGTTTGTTCTTCATTGGTTGCCTTTTTCTTGTGGCAACAGGTCACAAATCTTGCTGCTGTGATGGCACACTGTGGAATTTCACCCAGTAGATTTGGGAGTTTATCAAAGTTGGGTTTGTTTTCAAATTCTTTGTGGATCTGTGCAATCTGAGGGAAATATGTGTCTCTAATATGGTTATACATTGGGCAGGAGGTTAGGAAGTGCAGCTCAGTTTCCACCTAATTTTGTGGGCAGTGTGCACATAGCCTGTCTTCTCTTGAGAGCCATGTCTGCCTACGGCTGCCTCTCAATAGCAAGGCTATGCTCACTGAGTCTGTACATAGTCAAAGCTTTCCTTAAGTTTGGGTCAGTCACAGTGGTCAGGAATTCTGCCACTGTGTACTCTGTTAGGGGCCAAATAGCATTCTAGTTTGCTTTGTTTTTTTATTAATTCTTTCCAATGTGTCAAGTAATTATCTTTTTGTTTTCTCATGATTTGCTTGGGTCTAATTGTGCTGCTGTCCTGGGGCTCTGTTGGTGTTCTCCGCTGTTTGTTTTTTGCAGAATTCTGCATGCAGTGTCTCAATCTGGTGTTTGTCCCATTTTGTGAAATCTTGGATGGTGAGCGGACCCCAGACCTCACAACCATAAAGGGCAATGGGTTCTATGACTGATTCAAGTATTTCTAGCCAGATCCTAATTGGTATGTTGAATTTTATGTTCCTTTTGATGGCATAGAATGCCCTTCTTGCCTTGTCTCTCAGATCATTCACAGCTTTGTGGAAGTTACCTGTGGTGCTGATGTTTAGGCCAAGGTATGTATAGTTTTTTGTGTGCTCTAGGGCAATGGTGTCTAGATGGAATTTGTATTTGTGGTCCTGGTGACTGGACCTTTTTTGGAACACCATTATTTTGGTCTTAATGAGATTTACTGTCAGGGCCCAGGTCTGCCAGAATCTGTGCATAATATCTAGGTGCTGCTGTAGGCCCTCCTTGGTTGGTGACAGAAGCACCAGATAATCAGCAAACAGTAGACATTTGATTTCAGATTCTAGTAGGGTGAGGACGGGTGCTGCAGACTTTTCTAGTGCCCGAGCCAATTCATTGATATATATGTTGAAGAGGGTGGGGCTTAAGCTGCATCCCTGTCTCACCCCACGGCCCTGTGGGAAGAAATGTGTGTGTTTTTTGCCTATTTTAACTGCACACTTGTTGTTTGTGTACATGGATTTTATAATGTCATATGTTTTACCTCCAACATCACTTTCCATCCGTTTGTATAGCAGACCCTCATGCCAAATTGAGTCGAAGGCTTTTTTGAAATCAACAAAGCATGACAAGATTTTGCCTTTGTTTTGGTTTGTTTGGTTGTCAATTAGGGTGTTTAGGGTGAATACATGGTCTGTTGTACGGTAATTTTGTAAAAAGCCAATTTGACATTTGCTCAGTACATTGTTTTCATTGAGGAAATGTACAAATTTGCTGTTAATGATAATGCAGAGGATTTTCCCAAGGTTGCTGTTGACGCATATCCCACGGTAGTTATTGGGGTCAAATTTGTCTCCACTTTTGTGGATTGGGGTGATCAGTCCTTGGTTCCAGATATTGGGGAAGATGCCAGAGCTAAGGATGATGTTAAAAAGTTTTAGTATAGCCAATTGGAATTTGTGTCTATATATTTGATCATTTCATTAAATATTCCTTGAAAATATTCCTATTCATGAAAATCACAAGTGAAATATATTGAGACACAGCTTAGCCTTTTGTTAATCACCCTGTCATCTCAGATTTTCAAAATATGCTTTACAGCCAAAGCTTTTGTCCAGCTAGCAGCAGGTAACTTGGTCACGGAAATCAGAAAAGCAATCAAATTAAATTGTTTACCTTTGATGAGCTTAGGATGTTTTCACTCACGAGACTCCCAGTTAGATAGCCAATGTTCCTTTTTTCCAAAAATATTATTTTTGTAGGCGAAATATCTCCATTTGTTCTTCACGTTTGGCTGAGAAAACCACCGGAAATTGCAGTCACGAAAACGGCAAAAAATATTCCAAATTAGCTCCATAATATCGACAGAAACATGGCAAACATTGTTCATAATCAATCCTCAAGGTGTTTTTCAAATATCTATTCGATAATATATGCACCTGGACAATTGGTTTTTCAGTAGGACTGATTGGAATAATGGCTACCTCTGTATTTTACCCAAGAATCACTCTGAGAGCCATCAGGTGACCACTTGTGCAATGTAGCCGCTTACGGGTATTCTTCAGCATAAATGCGTAAAACTACGTCACAATGCTGTAGATACCTTGGGGAATACGTAGAAAAAGTAATCTGGTTGATAGCCCATTCACTGCTCAATAGGGACGCATTGGAACGCAGAGCTTTCAAAAGATGAGTCACTTCCGGATTGGATGCAATATCAGTTCTGTTATACTCACAGACACAGACATATCTTTACAGTTTTGGCAACTTTAGAGTGTTTTCTATCCTGAGTTTTCTATCAATTATATGCATATTCTAACATCTTGTCCGGACAAAATATCCCGTTTACTATGGGAACGTTATTTTTCCAAAAATGAAAATACTGCCCCCTAGTCACAAAAGGTTTAACAAACAAATGTAAAGGACGCTGGATAAATTGAAGTAGTTGTATTAAGATCTGTATTTGTCAGTTGAATGCATTGACAGAGAGCAGGTAAGCCAAAATAAAGCTTTATAGGGAGGGAACAGGGCTTTATATAAAAAACGTAAGATGGAGGGACTGAGGAGGACGTGCATCTTGCCTGTTCCTGCTCAACTTTGCTTTTTTATGGTTATTTTAGCACTAATTATTACTTTGTTTGCTCAGAATGTTTGTGCAATTTGTTTGTGTAATTTCCTACGATGAAAAACACTTCTAGATCATGAATTGGAAGCGACACACTTCTCTCAACCCCCCAGATCTGGAATAATACATTCACTCCTTTGTTCGCTTCACAGCGGGATTACCTGTTGCTGCTGATCAATACACGCAACTCTGCTTTTCAACCAGACGACTTTTTAATTTTCTGTGTGGATCGAACGGCGGCTTCTGGGAAAAGTAGGGTGGAGGTGTATGCCTGGTGTACCAAAGCTGAAACATCTTGAGTTCCTCTTCACCCGACCTGGAATTTCTGATGCTAAAATGCCGCCCCCACTATATGCCGAGTGAATTCACATATGTTATTATCACAGCTGTGTACATACCCCCCACAATCACTGACTGACAAAGCTCAAAGGTCATCCCTGGCCGCATCGTCAGAGTGTATGCTGACCAGCTGGCAGGTGTCTTCTCGGCCATCTTTAACCTGTCCCTGTCCCAGGCTGTACTCCCCACCTGCTTCGAGAAGACCATCATCATCACATTGCCCATGAAAACAAGGTGACATGCCCAACTGACTATCGCTACATTGCCCTCACCCAGTGATTGGCAGTGATTACAGCATAGAATTGTCTTGGGTATGACGCTACAAGCTTGGTACACCTGTATTTGGGGAGTTTCTCCCATTCTTCTCTGCAGATCCTCTCAAGCTCTGTCAGGTTGGATGGGGTCCTGTTGGAAGGAGTACGTTCACCCCAGTCTGAGGTCCTGAGTGTTCTGGAGCAGGTTTTCATTAAGGATCACTCTGTACTTTGCTCCATTCATCTTTGCCTCAATCCTGACTAGTCTCCCAGTCTCTGATGCTGAAAAACATCCCCACAGCATGATGCTACCACCACCATGCTTCACCGTAAGGATGGTGCCAGGTTTACTCCAGACTTGACGCTTGGCATTCAGGCCAAAGAGTTAAATCTTAGTCTCCTCAGACGAGAGAATCTTATTTCAAATGGTCTGAGAGTCTTTAGGTCCATTTTGGCAAACTCCAAGAGGGCTGTAGTGTCTTTAATTGAGGAGTGGCTTCTGTTTGGCCATACCATAAAGGCCTGATTGGTGGAGTGCTGCAGAGATGGTTGTCCTTCTGGAAGCTTCTCCCATCTCCACAGAGGAACTCTGTAGTTTTTTCAGAGTGACCATCGTGTTCCTTTTCACCTTCCTGACCAAGGCCCTTCTCCCCCGATTGCTCAGTTTGGCCAAGTGGCCAGCTCTAGGAAAAGTATTGGTGGTTCCAAATTGCTTCCATTTAAGAACAATGGGTGCCACTTCGAGACAGCATAATTGTTGGGATACTCTTCCCCAGATCGGTGCAATTCTGTCTCGGTGCTCTACAGACAATTTCTCCGACTTCATTGCTTGGTTTTTGCTCTGACATTAACTGTCAAATGTTGGACCTTATATAGACAGGTTTGTGCCTTTCCAAATCATGTCCCATCAATTAAATTTACCACAGATGGACTCCAATCAAGTTGTAGAAACATCTTAATGATGATCAATGGAAACAGGGTGCACCTGAGCTCAAATTCGAGTCTCATAGCAAAGGGTCTGAATACTTATTTAAATAAGGTGTTTCCTTTTTTTTAAATGTAATATATTTGATGAAATTTTGAAGAACCTGTTTTCGTTTTGTCTTTATAGGGTATTTTGTGTATATTGATGAAGAAATAATTTAATTTAATATATTTTGGATTAAGGCTGTAAAGTAACAAATTATTCAGTTCATTCTGAATAATTTCACTCTCACTGTATGTAAGAGTGCTCTCCATTGACTACATTTCAGCATTCAACACTTTTGTTCCCTGCAAGCTCTACACCAAGATCAGAGCCCTGGGTCTGGACACCACCCACAGCAACTGGACCCTGGACTCCCAAATGCTGTGAGGATTGGCAACAACACCTCATTCACACTGACTCTTTACAAAGGGGCCGCCAAGGGTGATCACCAAGTAGGCTGACGACACCGCGATTATAGGCCTGATAACCAACAACAACGAGTCAGCCTATAGGGAGAAGGTAAGTGAACTGTCATTGCAGTGCCAGGGCAACAACATCTCCCCCAACATAAGCAAAACAAAGGAGTTGATTGTTGACTTCAGGAAGCCCCGATCTACATCAACGGGACTGCAGTAGAAATAGTCAGCAGTTATACATTCCTCGGCATTCACATCACTGAGTACTTGACATGGACCAACAACACCACAACTCTTGTCAAGATTTTTTATTTCATTGTTTATATTTGATTTCACCTTTATTTAACCAGGTAGGCCAGTTGAGAGCAAGTTCTCATTTACAACTGCGACCTGGCCAAGATAAAGCAAAGCTGTGCAACAAAAACAACAACACAGAGTTACACATGAACAAACGCACAGGCAATAACACAATAGAAACATCTATGTACAGTGTGTGCAAATGTAGAAGAGTCGGTAATAAATAGGCCATAGAGGCGAAATAACTACAATTTAGCATTAACACTGGAGTGATAGATGTGCAGATGATGATGTGCAAGTAGAGATACTGGGGTGAAAAAGAGCAAGAGGATAAATAACAATATGGGGATGAGGTAGTTGGGTGGGCTATTTACAGATTGGCTGTGTACAGGTACAGTGATCTGTAAGCTGCTCTGACAGCTCATGCTTAAAGTTAGAGAGGGATATATAATACTCCAGCTTCAGTGATTTTTGCAAATCGTTCCAGTCATTGGCAGCAGAGAACTAGAAGGAATGCCAGCCAAAGGAAGTGCTGACTTAGGGGATGACCTGTGAAATATACCTGCTGCAGCGTGTGTTGGAGGCTATTTTGTAAATGGCATCACCGAAGTCAAGAATCGGTAGGATAGTTGCGAATTAGGAAGTCGATTCTAGATTTAATTTTGGATTGGAGATGCTTAATGTGAGTCTGGAAGGAGAGTTTACAGTCTAACCAGACACCTAGGTATTTGTAGTTGTCCACATATTCTAAGTCAGAATCGTCCAGAGTAGTGATGCTAGTCGGCTGGGCGGGTGCGGGCAACAATCGGTTAAAGCGCATGCATTTAGTTTTACTGGAATTTAAAAGCAGTTGAAGGCCACAGAAGGAGTGTTGTATGGCATTGAAGCTCATTTGGAGGGTTGTTAACACAGTGCCCAAAGAAGGGCCAGATGTATACAGAATGGTGTCATCTGCATAGAGGTGGATCAGAGAATCACCAGCTGCAAGAGCGACATCATTGATGTATACAGAGAAAATAGTCGGCCCGAGAATTGAACCCTGTGGCACCCCCATAGAGACTGCCAGAGGTCTGGACAACAGGCCCTCCGATTTGACACACTGAACTCTATCAGAGAAGTAGTTGGTGAACCAGGCAAGGCAGTCATTTGAGAAACCAAAGTTTCTCAATCAAGTTGCTGCAGGTGGTGCTGAGCTGTTGGCCGGGGTAGGGATAGCCAGGTGGAAAGTATGGCCAACCGTAGAAAAATGCTTATTGAAATGATCAATTATCGTCGATTTATCGGTGGTGACAGTGTTTCCTAGCCTCAGTGCAGTGGGCAGCTGGGAGGAGGTGTTTTTATTCTCCATTTACTTTACCGTGTACTAAAACTTTTTAGAATTAGTGCTAAGCTAGCTTTAGATTTCCGAACTGACTGAGTATATCGGTTCCTAACTTCCCTGAAAAGTTGCATATTGTGGGGGCTATTCGATGCTAATGCAGAACGCCACAGGATGTTTTTGTGCTAGTCAAGGGCAGTCAAGTCTGGGGTAAACCAAGGGCTATATCTGTTCTTACTTCTTAATTTTTTTGAATGTGGCATGCTTATTTAACATGGCGAGGAAAGCACTTTTAAAGAGCAACCAGGTATCCTGTACTGACGGGATGAGTTCAATATCCTTCTAGGATACACGGGCCAGGTTGATTACAAAGGCCTGCTCACAGAAGTGTTTTAGGGAGTGTTTGACAGTGATGAGGGGTGGACGTTCGACAGCGGATCCATCATGCATGCAGGCAATGAGCAGAGGTGTATTTATAGGGCAAGTTGGTCAGGATGATATCTTACAGGGGGCCCATGGTTACTTATTTAGGGTTGTACCTGGTAGATTCCTTAATAATGTGTGTGAGATTGAGGGCATCTAGCTTAGATTGTAGGACGGCCGGGGTGTTAAGCATATTCCAGTTTAGGTCACCTAACAGTACGAACTCTGAAGATAGATGGGGGGCAATCAATTCACATATGGTGTCCAGGTCACAGCTGGGGGCTGAGGGGGGTCTATAACAAGCGGCAACGTTGAGAGACTTGTTTCTGGAAAGGTAGATTTTTTAAAATAGAAGCTCGAATTGTTTGGGCACAGACCTGGATAGTATGACAGAACTCTGCAAGAAATCTCTGCAGTAGATTGCAACTCCACCCCCTTTGGCAGTTGGAAGATGTTGTAGTTAGGGATGGAAATTTCAGGATTTTTGGTGGCCTTCCTAAGCCATGATTCAGACACGGCTAGGACATCAGGGTTGGCAGAGTGTGCTAAAGCAGTGAATAAAACAAAATTTGTGACGAGGCTTCTGATCTTAACATGCATGAAACCAAGGCTTTTACGGCTACAGAAGTCAACAAATGAGAGCACCCTTCGGGAGTGGGAGTGGAGCTAGGCGCTGCAGGGCCTGGATTAACCTCTACATCACCAGAGGAACAGAGGAAGAGGATAATAGTAGGATACGGCTAAAGGCTATAAGAACTGGTCGAGTGAAATCTGAACACTATCAAACAAGCAACAAAAGATCAACCAAAACAGCTCCGTCAGGTGCAAAACACACTAAACAGAAAATTTCTACCCACAACCCATAGTGGGAAAACAGGCTGCCTAAGTATGATTCTCAATCAGGGACAACAATTGACAGCTGCCTCTGATTGAGAACCTACTAAGCCGAACTCAAAAAACCAACATAGAGAAACAAACATAGACTGCCCACCCAACTCACGCCCTGACCATACTAAAACAAAGATATAATAACAGACCTAAGGTCAGAACGTGACATTAATGGTGTTGCATTATCGAGAAGTAACCTGCAAGTAAGCACTTCGTTGGACGGTGTATACCATGTGTATCCCGTACATACGATTAATTAAAACTTGGTTAAAAATGGTTTAACATGCACCAGTCTATGGTAACAAGTCATGGTAAATGATACAGCAGATGTCAGTTTGATCATTACTCATGCAGGCCTACTCAATGCATCTCCTATCCTTATTAGATTGATGTTATTCAATCAAGTTCCTCTTCCAATTGTTTCAAAATAAAAGCTATGTACTTTCTCTTTTCTGTCTAAAACCAGAGCAAGCCCACATCCCATTCACACAGAAATTAAAGAGTGTGTCATCATTGTAGCTCAGCCAGAGCAATCAGACAGTTATCCTGTTTGTCCTGCTTATCCCCTGAACAGGCTCTGGTTGGGCTCTACTGTTTTACAGAGTGATAAAACATTATTCATGGACCCCCTGGGAGGGGCAGTAGCTCCTGGACCTTCAATACAACAGTATTTTGATGAAGTTTAGTGTTGAACAGGAGCAGGAGAGGCAGCTGGCAGAGGATGAAGAAAGTATGTTGTCTCTAGTGATGAACAAGGCTCAGGACACACAAGTTCTCATGTCCTCTGTTTGGCCTAAGGGCTATGTTTTGTGGTGGGAGAGAGCCTCCCCTGAATCAACAATCCGAACCAAAGTCATGATAGAACTCTAAAAGTATGCCCTGCAGTTAGTTTTGTTCCATCCAAAGCGAGAACAAACAGATCAACAGAGCCAGGCAGAGAGCCCTGTCTGGACACATTGAACTAACTCTGTCCCTCCCAAACAAACAGCTCTACAAAGCCTCCCATCCAGGCCTCCCTGGTTCCCTCTAGCACAGTGACACTTAACAGTGTTTCAGAGGCTGCCAATGGAACATCAGTGTTTCCCTGACACAAAGGCTTCAGAAAAAGCCAAACATGGTACAAAACACGAGCACATTACATCCATTTAATCAGTGGGCTTATGGGGAGAGGCCCTCTCCATGGCGCTGGCTCTGGAGCTGCAGCTAATTGTCTGTGCATTGTCTCTGCCTGTACTGGACAAGAGAGGCTCTGTCAAAGCACCAGCGCATGGCTGGGAGAGGAACCAGAGTGCCATGTTTGTTTTTGAGGTGTTCTCCTGTTTTCCTGTGTGCCGCTTGTATTGTCCATGTGGGTTGTGGTTATTGTCTACTGGCACGATAACCAATGGAGGAGCATACATGTGTGAGTCAGCCTGGAGCCCTGGGTACTACCGGTAGCACTGCTTCTTTGTGGGTCTCCACCTGCACAGACTCTTCCCTGGCTCAATCATTCACAGGCCGTAATCCCTCATCACAAAACAACCAAGCCAAGCTCTTTTCAGGGTCTAAGCACTTTTTAATCCCCATACCAACTAAATAAATTTTATGTTCTGTTTAAGTGTGCTTTTCAGGTTCAACATACTGGTTCAACATATTTCTTTTCAATCCAGGAAACAAAGAGAACTCCTGTTGTTGTGGTACATTTCTGTCTGTTGTTAGTCTATTCAAATACTCTTGAGTTGAAGAAGCAAATAGATGTAATTTGACTTGTAGATTATTTCCATAGCAAAAGTTAAACGTCTGTTTATTCCATTTATGCTAATAATATGGTAGTTGATGTAAAAGGGATAATGAAAACAGAAATCGATTGCAGAATCTAAAATATCAAATTCAACATAGGTATTCATAACACAATCTGCAGTTACTTTGGTTTACTTTGCTTTGGTTTCCCATGGTTTCAAATGCTGTGCTCTGTGTGGAGAACGAGAAAGGAAATTCACTCACTATCTATCCGCAGTCTGTAAAACAACTTTCCCAAACGTTGTATATAACCCTTGCAACAAGCTCTCAGTCACAATGCCGAATTAAACATTTATCCACAAGTGTTTTTTACACCCTGGATTGACTCCTCCTGTTCAGTATCATTCCATTTCTCCACACATAACATCGGCCCAAGAATTGAACCCTGCGGTACCCCAATAGAGACTGCCAGAGGTCCGGACAACATGCCCTCCGATTTGACACACTGAACTCTGTCTGCAAAGTAGTTGGTGAACCAGTTTAGGCAGTCATTAGAAAAAACAAGGCTATTGAGTCTGTCGATAAGAATACGGTGATTGACAGAGTCGAAAGCCTTGACCAGGTCGATGAGGACGGCTGCACAGTACTGTCTTTTATCGATAACGGTTATGATATCGTTTAGTACCTTGAGCGTGGCTGAGGTGCACCCGTGACCGGCTCGGAAGCCGGTTTGCACAGCGGAGACGGTACGGTGGGATTCGAAATGGGCATTGATCTGTTTATTAACTTGGCAGTGGAAGACTTTAGATAGGCAGGGCAGGATGGATATAGGTCTGTAACAGTTTGGGTTTAGGGTGTGTCCCCCCTTTGAAGAGGGGGATGACCGTGGCAGCTTTTCAATCTTTAGGGATCTTGGACGATACGAAAGAGAGGTTGAACAGGCTGGTAATAGAGGTTGCAACAATGGCGGCAGATAGTTTTAAAAAGAGAGGGTCCAGATTGTCAAGTCCAGCTGATTTGTACGGGTCCAGGTTTTGCAGCTCTTTCAGAACATCTGCTGTCTGGATGTGGGTGAAGGAGAAGCTGGGGAGGCTTGGGCAAGTAGCTGCGGGGGAGGTGGAGCTGTTGGCCGGGGTTGGAGTAGCCAGGAGGAAGGCATGGCCAGCCGTTGAGAAATACTTATTGAAATGTTTGATTATCATGGATTTTTCAGTGGTGACTGTGTTACCTAGCCTCAGTGCAGTGGGCAGCTGGGAGGAGGTGCTCTTGTTCTCCATGGACTTTACAGTGTCCCAAAACTTTTTGGAGTTCGAGCTACAGGATGTAAATTTCTGCTTGAAAAAGCTAGCCTTTGCTTTCCTGACTGACTGCGTGTATTGGTTCCTGACTTCCCTGAAAAGTTGCATATCGTGGGGACTATTCGTTGCGATTGCAGTCCGCCACAGGATGTTTTTGTGCTGGCTGAGTGCAATCAGGTCTGGAGTGAACCAAGGGCTATATCTGTTCTTAGTTCTGCATTTTTTGAACGGGGCATGCTTATCTAAGATGGTGAAGAAATTACTTTTAAAGAACGACCAGGCATCTTCGACTGACGGGATGAGGTCAATATCCTTCCAGGATACCCGGGCCAGGTCGATTAGAAAGGCATGCTCGCAGAAGTGTTTTAGGGAGCGTTTGACAGTGATGAGTGGTGGTCGTTTGACCGCGGACCCTTAGTGGATACAGGCAATGAGGAAGTGATCACTGAGATCCTGATTGAAAACAGAAGAGGTGTATTTGGAAGGTAAGTTGGTCAGGATAATGTCTATGAGGGTGCCCATATTTACGGATTTAGAGTTGTACCTGGTGGGTTCCGTGATGATTTGTGTGAGATTGAGGGCCTCTAGCTTAGATTGTAGGACTCACGGGGTGTTAAGCATATCCCAGTTTAGGTCACATAACAGAACAAACTCTGAAGCTAGATGGGGAGATCAATTCACAAATGGTGTCCAGGGCACAGCTGGGAGCGGAGGGGGGTCGATATCAGGCGGCAACAGTGAGAGACTTATTTCTGGAGAGGTAAATTTGTTTAATTACAAGTTCAAACTGTTTGAGTATAGACCTGGAAAGTATGACAGAACTTTGCAGGCTATCTCTGCAGTAGATTGCAACTCCTCCCCCTTTGGCAGTTCTATCTTGACGGAAAATGTTGTAGCTGGGTATGGAAATCTCAGAATTGTTGGTGGCCTTCCTAAGCCAGGATTCAGACACGGCAAGGACATCAGGGTTGGCGGAGTGATGTTGACATGCATGAATGAAATGCATGCATGAAAGCAAGGTTTTTTCGATCACAGAATTCAACAATTGAGGGTGCCTGGGGACACGCAGGATCTGGGTTTACCTCCAACTCACCCGCGGAATAGTGGAGGAATAGGATGAGTGTACGGCTAAAGGCTATCAAAACTGGTCGCCTAGAGCGTTGGGGACAAAGAATAAAAGGAGCAGATTTCTGGGCGTGGTAGAATAGATTCAGGGCATAATGTGCAGACAGGGGTATGGTGGGGTGCGGGTACATCGAAGGTAAGCCCAGGCACTGAGTGATGATAAGAGAGGTTGTATCTCTGGATAAGCTGGTTATAATGGGTCACCGCATGTGTGGGAGGTGGGATAAAGGAGGTATAATGAGTGGAACTAGGGGCTCCATTGTAAACTAAAACAATGATAACTAACCTAAACAACAGTATACAGTATACATGTACATATTGACATATGAGAGAGACATACAGCGAGCCATAAAGTAATCACAGGTGTTGATTTGGAGAGCTAACTAAGACAACAACGGGTGAGACAACAACAGCTAATCAGCTAAAACAACAACAGGTCAAGTGGCGATGACTGGGCAGAGAGGGTCGGTTAACTACACACAGAGCCTGAGTTCGTGGCCAGGGCCGACAGATTAAAAAAATAAATAATAATAAACAGAATGGAGTACCGTGATTAATGGACAGTCCAGCGGGCATCAGCTTTGCAGCCAAGTGATCATAGGGTCCATGGGGCAGCAATAGATGGAGCAGGGAAGCCGCGGAGTAGTCGTTACTACGCTAGCACGCGGGCGACACGGCATGTAAAGTTAGTAGCCCGGGGCTAGTAGAAGCGTCTGCTCCGACGGAGACCGCTTGAAAGCACAGCGGATGGAGTATTTGTCAGCAGACCTGTCGTGGTGGTGCGCAGTGTTGACTAAGGTATTGTAGTTTTAGTAATTTAGTTTTCTATCCGGGAGATGTGCCTGGCTCACGGTTAAACGGTGCGAGCTTCGGGGCAGGGGCGTTAGCCACTATAGCCACTCGGTAGCAGTGGTGATCCGGTGCCAAGGTCCAGAGCTTACGGATCCGGTGGAGTAGTGGATTCTCGCCGTGTTTAGGTGGAGTCCGGGTGAACAACTGAGTAGGCCGGGAGGTGGGCCTCAGGGATAGTTTGGTATTGGGTAACTCGGTGGGTGCTAGCTAGCTGTGAAAATCAGGAGAATGGTCCATGGATTACATCAGGAATCCGGCGTTGTAGTGGAGAGACAGTCCATTACTGGTAGGCTGGCGAGAATTATCCAAGCTAAAAAAAGGGCTGGTACCTGTGCAGAAGGTAAAGGCAGCTAGCAGTGGCTAACAATGACTAAATAGCTTGTAGCTAATTAGCTGGTTAGCTTCTGGTGGCTAGGTGGTTCTTGCTATAAGGTTTAACAATTAAAAAATAATAGGTATAATAATAGGTATAATAGGTATAATTGAACTAAAATTGACTAAAATTGTATAATTGAACTAAAATGGAGAAGAGATTGAAAATAAAATTGAAATATATACAAAAAAAGATGAAAAAATACAAAAGTACACGAGAGGACGAACAAAACACGTCTGCACTGCTACGCCCTCTTGGATTACTTCAACAGGTCAATGACCCAAAACACACCTCCAGGCTGTGTAAGGGCTATTTGACCAGGAAGGAGAGTGATGGAGAGCTGCATCAGTTGACCTGGTCTCTGCAATCACCCGACCTCAAAACAATTGATATGGTTTGGGATGAGTCGGACCGCAGAGTGAAGGAAAAGCAGCCAACAAGTGCTCAGCATATGTGGGAACTCCTTCAAGACTGTTGGAAAAGCATTCCTCATGAAGCTGGTTGAAAGAATGCCAAGAGTGTGTAAAGCTGTCATCAAGGCAAAGGGTGGCTACTTTGAAGAATCGCAAATATATATATTTTTTGATTTGTTTAACACTTTTTTGGTTACTACATGATTCCATATGTGTTATTTTAGTTTTGTTTTCTTCTTTATTATTCTACAATGTAGAAAATAATAATAAAACAATTATTTTGAATTTTCTCTTACTGTTGGCCTTCATATGACATTCTCTCCTTGAGGAAAGGGGGGATGTCATGATCCCTTTATTATAGCTGTGACAATCTTTCCCACTTTGTGTGTGTGCCACCGTCAGTCCTCCCATGATCAGCATTTCACTCTGATCACACTAGAGGTGAGGACAGATCTCCCTATGATTGAACTGATCCACTCTTCATTTTACCCAATTCACATTATCTCAGTAGCTAAAAGTAAACTGTGGAAGCAGTTGTTTTAGTCCTGGCTCTTCCCCAATTTCACTCAGTGTTGGGAGTGTGATTCATCCATGTGTAGTTTATAGTGTATAGGAGAAGAAGAGTAGGAGGGAATAGATAGACAAATAAACAGCACCTACAAGTGGGAAGCACATACGGCTTAAGTTAAACGTTTTGAGAATGACACAAATATTAATTTCCACATAGTTTGCTGCTTCAGTGTCTTTAGATATTTTTGTCAGATGTTCCTATGGAATACTGAAGTAGAATTACAAGCATTTCATAAGTGTCAAAGGCTTTTATTGACAATTACATGAAGTTGATGCAAAGAGTCAAAATTTGCAGTGTTGACCTTTCTTTTTCAAGACCTCTGCAATCCGCCCTGGCATGCTGTCAATTAACTTCTGGGCCACATCCTGACTGATGACAACCCATTCTTGCATAATCAATGCTTGGAGTTTGTCAGAATTTGTGGGTTTTAGTTTGTCCACCCGCCTCTTGAGGATTGACCACAAGTTCTCAATGGGATTAAGGACTGGGGAGTTTCCTGGCCATGGACCCAAAATATCGATGTTTTGTTCCCCGAGCCACTTAGTTATAACTTTTGCCTTATGGCAAGGTGCTCCATCATGCTGGAAAAAGCATTGTTCGTCACCAAACTGTTCCTGGATGGTTGGGAGAAGTTGCTCTCGGAGGATATGTTGGTACCATTCTTTATTCATTGCTGTGTTCTTAGGCAAAATTGTGAGTGAACCCACTACCTTGGCTGAGAAGCAACCCCACACATGAATGGTCTCAGGATGCTTTACTATTGGCATGACACAGGACTGATGGTAGCGCTCACCTTGTCTTCTCCGGACAAGCTTTTTTCCAGATTCCCCAAACAATCGGAAAGGGGATTCATCAGAGAAAATGACTTTACCCCAGTCCTCAGCAGTCCAATCCCTGTACCTTTTGCAGAATATCAGTCTGTCCCTGATGTTTTCCTGGAGAGGAGTGGCTTCTTTGCTGTCCTTCTTGACACCAGGCCATCCTCCAAAAGTCTTCGCCTCACTGTGCGTGCAGATGCACTCACACCTGCCTGCTGCCATTCCTGAGCAAGCTCTGTACTTGTGGTGGCCCGATCCCGCAGCTGAATCAACTTTAGGAGACGGTCCTGATGCTTGCTGTGCTTTCTTGGGCGCCCTGAAGCCTTCTTCACAACAATTGAACCGCTCTCCTTAAAGTTTTTGATGATCCGATAAATGGTTGATTTAGGTACAATCTTACTGGCAACAATATCCTTGCCTGTGAAGCCCTTTTTGTGCAAAGCAATGATGACGGCACGTGTTGTCTTGCAGGTAACCATGGTTGACAGAGGAAGAACAATGATTCCAAGCACCACCCTCCTTTTGAAGCTTCCAGTCTGTTATTCGAACTCAATCAGCATGACAGAGTGATCTCCAGCCTTGTCTTCGTCAACACTCACACCTGTGTTAACGAGAGAATCACTGACATGATGTCAGCTGGTCCTTTTGTGGCAGGGCTGAAATGCAATGCAATGTTTTTGAGGGATTCAGTTCATTTGCATGGCAAAGAGGTACTTTGCAATTAATTGCAATTAATCTGATCACTCTTCATAACATTCTGGAGTATATGCAAATTGCCATCATACAAACTGAGGCAGCAGACTTTGTGAAAATTCATATTTGTGTCATTCTCAAAATGTTGGGCCACGACTGTACAGTGGGGTCCGCAATTATTGGATCTCTTGATATAGATGAGCAAGAAATACTATACAAAATAGATAATACAAATGCTGAAGTTTATTGTATACCCCCAAAAATATTATTTTATGCTAATACATTTTTCATCAGAGAAAGAGATTTTGTTAAACAAGTAATGACACTGAGCCTTTTTCTAAAATGTTTTATGAGATTGGAGAACAAATTGAGAGGGATATTAGACCATTTCTCCTTACAAAATCTTTCCAGATCCGTGATATCCTTCATCTCCTAGGGTTAGACATTTGGTTAAAGGGTTAGGGTTAGGGTTAAGGTTAGGGTTAGCTAGCTTGCTAAGTGGTTGCAAAGTAGACTAAAAGTTGTAAGTAGTTGCTAATTAGCTAAAATGCTAAAGTTGTCCGTGGTGATATTTGAACAACCTTTGGGTTGCTAGATGTTTGCGTTATACGCCTACCCATCCACCCTGACCAGCCACCCTACTTGTGTTTTGGCCTTAAGTAAACTTCTGTCTTAATTAACCTTACCAAACGTAACATATCATACTCATTTGAGTGTCCCTGGATTTACATTTACTATGTTATGTCTTGTCTATGATACCAGGCTGCAAAATCAACATTTTGCAATTGCCATCTCAGTCTCCGGACTTGAACCCTATTGAAAACATGCGGTTTGAATTGAAGAGGATAGTCCAAAAGCGCATACGAAGGATATCAAGGATATGGAAAGATTATGTATGGAAGAATGGTCTAAGGTCCCTCTCAATGTGTTCTCCAATCTCGTAAAACATTTTTTAAGGTTGTTATCTTCATAAGGGCTGGGTGCTGGAGTATTGCAAAAAACAGGGCACTTTTTTATTACTTATTGAGCAAAATCTCCTTCTCTGAGCAATTGTATTCGTATAAAATAATAACATTTTTCATTTGTTTCAAGTATTTGTATTTTTTTTATTTTAAAGTAGGTTTTGGTCATCTTTATTGAGGGATCCAATAATTCCAGACCCCACTGTATGTGATCAGCTGGCAAAATGTGACATTTTCGAATTTTCGAAAGAAATCAAGACTGGACAGCTGAACTCTGCCATGTTGTTATCGTTTAAATCCTCATATTGGTCTTAGATGTCACGTATCTCATTTATGGACACACTCCAGTGACTCTGGCAGGAGGCGAAGCCAAGTCGAATAGTATCAGTCTCACTGTGTTTGGGTTGGTGTCAGGTCTGCTTACGCACTGAGGAGTCTCCTTTCACAACCACATCCCACTGTACATAATTGCAAAGTGGTGACATTCACAGCTTTGGAAACCACCGCCACACCACCGACACCTTTTGTAATCAATATGGATCTATACTTAACACACTTAAAATCATGCAAGACTCAAGGGGCAAAAGAAATGCAAGAAACTACATCCAACCATTCATGATAAAACTGCATGAAGTCTAAATCATGAATGCTCCAATGCAATAGAGAGCCAAAGATATACAATGTCATATAGTGCCAAGTTATTGATCCAATCCAAGGCCTAGACATCTGTCTCTTTAGAACAGACTTCTACCCCAATTAGTGTGTCACAAATCCCCCCCAAAAAAGGCTGAAAGCTGCAAACAACCATACTGTAGAAATACCATCCTCCCCATACAACACTTGCCAGTCACATTCTGTTAAAGGTCCCCAAAGCACACACATCCCTGGGTTGCTCCTCTTTTCAGTTTGCTGCAGCTAGTGACTGGAACGAGCTTCAACAAACACTCAAACTGAACAGTTTTATCTCCATCTCTTCATTCAAAGACTCAATCATGGACACTCTTACTGACAGTTGTGGCTGCTTCACGTGATGTATTGTTGCCTCTACCTTCTTGCCCTTTGTGCTGTTGTCTGTGCCCAATAATGTTTGTACCATGTTTTGTGCTGCTACCATCATGTGCTGCTGCCATGTTGTGTTGCTACCATGTTGTGTTGCTACCATGTTGTTGTCATGTTGTGTGTCATGTGTTGGTGCTATGTATGCTATGTTGTTGTGTTAGGTCTCTCTTTATGTAGTGTTGTGGTGTCTCTCTTGGTGGCAGGGTAGCCTAGTGGTTAGAGCGTTGGACTAGTAACCGGAAGGTTGCAAGTTCAAATCCCCGAGCTGACAAGGTACAAATCTGTTGTTCTGCCCCTGAACAGGCAGTTAACCCACTGTTCCTAGGCCATCATTGAAAATAATAATTTGTTCTTAACTGACTTGCCTAGTTAAATAAAGGTATAATAATTGGTGGTTTGTACTATATTTTTTATTAAATGTTTAATCCCAGCACCCATCCCCGCAGGAGGCCTTTTGGTAGGCCGACATTGTAAATAAGAATTTGTTCTTAACTGACTTGCCTAGTTAAATAAAGGTTAAATAAAATACAAAATAAACAAATAAAAATACAATCCATCAAGCTGAGCATTTCATATTATTCTGTACCGTAAAGCCGAGACCCTCCATTTTGTATCATATGTTACATTGCGTACCACATGGTATTCGTTTGTGGAGGATCATCATCCATTTTGTATGATATGTTAGGAATTTGCAAAATGTACAATATGTTACGAGTTTGCAAAACGTATAATATGTTACAAATTCTAATTTGTTGTGGCTAACGTTAGCTAGGTGGCTAACATTAACATTAGCTAGCTTGCTAACGTTAGCTAGACAGTTAGCCATGAGGTATGTTTGGAGGCCGAGCCGAGCGTTGGACTGTGTGGGAGAGTCTGCACTGGGTCATCAGCGTCCATCTTGTATTTTTCTTAGAGATTTCAGCATGCTGTATCTGGGTGTCTGTCTGGGCTGAGATGCTGCAGCAGCTGAGGGTCTGATATACTGAGGCCCATCTGAATGTGTAGACTATGAAGAGGTAACTGCCAAAAAAAGGAAACAAAAACATAAAGTCTCTTAACAGGGCGTTGGGCCACCACGATGGAACTCTATTGGAGGGATGCGACCCCATTTTTCCACAAGGTGTTTTGTTGATGGTGGTGAAAAACACTGTTTTAGGTGCCACTCTAGAATCTCCCATAAGTAGTGCTCAATTGGGTTGAGATCCCGTGACTGAGAGACGCACGCACGCACCCTTTAAACCCCCTATGCTCCTTTGAAACCCCTCTTTCAAAGTCACTGAGATCTCTTCTTCTAGCCATGGTAGCCAAAATAATGGGCAACTGGCCATTTTTATACATGACCCTAAGCATGATGCGATGTTAACTACTCCGTCATACCCAGCACACTGACAGAGAATATATTGTATTTGTAATAGCACAATGGGGATAGTGTCCACATATAACATGTTTCACACAACAATGCCTAACACAGAAAGGCCTGCGGCGAGAGTCCATTCTGATGGACAGAGAAGGGGAGAGACGGTTATAGGACTGAGCAGGACTTGTAGGCGTTCGGCACAAACAGTCCCTTGACAGAAAGAAACAAAAGAACCTCTGCCAATTTTCAGCCACTGCCCTTCATGTGAATTTTGGCACTCAGGTCTGTAAATTGACAGGTGATAAGTTCACAGATATCCCACCTGACAGGCTGTGAGGGACAAAGAGAGGAATGACCCTTTCAACAGGTATCCTTGGACCCAATGAAGGCCTCCTCTAGGCTCCAGGCCATGGCAGGTACTCCATGGTGGGGGGTCACGTCACTCTGGATGTAGAGACCCCACTCTAACACACACTCTGAGAGAGCAGTCAGCTTAACACACATTGACAGCTGTCATATGGTACATGGCATCATTAACACACAGACCACTAGATCTATGACATCTTCCTTACAAGTCCCCTAGTACCAACATGTACAGCAGGAGAGAGACCCAAATTCATAATGACACATTTTCATCCTGAACAGGAGAGAATGAATCCTACTGAGGTTATTGCCCGGAGCAGAGGTGCCCGTCACTCAGGCCGAGAGAGAACGTCATAAAAGGCCACTAGTTTCCTGATGAGATCTCATCCGTCTCTGTGACACCAGCAGGGACAGGACGTTGAGAGTGGGGGCACAGGAGGAGGGAGGGGGCAGGGGCAGATTTTTCAAAGGAGAAGGCCTGTAGCCCAAGGGCTTGGTGTCATTTAGATCCAATCACAATCCAGCACGCAATCAAAACTGACAGGTTGCATATGTTAAAAAGCCAATCTTTGCTGCCAGCCAAAGGTCCCCAAAAAGAACAAAAACAAAACCTGGAGGGGAAGAGCAAAAATGTCTTTAGACAAATGTGTTGTTTTTTTCTCTCTGACTTTTTGTTAATCTTACCTGGTCATCCATGAAAACATACAGTTAGCCACAAGGCATGTTTGGTGGCCGAGCCGAGCGTTGGACAGTGTGGGAGAGTCTGCCCTGGACCCTCAGCGGCCATCTTGTGTCTGTCTCAGAGGTTTCAGCATGCTGTATCTGGGTGTCTGTCTGGGCTGAGAGGATGCAGTAGCTGAGGCTCTGATATACTGAGGCCAATCTGAGTCTAGTTGATCAACTCTGCATCTAAACGTGTGTTTGAAAGTGAAACCATGTTTTACTTCTTATAGAGACTATTACAAATAATAGTTTATTTATTTGGATAGGAATAAAAAAACGTACAAAAAAGTAATTGCACATATTGTTGTTGGACATTGCTTTCATCAGATTCATGTTTTTTTCTGAATGTGCAAGCTATATACACGTAACTGTCAAAATAAAGGAAACACAAACATAAAGCGTCTTAATAGGGCGTTGGGCCACCACGAGCCGCCAGAACAACTTTAATTTGCCGTGGCATAGACTCAAGATTCTACACGTCTCTGAAACTCTATTGGCGGGATGCGACACCATTCTTCCATGAGAAATTCCATCATTTGGTGTTTTGTTGCTGGAGGTGAAAAACACTGTTTCAGGTGCCACTCCAGAACCTCCCATAAGTAGTGTTCAATTAGGTTGAGATCTGGTGACTGAGGCACGCACGCACACCCTTTAAACCCACCATGCTCCTTTGAATCCGCTCTTTCAAAGTAACTGAGATCCTATCTTCTAGCCATGGTAGCCAAAATAATGGGCAACTGGGCATTTTTATGCATGACCCTAAGCATGATGGGATGTTAATTGCTTAATTAACTCAGGAACCACACCTGTGTGAAAGCACCTGCTTTCAATAAACTTTGTATCCCAAAGTCTGTGTACGATATAGCAATATACTTTTTTAGATTTTACTCAAGTGTTTCCTTTATTTTGGCAGTTACCTATATATTGTGTGTGTCCCCAGAGCAGTGACCTCTGTGTGTTTGTGCCTCATCTGCAGCACCATGTCCCTGTTACACACAGGAGGCCAAGCCACCGTTAGTGTCACTGACCTGTCACTCACCCTGGGAAGGACAACCAGGTCACCAGCTGTGGGATGCAACCCTCCCTATGCTTATAAGACAATTGTGCATGAGGAAAATGTATCTGCAGAGAATATAGACGTTGTGAAATAATCCCTTTTGAGTTCTTCTGCACTGTGATGCGTTTTGTCAAATCATAACAGATAAACTAAACCCCCTGACCCTTGACTTGGCACCATTATTGTGAAAGGGTAAGCATTCTTTGTCTGGAGACTGTTATCACAGGACAAAGGGTACAGAAAACTGTCAATAACAGATTGTGGCATTTGGGCCATGGGGAGGGAGTGACAATGGCCAGGCACACAACCACTTTCTACCCACACCTTCTCTTCCTCCATCCCACCCTCTCATCCCTGGGGCTGGACACTCAGAGGGACCAGGAACAAGCTACAAAGTTCAGATCTAATGCACCCCAGTCCCATTCCCCATGTCCAATGTGAATGAGTTATTCTAGGAGATTTTAACCTGGATTGGCTTACTCCAGATAGTTTGACGAATTGTTCACTTGACTTTAACCTGACTCAACTAATCTCCAAACCTACACAAATTAATGTAAGAAACCAAGACAATTACACACTGATTAACCCTTATTTTGACAAATATTTATTGAGTAGTGTCTTTGCTAATGACATCAGTGATCACTGTCCTACTGAATGTATTAGAGATACCAAAATTAAAAACATTGATCCTCGTATGATTATGAAGACTACCACATGTATTAGAGATACCAACATTGAAAACATTGATCCTTGTATGATTATGAAGACTACAGTCGTGGCCAAAAGATTTGAGAATTACATAAATATTAATTTCCACAAAGTTTGCTGCTTCAGGGTCTTTAGCATTTAGCATTGTTCGTCACCAAACTGTTCCTGGATGGTTGGGAGAAGTTGCTCTCGGAGGATATGTTGGTACCATTCTTTATTCATGGCTGTGTTCTTAGGCAAAATTGTGAGTGAACCCACTACCTTGGCTGAGAAGCAACCCCACACATGAATGGTCTCAGGATGCTTTACTATTGGCATGACACAGGACTGATGGTAGCGCTCACCTTGTCTTCTCCGGACAAGCTTTTTTCCAGATTCCCCAAACAATCGGAAAGGGGATTCATCAGAGAAAATGACTTTACCCCAGTCCTCAGCAGTCCAATCCCTGTACCTTTTGCAGAATATCAGTCTGTCCCTGATGTTTTTCCTGGAGAGGAGTGGCTTCTTTGCTGTCCTTCTTGACACCAGGCCATCCTCCAAAAGTCTTCGCCTCACTGTGCGTGCAGATGCACTCACACCTGCCTGCTGCCATTCCTGAGCAAGCTCTGTACTTGTGGTGGCCCGATCCCGCAGCTGAATCAACTTTAGGAGACGGTCCTGATGCTTGCTGTGCTTTCTTGGGCGCCCTGAAGCCTTCTTCACAACAATTGAACCGCTCTCCTTGAAGTTCTTGATGATCCGATAAATGGTTGATTAAGGTGCAATCTTACTGGCAGCAATATCCTTGCCTGTGAAGCCCTTTTTGACGGCACGTGTTGATGACGGCACGTGTTGTCTTGCAGGTAACCATGGTTGATAGAGGAAGAACAATGATTCCAAGCACCACCCTCCTTTTGAAGCTTCCAGTCTGTTATTCGAACTCAATCAGCATGACAGAGTGATCTCCAGCCTTGTCTTCGTCAACACTCACACCTGTGTTAACAAGAGAATCACTGACATGATGTCAGCTGGTCCTTTTGTGGCAGGGCTGAAATGCAGTGGAAATGTTTTGGGGGGGATTCAGATCATTTGCATGGCAAATAGGGACTTTGCAATTAATTGCAATTCATCTGATTACTCTTCATAACATTCTGGAGTATATGCAAATTGCCATCACATAAACTGAGGCAGCAGACTTTGTGAAAATTAATATTTGTGTCATTCTCAAAACTTTTGTCCACGACTGTACATGACCAAAAGTACGTGGACACCTGCTTGTCGAACATTTCATTCCAAAGTCATGGGCAGTAATATTGAGTTGGTCACCCCTTTGCTGCAATAACAGCATCAACTCCTCTGGGAAGGCTTTCCACAGGATGTTGGAACATGCTGCGGGGACATGCTTCCATTCATCCACAATAGCATTAGTGAGTTCGGGTCACTGATGTTGGGCGATTAGAACTGAACAGGCAGTCGACGTTCCAATTCATCCAAAAGGTGTTCGATGGGGTTGAGGTCAGGGCTCTCTGCAGGCCAGTCAAGTTCTTCCACACCGATTTCGACAAACCATTTCTGTATAGACCTTGCTTTGTGCATAGTGACATTGTCATGCTGAAACATGAAAGAGCCTTCCCCACACTGTTGCCACAAAGTTGGAAGCACAAAATGATCTAGAATGTCATTGTATGATGTAGCATTAAAATTTCCCTTCAATGGAACTAAGGGGCCTAGCCCGAACCATGAAAAACAACCTCAGACCATTATTCCTCATCCAAACTTTACAGTTGGCACAATGTATTGGGGAGGTAGCGTTCTCCTGGAATCAACCAAATACAGATTTGTCAGTCGGACTGACAGATGGTGAAGCGTGATTCATCACTCCAGAGAATGTGTTTCCACTGCTCCAGAGTCCAATGGTGGCGAGCTTTACACCACACCAGCTGACACCTGGCAGTGCGCATGGTGATGTTAGGGTGTGAGTGGCTGCTCGGCCATGTAAACCCATTTCATGAAGCTCCCGACAAACAGTTATTGTGCTGGCATTGCGTCCAGAGGCAGTTTGGACCTCAATATTGAGTGTTGCAACCGAGGACAGACGATTTGTATGTGCTACATGTTTCAGCACTCGGCAATCACGTTCTGTGAGCTTGTGTGGCCTATCACTTCACAGCTGAGCTGTTATTGCTCATAGACATTTCCACTTTACAATAATAGCACTTACAGTTGACCAAGGCAGCTTTAGCAGGGCAGAAATTTGACGAACTGACTTGTTGGGAAGGTGGCATCCTAATACGGAACCCAAACCGGCTGCGCACGTGCACAAATGTATTTTGTCCCCCTACACCAAACGCGATCACGACACACAGATTAAAATATCAAAACAAACTCAGAACCAATTACATTAACTTGGGGACAGATCGAAAAGCATTAAACATGTATGGCAATTTAACTAGTTAGTTTGCACTTGCTAGCTAATTTGTTGTATTTAGATAGCTTGCTGTTTCTAGCTAATTTGTCCTGGGATATAAACATTGAATTGTTATTTTACCTGAAATGCACAAGGTCCTCTACTCCTGCAATTAATCCACACATAAAACGGTCAACCGAATCGTTTCTAGTCGTCTCTCCCAGGCTTTTTCATCTTTGAACTTATATGATGATAACATAGATTAACATAGATTTCTAAATTTATTTTGCAACGCTTGCGCACGCGATGCGAGCGGTGTAGTCAGGGTACAAGACAGTGACATGTTGAAAGTCACTGAGCTCTTCAGTAAGACCATTCTACTGACAATGTTGTCTATGGAGATTGCATGGATGCGTGCTCAATTTTATACACCTGTCAGCAACGAGTGTGACTGAAATACCCAAATCCACTAATTTGAAGGAGTGTCCACATACTTTTGTAAAGGGCATTCAGAAATGATTCAGACCCCTTGACTTTTTTACAGCCTTGTTCTAAAATATATATTTTTCCCTCCAATCTATACACAATACCCCATAATGACAAAGCAAAACGTTTTTTGCAAATATATTTAAACAAAAAAAACTGAAATATCACATTGACCTACAGTGGGGAGAACACTGCCGATTTTGCAGGTTTTCCTACTTACAAAGCATGTAGAGGTCTGTAATTATTATCATAGGTACACTTCAACTGTGAGAGACGGAATCTAAAACAAAAATCCAGAAAATCACATTGTATGATTTTTAACTAATTCATTTGCATTTTATTGCATGACATAAGTATTTGATACATCAGAAAAGCAGAACTTAATATTTGGTACAGAAACCTTTGTTTGCAATTACAGAGATCATACGTTTCCTGTAGTTCTTGACCAGGTTTGCACACACTGCAGCAGGGATTTCGGCCCACTCCTCCATACAGACCTTCTCCAGATCCTTCAGCTTTCGAGGCTGTCGCTGGGCAATACGGACTTTCAGCTCCCTCCAAAGATTTTCTATTGGGTTCAGGTCTGGATACTGGCTAGGCCACTCCAGGACCTTGAGATGCTTCTTACGGAGCCACTCCTTAGTTGCCCTGGCTGTGTGTTTCGGGTCGTTGTCATGCTGGAAGACCAAGCCACGACCCATCTTCAATGCTCTTACTGAGGGAAGGAGGTTGTTGGCCAAGATCTCGCGATACATGGCCCCATCCATCCTCCCCTCAATACGGTGCAGTCGTCCTGTCCCCTTTGCAGAAAAGCATCCCCAAAGAATGAGGTTTCCACCTCGATGCTTCACGTTTGGGATGGTGTTCTTGGGGTTGTACTCATCCTTCTTCTTCCTCCAAACACGGCAAGTGGAGTTTAGACCAAAAAGCTCTATTTTTGTCTCATCAGACCACATGACCTTCTCCCATTCCTCCTCTGGATCATCCAGATGGTCATTGGCAAACTTCAGAAGGGCCTGGACATGCGCTGGCTTAAGCAGGTTGACCTTGGGTGCACTGCAGGATTTTAATCCATGACGGCATAGTGTGTTACTAATGGTTTTCTTTGAGACTGTGGTCCCAGCTCTCTTCAGGTCATTGACCAGGTCCTGCCTTGTAGTTCTGGGCTGATCCCTCACCTTCCTCATGATCATTGATGCCCCACGAGGGCTTCTTAAACAAAAACTAACAGGTCTGTGAGAGCCGGAATTCTTACTGGTTGGTAGGTGATCAAATACTTATGTCATGCAATAAAATGCAAATTAATTACTTAAAAATCATTCAATGTGATTTTCTGGATATTTGTTTTAGATTCCGTCTCTCACAGTTGAAGTGTACCTATGATAAAAATGACAGACCTCTACATGCTTTGTAAGTAGGAAAACCTGCAAAATCGGCAGTGTATCAAATACTTGTTCTCCCCACTGTAAGTATTCAGACACTTTAATCAGTACTTTGTTGCTGCACCTTTGGCAGTGATTACAGCCTCAAGTCTTCTTTGGTATTGGATGGTGTCAGGTTTTTTCCAGATATGACGCTTGGCATTCAGGCCAAAGAGTTCAATCTTGGTTTCATCAGACCAGAAAACTTGTTTCTTTAGGTGCTTTTTGGCAAACTCTAAGTGGGCTGTCATGTGCCTTTTACTGAGGAGTGGCTTCCATCTTGCCTCGCTACCATAAAGGCCTGATTGGTGGAGCGCTGCAGAGATGGTTGTCCTTCTGGAAGCTTCTCCCATCTCCACAGAGGAACTCTAGAGTACTGGCAGAGTGACCAACGGGTTCTTGGTTGACTCCCCGACCAAGGCCCTTCTCCCCCAATGGCTCAGTTTGGCTGGGTGGGCAGCTCTAGGAAGACTCTTGGTGGTGCCAAACCTCTTCCATTTAAGAATTATGGAGGCTACTGTGTTCTTGGGGACCTTCAATGCTGCAGACATTTTTTGTTACCCTTCCCCAGATCTGTGCCTCGACTCAATCCTGTCTCGAAAGGACAATTCATTCGACCTCATGGCTTGGTTTTTTCTCTGACATGCATTGTCAAATGTGGGTGCTTATACTGTATAGACAGGTGTGTGCCTTACAAATCATGTCCAATCAATTGAATTTACCACAGGTGGACTCCAATCAAGTTATAGAAACATCTCAGGGATGATCAATGAAAACAGGATGCACCTGTGCTCAATTTCGATTCTCATTGCAAAGCGGCTGAATAATTATGTGAATAAGGTTATTTATAATACATTTCCTAACATTTCTAAAAACCTGTTTTCATTTTGTCATTATGGGGTATGGTGTGTAGATTGCTAAGAAGCAAAAATATATTTAATATATTTTAGAATAAGGCTGTAACGTAGAAAATTTGGAAACAGTCAAGAGGTCTGAATACTTTCCCGAAGGCACTGTATACAGTATCTAATGCAAATAACATTACTTGGCAAAGAAGGGTAGAAAAAAGAGGCAGTTTGAGTTTACCCACAACTATCTGTGGTCAAAGTTCAAAAGACTAGCACCCCCCAACCCCCCAATTAAATGGCTATGGATTCCTAAAGTTTAGCATTGCAGGCTATTCATTGAAATTTACATTGGAAGTAGCAACATTGACTGTGGCTTCGAATTGAACATGGTTTGAAGCAATTAAACAGGCCACAGAATTACATTTACATTGGAATGTATGCTATGTATTAATGGCGTCAATACAATAGACAAGAATTGGCTTCATGACCACACTCTAAAGTTTCCAAAACGGTTAAAATAATGTCTGTGAGTATAACAGAACTGATTTGGCAGGTGAAAACCTGAGAAAAATCCATCCAGGAAGTGTTATTTTTTATGTTTGTAGTTTTCTATTGAATGCCATTACAGCATCCATTGACTTAGGACTCAAATTGCACTTCCTATGGCTTCCACTGGATGTCAACAGTCTTTAGAAATTGTTTCAGGCTTGTATTCTGAAAAATGAAAGCCCCAGCCTCGAACTCAGGTCCTGTATGTACCTAACTGACCGGCTCTGCCCATTCATTGCCATTTGAATACCCATTGTGGTCTAAGCTCTCCTGATCAACACCTGTGTTTGCCTTATACCTCTCTCTAATGTCAATATGCCTTGTCTACTGTTGTCTTGGATAGTTCTTATTGTTTCATTTCACTGTAGAGCCCTCAGTCCCGCTAAAAATGACTTAGATATCTCTTTTGTCCGACCAGAAACACATGCAGAGACCTCACCTGGCTTAACTGGTGCATCCAGAGTAGAAATCTCTCTCATCGTCACTCAACGCCTAGGTTTACCTCCACTGTACTCACATCCTACCATGCAATTGTCTGTACATTATGCCCTGAATCTATTCTACCACAGCCAGAAATCTGCTCCTTTTATTCTCTGTCCCCAACGCACTAGACGACCAGTTCTTATAGCCTTTAGCCGTACCCTTATCCTACTCCTCCTCTGTTCCCCTGGTGATGTAGAGGTTAACACAGGCCCTGTAGCCCCAAGTTCCACTACGATTCACCAGGCGCTATCATTTGTTGACGTCTGTAACCGTAAAAACCTTGGTTTCATGCATGTTAACATCAGAAGCCTCCTCCCTAAGTTTGTTTTATTCACTGCTAAACATGATGTCCTAGCCGTGTCTGAATCCTGGCTTAGGAAGGCCACCAAAAATTCAGAAACTTCCATTCCCAACTACAACATTTTCCGCCAAGATAGAACTGCCAAAGGGGTCGGAGTTGCAATCTACTGCAGAGATAGTCTGCAGAGTTCTGTCATGCTATCCAGGGCTGTGCCCAAAGTTCTACTTTTAAAAATCCACCTTTCCAGAAACAAGTCTCTCACTGTTGCCACTTGTTATAGACCCCCTCAGCCCCTTGCTGTGCCCTGGACATCATATGTGAATTAATTGCCCACAATTTATCTTCAGAGTTTGTACTGTTAGTTGACCTAAACTGGGATATCCTTAACACCCCGGCCATCCTACAATCTAAACTAGATTAAACTAGCCCTCAATCTCGCAAATTATCAATGAACCTACCAGGTACAACCCTAAATCAGTAACCATGGGCACCCTCACCCTCATCCTGACCAACCTGCCCTCTAAATACACCTCTGCTGTCTTCAACCAGGATCTCAACGATCACTGCCCCATTGCTTGCGTCCGTAATGGGTCCACGGTCAAACGACCACCCCTCATTACTGTCAAACGCTCACTAAAACACTTCAGCGAGCAGGCCTTTCTAATCGATCTGGCCCGGGTATCCTGATCTCATTCCGTCATTAGAGGATGCCTGGTTATTCTTTAAAAGTGCTTTCCTCACCATCTTAAGTAGGCATGCCCCATTAAAAAAATGTAGAACTAAGAACAGATATAGCCCTTGGTTCACTCCAGACTTGACTGCCCTTGACCAGTACAAAAACATCCTGTGGCGTTCTGCATTACCATCGAATAGCCCCCGCGATATGCAACTTTCAGGGAAGTTAGAAACCAACACACACAGGCAGTTAGGAAAGCAAAGGCTAGCTTTTTCAAACAGAAATTTGCATCCTTTAGCACAAACTCCAAAAAGTTCTGGGACACTGTAAAGTCCACGGAGAATAGGAGCACCTCCTTCCAACTGCACACTGCACTGAGGCTAGGAAACACTGTCACCACCGATAAGTCTACGATGATCGAGAATTTCAGTAAGCATTTTTCTACAGTTGGCCATGCTTTTCACCTGGCTACCTCTACCCCAGTCATCAGTTCTGCACCCCCCACAGCAATTTGCCCAAGCCTCCCCATTTCTCCTTCACCCAAATCCAGATCGCTGATGTTCTGAATGAGCTGCAAAATTTGGACCCCTACACATTAGCTGGGCTAGACAATCTGGACCCTCTCTTTCTAAAATTATCGCCACAATTGTTGCAACCTCTATTAATAGCCTATTCAACCTCTCTTTTGTATCGTTTGTGATCCCTAAAGATTGGATATCTGCTTCGGTCATCCCCCTCTTCAAAGGGGGAGACACTCTAGACCCAAACTGTTACAGACTATCTATCCTACCCTACCTTTCTAAGGTCTTTGAAAGCCAAGTTAACAAACAGATCACTGACCATTTTGAATCACACCGTACCTTCTCAGCTATGGAATCTGGTTTCCGAGCTGGTCACAAGTGTACCTCAGCCACGCTCAAGGTCCTAAACGATAACATAACCACCATCGATAAAAGACAATACTGTACAGCTGTCCTCATCGACCTGGCCAAGGCTTCAATCACCGCATTCTTATCGGCAGACTCAACAGCATTGGTTTCTCAAATGACTGCCTCGCCTGGTTCACCAACTATTTTTCAGATAGAGTTCAGTGTGTCAAATCGGCAGCCTGTTGCCTGGACCTCAGGCAGCCTCTATGGGGGTGCCACAGGGTTCAGTTCTCGGCTGGACAGTTTTCTCTGTATACATCAATGATGTCACTATTGCTGCTGGGGATTCTCGGATCCACCTCTACACAGAGGACACCCATTCTGTATACTTCTGGCCCTTCTTTGGACACTGTGTTAACAAACCTTCAGATGAGCTTTAATGCCATACAACACTCCTTCTGTGGCCTCCAACTGCTCTTAAATGCAAGTAAAACTTAATGGATGTTCTTCAACCGATCTCTGCCCACACCCGCCCGCCCGTCCAGCATAACTACTCTGGACTGTTTTGACTTGTGGACAACTGCAAATACCTAGGTGTCTGGTTAGACTGTAAACTCTCTGTCCAGACTCACATTAAGCATCTCCAATCCAAAAGTAATTATAGATTCGGCTTCCTATTTCACAACAAAGCATCCTTCACGCATGCTGCCAAACATACCCTCGTAAAACTGACTATCCTTTCGATCATTGACTACAGCAATGTAATTTACAAAATAGCCTCCAACACTCTACTCAGCAAATTGGATGTAGTCTATCACATTGCCATCCGTTTGGTCACCAAAGCCCCATATACTACCCACCCCTGGAACCTGTATGCTCTCGTTGGCTAGCCCTCGCATCATATTCGTTGCCAAATCCACTGGCTCCAGGTCATCTATAAGTCTTTGCTAGGTAACTTGCCCAAATCTTATCTCAGCTCAATGGTCACCATAGCAGCACCCACCTGTAGCACGTGCTCCAGCAGGTATATTTCACTGGTCCCCGCCAAATCCAACACCTTCTTTGGCCGCCTTTCCTTCCAGTTCTCTGCTGTCGATGACTGGAATGAATTGCAAAAATCACTGAAGCTGGAGTCTCATATCTCCCTCTCTAACTTTAAGCATCCTCTGTCAGAGCAGCTTACCGATCATTGCACCTAGACACAGCCCATCTGTAAATAGCCCACCCAACTACCCCATCCCCATATCGTTATTTATTTTTTTGCTCCTATGCACCCCAGTATCTCTACTTGCACATCTATCACTCCAATGTTTAATTGCTAAATTGTAATTATTACGCCACTATGGCCTATTTATTGCCTTACCTAATCTTACTACATTTGCACACACTGTATATAGATTTTTCTATTGTGTTATTGACTGTATGTTTGTTTACCCCATGTGTAACTCTGTGTTGTTTGTGTCGCACTGCTTTGCTTTATATTGGCCAGGTCGCAGTTGTAAATGAGAACTTGTTCTCAACTGTCCTACCTGGTTAAATAAAGGTTAAAAAAAATAATTAAATAAGCAAACAGGAAAATGCTCATCCAGAGGCGACGCTCCTGGTGGCCGGGAACTTTAATGCAGGGAAACTTAAATCAGTTTTACCTAATTTCTATCAGCATGAACTTCTTGCGACTAGCAATCCCGGATCCGGGAGCGTAATCATAGCCTCAAACAAATTAGCATAACACAGCGGACATAAATACCCCTAGAAACTTTTCTATTCATGAAAATCGCTAATGAAATATATTCAAACACAAGCTTAGCCTTTTGTTAATCACACTGTCATCTCAGATTTTCAAAATATGCGTTACAGCCAACGCTAGACAAGCATTTGTGTAAGTTTATCATGGCATAATGCTATGCTAGGCTCTGCTGGCAGCAGGCAACATTTTCATGAAAATAAGAAAAGCAACCAAATTTAATCATTTACCTTTGAAGAACTTTGGATGTTTTCACTCAGGAGACTCCCAGTTAGGTAGCAAATGTTCCTTTTTTCCAAAAATATTATTTTTGTAGGCGAAATAGCTCCCGTTTGTTCATCCTGCTTGGCTGAGAAATCGACCGGAAAATGCTACCACTACAACACCAAACTTTTTTCAAAATTATCTCCATAATATCGACAGAAACACGGCAAACGTTGTTTAGGATCCATCCTCAAGGTGTTTTTAACATATATATTCGATAATATATCCGTCAAGGCAATTGGTTTCTCATAAGAAGCGATTGGAAAAATGGCTACCTCAGTATTTTACGCAAGATTTTCTGCGGGAGACACCATGTGACCACTTTCTAAATATGCTCCCTTACGGCTATTCTTCAATGGAAATGCGTAAAAAGACGTCACAATGCTGTAGACACCTTGGGGAATACGTGGAAAACATAAGCTCATTCGTAGCTCATTCACAGCCATATAAGGAGTCATTGGCATGAGGCGGTTTTAAAAAATGCGGCACTTCCTGGTTGGATTTTTATCTGGGTTTCGCCTGTAACATCAGTTCTGTGGCACTCACAGACAATATCTTTGCAGTTTTGGAAACGTCAGAGTGTTTTCTTTCCAAAGCTGTCAATTATATGCATAGTCGAGCATCTTTTCGTGACAAAATATCTTGTTTAAAACGGGAACGTTTTTCATCCAAAAATTTAAATAGCGCCCCCTAACAACAACGAGAGGGGGAAAAAAATCTAGACCACCTTTACTCCACACACAGAGACGAGTACAAACCTCTCCCCCACCCTTCATTTGGCAAAACTGACCATAATTCTGACCTCCTGATTCCTGTTTACAAGCAAAAATTAAAGCAGGAAGCACTAGTGACAGTCTATGAAAAAGTGGTCAGATGAAGCAGATGCTAAACTACAGGACTGTTTTGCTAGCACAGACTGGAATATGTTCCGGGATTCTTCTGATGCCATTGAGGAGTACACCACATCAGTCACTGGCTTCATCAATAAGTGCATCGATGACATTGTCCCCACAGTAACTGTACATACCAGAAGCCATGGATTACAGGCAACATTCGAACTGAGCTAAAGGGTAGAACTGCTGTCTTCAAGGAGCGGGATTCTAACCTGGAAGTTTACAAGAAATCCCGCTTTGGCCTCCGACGAACCATCAAACAGGCAAGCATCAATACAGGACTGAGATCGAATTGTACAACACCGGCTCCGACGCTCGTCGGATGTGGCAGGGCTTGCAAACTATTACAGAGTACAAAGGGAAGCACAGCCGAGAGCTGCCCAGTGACACAAGCCTACCATACGAGCTAAATAACTTCAATGCTCGCTTGGAGGCAAGTAACACTGAAACATGCATGATAGCATCAGCTGTTCCGGACGATTGTGTGATCACGCTCTCCGCAGCCAATGTGAGTAAGACCTTTAAACAGGTCAACATTCACAAGGCCGCAGGGCCAGAAGGATTGCCAGGACGTGTACTCCGAGCATGTGCTGACCAACTGGCAAGTGTCTTCACAGACATTTTCAACCTGTCCTTGTCTGTTATACCAGCATGTCTGTCTGTAATACCAACATGTTTCAAGCAGACCACCATAGTCCCTTCATCCAAGAACACTAAGGAAACCTACCTAAATGACCACCGACCCGTAGCTCTCACGTCTGAAGCCATGAAGTGCTTTGAAAGGCTGGTCATGGCTCACATCAACACCATTTTCCCAGAAACCCTATACTCACTCCAATTTTCATGCCGCCCCAACAGATCCACAGATGATGCAATCTCTATTGCACTCCACACTGCCCTTTCACACCTGGACAAAAGGAACACCTATTTGAGAATGCTATTCATTGACTACAGCTCAGCATTCAACACCATAGTGCCCTCAAAACTCATCACTAAGCTAAGGACCCTGGAACTTAACACCTCCCTCTGCAACTGTATCCTGAACTTCCTGATGGGCTGCCCCCAGGTGGTAAGGTTAGGTAACAACACATCTGCCACTCTGATTCTCAACACATAGGCCCCTCAGGGGTGCGTGCTCAGTCCCCTCCAGTAGTCCCTGTTCGCTCATGACTGCACGGCCAGGCACAGCTCCAACACCATCATTAAGTTTGCCGATGACACAACAGTGGTAGGCCTGATCACCGATGTCACGACTGTCCTGATCAGGTCAGGTTACATGAGACCACAACCCTACAGATTATCTCTCAACCCCAACAGAGGAGGAGAGATCTAGGGGTCTGAAGATGTAGGGTTTTTATGACCCCTCATGCCCCTGGTAAATCTCAGGCCACAGACAAATTCCTTTGTCCTGTTACTATGGAGTACCAGCCTCAGAACATTAAATATGAAATAAAGGGACTTTGGAACAATGGTTCCCGTCAGCCACAATGGTGGTCATGACGATAGATGGTATATAAAAATGTACGTAATTTTTGTTTTGTTATTAAAGGTTAATAGATGACGTTATTACGAAAACATTGTAGGGTGAAGAGTTTTCCTAGTATATGTTTGATGTTTATACATTGTACGTTGTGTGGAAAATGTCCAAATCAAAGGGAATGTTTTGGTAAAGATGAAATGTGAAGTTAGTTGTCTAAAATTGGATTTGAGAAAAAACCTAGACCTTGCTCTTAACTTGGTACGCCCAGAGAATTGCTCTGAAGGCGGTTACGCCCACTTCTGACCTAAGGGTATAAAACCTGTGAGTAAAGAATTTACAGAGGAGACTACGTGACCCAAGCTGCAGCCAAGGTCTAAAAAGTCAACGAACCCAGAACGCAACACAGGTTTGAAGACAAATAAATATTTTTCTTTCCAAGCTACGGATGAGTAGCTGTGTCTAAGCGGGTGAATTCACGCCGGACTCCCTAGCATCCAATCCCAGTGAATCGTGGTATCTAAAAGGTTTCATTCCTATGCTGTGAGTTCTGAGCTACAGAGCTGTCTGTCCTCAGAAGACCCCTTCCAGAGCAAGGGTGAGGGAACAGACTCCTAAGCCAAAAGGACACTGACATCGTGAGGACGACCAGAAAGGTGCGCCGGAGAAGTGCGTCATCGAGCAGCCTGAACGGTCCATGCAGAGAATCCTCTGAGATCTTCCCCACGTAATTACATCATTATACTCTGACCCATAAGATCAGCAGTTTGGGGCAAGGCTAGGGTTAGAATAGCATAGCTGACAAATTCACCCAAATGTATATTTCTCTCGTGTACTCTCTTTTTCCTCTCTCTTTGAAATCCCTATTTTGGGTAACACACGCCATAGTGTGTTGGCCCGTTATACTAAGTTCTAATCAATAGCCTATAATATGTTTTGTCTATGTGTATCTTTTATCATCATTTTAGCTTTCTAGTAAATAAATATTCAACTAAGAATGGTGTGGTACGAACTCATTGGTGAGACCCGGGTCCGTGCAGATTCACGGGCTATACGACGTTCAGAACAAGATTGTAGAGGTAACTGGTTAATTAGCGGCTGTTGTAAAATCAATATTCTGATATTCTTTGAGTTAATTTGGGAAATAGAAACTCAATAAAAACTTGTTTTCCCATGGTGCCCCAGGTTAATGAGTTAATAATTGCTTGATTCAGTTAATCACGCAATTAGAAACTTTTAATCATTCGATGAACAACAGTCGTCACATTAACTAATACAACGTCACGACACCGACAACAACGAGACAGCCTGTAGGGAGGATGTCAGAGACCTGACAGAATGGTGAAAGGACAACAACCCTCAACGTGATCAAGACAAAGGAGATGATTGTGGACTACAGGAAAAGGAGGACTAAGCACGGCCCCATTCTCAACGATGGGGATGTAGTGGAGCAGGTTGAGAGCTCCATGTCCCTTGGTGTCCACATCACCAACAAACTAACATGGTCCAAGCACATCAAGACAGTCGTGAAAAGAGCATGAAAAAACCTACTCCCCCTCAGGAGACTGAAAAGATTTGGCATGGGTCCTCAGCTCCTCAAAAGGTTTTACAGCTGCACCATCGAGAGCATCCTGATGGGTTGCATCACTGCCTGGTATGCAACTGCTTCGCCTCCGACAGCAAGGCACTACGGAGGGTAGTGAGTACGGTCCAGGACATAAGCTTCTTGCCATCCAGGACCTCTATACCCGGCAGTGTCAGGGGAAGGCCCTAAAAATTGTCAAAGACTCTAGCCACCCTAGTCATAGACTGTTCTCTCTGCTACCGCATGGCAATCTGTACCGGAGCGACAAGTCTAGGTCCAAGAGGCATCTAAACAGCTTCTACCCCCAAGCCATAAAACTCATGAACATCTATTCAAATTGCTACCCAGACTATTTGCACCCCCCCCCCTCCCCCTTCTACTCTGCTGCTACTCTCTATTAGTATCTATGCCTAGTCACTTTTATAACTATACCTACATGCACATATTACCTCAATTACCTCGACACCGGTGTCCCCCCACATTGAATCTGTACCGGTAACCCCTGTATATATCCCAGCTATTGTTATTTTACTGCTGCTCTTTAATTATTTGTTACTTTTATCTCTTACTTTTTTTAGGTATTTTCTTAAAACTGCATTGTTGGTTAAGGGCTTGTATAAGTAAGCATTTCACTATAAGAATACCTGCTGCTGTATTCGGCACATGTGACAAATAAAATGTGATTTGATTTTGATTTGATTTAGTATATAAAACAAATGAAAAAATGTGGCTATAAACGGTAAATTATTAGGTGTATCACTCTCTATCATCTTCGATTATTTTTAATGCATTTGCTCCTTGTGTGGTTGTTTTGTTTTTAAAGTGGCAAATAAATCAAATCAAATTTAAATCACAAAAAAATGTAGGCTAAGGTTTATAGATCACAACGAAAAGAGCTTGCAGCCTCTGGCTGGCTGTGTTTGGCTGGAAGGTGGAAGAACTAATTTGAGATTTGCAAAACTCCTGGCTATTGTCTTTCAAATGAACTCAGGGCTTGATGGCTTGCCTTGGGCATATAGCGGTCCACTGAGTGGAGGCTAAATGCCAGAGATGCAAAAGCGGCCTGCAGAGGGCTTATAGTGGTCCTCTGAATGGGGGCTACCCGCCAGAGATGCAAATCACGTCTTGAGCGGCAAGCTCCATTCGCCTGCTGGCAGTAGGAATTTATAGCCTTGGGTGTAGCAACAGCAAGAAATAGCAAGCAAGGGGACATTTTTTGCTATCAGAGTAGCATAAAACTGTTAGAATTGCTATTACACTGTTGTGTAATACATGCTCTTTATTTTTCTCCATTACAGAAAACTCCTTCCACCATTACTTCCTTTTTCAATTCTGTGTGTGTGTCTGTCTTGAGTGTGATATGAAAAGCATGAATTGTATCTCCTACTGATTATCCTACATTCTCTAACCGGGTCAGTTGTACCTAAATTTTAAACCGGCACCTCTATCAGTGGAATTATCTTTGGTCCGAGTGACAGCAGCAGTCCTCCTGTCATGCTGACCCTGTTTGTGAAGATGTCCTTACCAGTGGTACCAGCCAATGTGGATCCCGAGGAAGACCCCTGCACGCTGGTCCTGCCCCCCAAGAAACACTACAGAGAGGCCCTGTCTGACTGATGCAGCTAATTTACCTAGTTTAATAAGCTATCTATGAACAGTCTGCTGTCCTCTCATCATGTATCACCAAATAGCTGCAGAATAAATATAAGTAAAATCACACAGTCAATATACAACAGGAATGGTCTGATATCAAAATGTAAGTTCATACCAAAAGGCTTAAAAGTTTTTAGTTTATAGTGCAGTACCAGTATTCTCAAGTGTAGAATGTGCATATCACCCTCTTTTTCTTCATTTCAGTAGTGCCCTTTCTAAAAGAGCAACAGTGTTAACATTTCATGCTACTCTGTGATTGTGAAACACAATGTAGAGTTCTTTTCATCCTACAAGAACTCCTATTAGTTATTGCAGGACAAATTTTGTGCTCTTTATTTCCTCCTAGCTCTTTGCAGAGGAGCTAGTGTGTTTAGCTCTCCCCAGCATAGTAATAAAATCAGTGTGGCTGCCTGCCTGGCTCTGTGTGCTGACTATAACTGGTGCAGGCGGTCTCCAAGGAGGAGCATTGATCTAAAAGCCCTCTTCCACTCATGTCTCCTCTGGGTGGATTTTCTCCTCGGCTGAGCGTGGCTTCACACTGAAAGAGCATCTCTACTGGCTTGGAAACGTGGCGGACAGGTCAACCACAAGTTCTTGCAGTCAGCAGAAAACTTCTTACTGCAGGGTTAGTGAGAGTGTTCTGCATGGTGGTCAGAGGAAGGGAAGCAGTGGGCAAAGAAGAGCTCGACTCCTGGCGCCAGAGCCCTCTCTTTCTCTCTCTCTCACTCTCGCTCTTTCTCTCTCCCTCCCTCCCTCTCACCCTCAACCATCTACTGCTGTGGGCTGAGGCGGCTGGGGAAGCAGGAGGAGTAGGGATGGGAGAGAGAATGATATCAGCTCACACTGCTGTGTGTAGAATACTCACTGAGCCGTGTTAAAGAGACAAATGAGAGAACTAGCACACAGAGCAGAACTCTGCACGCCTGAGCTGGATTGTGAAATCAAGCGAGGCCAAACTTCCTCAGGTCTGTAAAGGTGATGACAGGAAAACTGGGATATGACTTATTGATTAAACATCATCCTTTGCATGCTGTAACGTCGAAGCGACTAAAAAAACCTGTTTGTCAACATTTGCCAGGGGTCCCCATAAGAATGTTTGCCTCACAAGTGCACTCCAATTCCATAAAGCACTGTCTTGAAATATTCATTATACAGAATTTACTTTCATCATAATAACTGCAGTCACTGCAGCTTGTCTAAACGTTAGCACGTAATCCTACAACAACACAGATGGCAGAGAAATACACTTAGTGAAGGCCTGTGAATAATGCATATCGCAACTATTTCATACAGTAGGTAAGCGGTCCAGTTACAGTGTCTTACACATAAAACCGCCTAGTGTATTTTTAGGAAATTTATAATACACAGACCAGAGAGAGACGGGGCTTGGCAAATACAGTGCCTTCAGAAAATATTCAGACTGTCACGTCCTGACCTTAGTTCCTTTTTTATGTCTCTATTTTAGTTTGGTCAGGGCGTGAGTTGGGGTGGGCATTCTATGTTTTGTGTTCTATGTTTTATATCTCTATGTGTTTGGCCTGGTATGGTTCCCAATCAGAGGCAGCTGGCAATCGTTGTCTCTGATTGAGAACCATACTTAGGTAGCCTGTTTTCCTATTTTGAGTTGTGGGTGATTGTTTTCTGTTGTGTGTCTCCACCAGCCAGAACTGTTTTGGTCATTGTCTTTGTTATTTTTGTTATTTCTGTGTTCATTAAATAAATATGGACACATACCACATACCACCGCTGCACCTTGGTCCTCACTTTCTTCCACCTACGACGATCGTTACACAGACACCTTGACTTTTTCACATTTTGTTCTGTTACATCTTTGTTAAAAAATGGACTAAATGAATTGTTTTCCCCATCATTCTACACACAATAACCCATTATGACAAAGCCAAAACAGGTTTTTAGACATTTTCTTTTTTCTTTTTTTTTTTTTTTTTTTAACTACAGAAAAATAGATTATTTACATAAGTATTCAGACCATTTCCTATGAGACTCAAAATTGAGCTAAGGTGCATCCTGTTTCCATTGATCATCCTTGAGATGTTTCTACAACCTGTTTGGAGTCCACCTGTGGTAAATTGATTGGACATGATTTGGAAAGGCACACAACTGTCTATATAAGGTCCCACAGTTGACAGTGCATGTCAGAGCAAAAACCCAACAAAGGTCAAAATAATTGTCCGTAGAGCTCCGAGACAGGATTGTGTTGAGGCACAGATCTGAGGAAGGGTACCAAAATTATTCTGCAACATTGTCGGTGCCCAAGAACACAGTGGCCTCCATCATTCTTAAATTGAAGAAGTTTGGAACCTCCAAGACTCTTCCTAAAGCTGGCTGCCAAGCCAAATTGAGCAATCAGGGGAGAATGGTCTTGGTCAGGGAGGTGACCAAGAAACCGAGTTTGCCAAAAGGCACCTAAAGGACCCATGAAAAACAACGTACTAGGTCTGGTTATTTGTTACATTTGTTTTTTAACTGCGTTGTTGGTTAAGGGCTTGTAAGTAAGCATTTCACTGTTGTATTCGGCACATGTGACAAATACAATTTGATTTGATTTGATGAAACCAAGATTGAACTCTTTGGCCTGATTGCCAAGTGTCACGTCTGGAGGAAACATGGCACAATCTTTTCGGTGAAACATGGTCGTGGCAGCATCATGCTGTGGGGATGTTTTTAAGAGGCAGTGACAGGGAGATTAGTCAGGATCGAGGGAAAGATGAGCTGAGCAAAGTACAGAGAAGTCCCTGATGAAAACCTTCTCCAGAGCACTCAAGACCTCAGACTGGTTCACCATCCAACAGGACAATGACCCTAAGCACACAGCCAAAACAACAGAGGAGTGGCTTCGGAACAAGTCTCTGAATGTCCTTGAGTGGCCCAGCCAGAGCTCGGACTTGAACCTGATTGAACATCTCTGGAGAAACCTGAAAATAGCTGTGCAGCAACGCTCCCCATCCAACCTGACAGAGCTTGAGAGGATCTGCAGAGAAGAATGGGAGAAACTCCCCACATACAGGTGTACCAAGCTTGTAGAGTCATAGCCAAGAAGACTCGAGGCTGTAATCACTTCCAAAAGTGCTTCAACAAAGTACTGATTAAAGGGTCTGAAAATGTGACATTTTATTTTTTATTTGTAAGAAATTTTCAAAAATGTTTTGTCATTATGGGGTATTGTGTGTAGATTGATGAGGGGAAAAAAAGATTTAATCAATTTTAGAATAAGGCTGTAACGTAGCAAAATGTGGAAAAAGTCATGGGGTCTGAATACTTTCAGAATAAACTGTCTGTCCCAGAAAACCATAGCAAATGCATGCATGACTACACTGCTTTCACAACACTACATAACATTTACATAGACTACAGTAACTAGAGATTACTGTATTTTCAAATCAATGTGGTGCAATTCATCAAGCAATGTGCAGTCTTTTCCAAAGAAAACCATTAAACTGATCAAATATTTTATCAAGTATCTTTCTTCTGGATATACATGACAATGTGTTGTCTGGTTCTGACGTTACATTTTCTTTAGCTCTCTGACTGCTATAAGTTGCATTGCTGTTTTTTCCATCTCTTTAATAATAATGGAGGGGATCAGCAGCACAATGGCCATATAAATGAAACATAGAGAAGAAGCCTTTCAGAGGCACCAGATAACAGGACGCACATGGAGATGTGAATTATTCACACTCTGTACATCACAGTCATGATCACCCCAATGATGGTAGGTAGGGCCCAACTACCTCTACCATGTTTGGACAAGGGAGTTGTGGACAACAACATGATTTGACCAATAAACATCCAATTACATAAAATATGTAAATATGTCCCAAAATCAGGGTTGGAGGGAGCACTTATGTGTACAACCACAAATCCAGTAATAGTTATGTGGGTGTTTATATTTGTCCTATTTCACACATGTTCAAGTGCGTATTATACACATGTGAATTGGAAATGTGTTTTTTGCATATCCCAACTCCGCTTCAGACACCCTCAGAGAGCGGGGCCACGGCCAGGCTCTGCCATTATCAACAGCAACCCTGGAGTAATTAGGGTTAAGTGCCTTTCTCGAGGGCACATCAACAGATTGTTCACCTTGTTGGCTCAGGGATTCAAACTAGCAACCTTTCAGTTACCTTCCTAGCATTCTAACTGCAAGGATATTTGCTGCCCAATCTATGAACAACAGACAAGAGTGAACTAAGCTTTAGACAAAAGTGTCTACATAAAAACATTGTCTGTTACAATATGCAATACGGACTGTTTATGAATTGACCTTGAAATATGAGAAGGCTTCCAAAGCATTACTGTAGTAGAATTAGCACTGATAGACAGCATGAAAGATACAACATTATTAATCTCAATAGCAGGACAGAACAAAGTGGACAACAGTGTATTCATCAATGGGCTCCTATGGTAAACACACAGAATGTAAGCTGAAACAAAGGAAAGTTAAATGTGAATTGTAAACTGAGGTTTTGGACGTCATGTATTATACATACCAGCTGCTTATTATCACTGCTTTGAAACCTACACCCACCTTCACAATGAAGAATTTATGATGCATAACCGCACAGTAATACGACAGCATTTTAAGGGCAAAATTTTTACAGAAATGTACAAACAAAGATGGTAGCTGAGTTGTGTCAAACAATGGCCTCTGTAGACATCTAGTGGATTAGCAAGGCAATGGCCTCTGTAGACGTCTAGTGGATTAGCAAGGCAATGGCCTCTGTAGACGTCTAGTGGATTAGCAAGGCAATGGCCTCTGTAGACGTCTAGTGGATTAGCAAGGCAATGGCCTCTGTAGACATCTAGTGGATTAGCAAGGCAATGGCCTCTGTAGACATCTAGTGGATTAGCAAGGCAATGGCCTCTGTAGACGTCTAGTGGATTAGCAAGGCAATGGCCTCTGTAGACATCTAGTGGATTAGCAAGGCAATGGCCTCTGTAGACGTCAAGTGGATTAGCAAGGCAATGGCCTCTGTAGACATCTAGTGGATTAGCAAGGCAATGGCCTCTGTAGACATCTAGTGGATTAGCAAGGCAATGGCCTCTGTAGACATCTAGTGGATCAGCAAGGCAATGGCCTCTGTAGACATCTAGTGGATTAGCAAGGCAATGGCCTCTGTAGACGTCTAGTGGATTAGCAAGGCAATGGCCTCTGTAGACGTCTAGTGGATTAGCAAGGCAATGGCCTCTGTAGACATCTAGTGGATTAGCAAGGCAATGGCCTCTGTAGACATCTAGTGGATTAGCAAGGCAATGGCCTCTGTAGACATCTAGTGGATTAGCAAGGCAATGGCCTCTGTAGACGTCTAGTGGATTAGCAAGGCAATGGCCTCTGTAGACGTCTAGTGGATTAGCAAGGCAATGGCCTCTGTAGACATCTAGTGGATTAGCAAGGCAACCATTTTTTAGAAAGGAAAGACAAACCAAAAGGAATTAATTGCAAAATAGTATCTTTGTGTTCTATTTTTTGTCTTGGGAGAGAAGGCTATCCTTTGGCCACAGAGCGAGGAGCCGCTGTCTGAGTAAGAGGTGGATGTGATTGCACCAGGTAGCCTTAGCCCTTGATGTCTGTGTAAAGTGTAGGGCCATGTCTAAATTGGTTCCCAGAAGCTGTCCTCATACTCTGCAGCAGTTCCACATCCCAGTAATGTATTGCTGTGGAAACACCAAAAACATATTTTACACAGGCACTCACTACACACATATCACTCACTACACACATTCAATTCATCAGTGTATCAAAGACACCCAGCTCTATGGAGCTGGAGTCTCCTTCAGAGAGGTGTTCTGGTACTGAAAGCAATTCACAGCACTACACTCAACAGCATGGAAGGAGGTGCAATTCAACCAGAGAGTACACTTATCAGAGATCTGAGCTTATTATGTTAAATTGGGAGCTCAATTTGCCCTCTTACATCAAAGTGATGACCCCCTTCACTTCAGACACAAAAGCAACACAACTTCTGAACTACATCAAGGAGAAGGCACTATCAGTAACGTCCTCAAATAACAAATCCTCATCTCTATTCGGCCCTCTCCTTTTTCAACCTTTCTCTTTTCAAACTATGATCAGTAAGGCTATATCCTTTATAAACAAATAGTAAGCCAACGGCGTGTGTTGCACCACAATACCTGGGATCAAGCTGCCTCCTTAGCCTCCCGTTGCGGTGGAAAGGACAGACTCCGGTTACCGGCTGTCCTTCTCAAGCTTGTTTGCCATTAAATATTACAATGCGTGATAGAGTGGAGGTGAATGTGACCCCTTTTCGAGCTGTCAGTCAGGGAGAGAAAGAGCGCTCGGTGGCAGGTAGGGTTACGGCCCTGCTGGAATTGGTACACACTCGGCTCCAGTTGCCCGTGACAGGGGATCACTTTACCTACGGCTGCCACATGAAATAGTCCATTCCAAGTGCCCGGCCTCCGTGATGGGATAATTACTTATTCATCACGGTGGCGAAGAAGGGGAGACTTGTGAATGGGGGTCCTTGTCAGCTGCAGCGCAGCACACAGCTGACACAAGAGTATCTGTTACCCGTCCCAACACTCCCCCCCAGCCCAACCCAACCCTCCACCTTGGAGATGCCTGCCACAGTCACAGCTTCAGTCACACCGACACATCAGGAGGCCGGTAGTCTCCTCTGGAATGTAGATAACAATCCCACATCCGAGTGAACCCTCCCATCCCAAAAACTACTGCACCCACACTAAGCGACCATCATAGATCATCATACCACCTGCTGTTGTTCATCTCATAAATTCATGAGGTTAAAAGGGTAAGATAGGGAGCACTTTGGTAATTTCTGAGGTGATAGTGAGATGTTCAGGACATACTGGATTACACAATCCACAGAAGTGTATCTGAGGGAGGCTAATGTGGCTGAGATAAGGTATTTGCCAGTGTCCTTTACACACAGGGCTTGGTTAACAGGTTATCAGTCTGTCTTTTCACTCGGCGGAGGTAGCCTGATACCCAGTAGCTCCTGGGCTGTGAAGAGAGAAAGGAGAGAAAGTGGCTCGGCCTGTGTGAGCCTGAGACCTCTCTCTCCCTCCATCTCCAGAACGGCTGTTCAGACACTTGAGAGCGGCCACGGTGTTTGGGCGGTGTGAAATCTCACACGGCCGGACGCTCCAGGGAACCTCTGGCTCAACTGAGCTGGCACAGCCTCACAGTGACTCCAGCAGCTCTCCTCTGGTTCCCCTGGTCTCCTCTCCCCCAGAACCCACTGCAGGGCTCTCAAGTGAGCCCCTCTCACAAAGCATCTGCCTGTATCCTGGGAGTCATGCACTAACCAGAAGGTGAACTCCATTCAATATTTATCACGGGGGCTCTCAGATCACTGTGAAGCCGGGCAAACGCTTTAATTAAACTGGAGCTTGCCTCAAAAGCTGCATTCAAGGATGTCAATCAGCGATAGAGGGATGGAGTGAAACCTTATCCGGCCACTTTCCTTCTCGCCGTGGCAATAAAGGGGCCAGGGCCCCGGTGCCCATTGTAACAGTCTGCCAGTCTCCAGGAACGTGTAACCGAAGTCACCCCGAGCCCATTGTACCGATTGTAAGCAATATGTTCCTCTGTGTGATGGGTGAGCACATTAACACAGATTCTTTTCACTGCAGGACTCCAGAAACCCAGGGTGTTTGTTACAATGCATTTGATTTTCAGCGACTCCTAGCATAGAGGGACAAAGAGTGATGATAGGCTTCCACTGGCCTTTTTAGTAATTTTATTACAGCATTTTCCACAACATTTTAGACCCTTTATTGTGAAAAGTGATCTATGTATTCCTATCAAAATGAATCAAAATGACTGGTAATTTGTTCACATCTTGTTGAGTGTTGTAGAAAAGAGCTATGTGATACATTACTCTACTGCCAGAAAAAAGTACAGCTTTTTTATCTTACCCTCCAGACCTTTACTCACAAGGTAAAGCACAACCTCCCCTGGTAATTTGACATTTGAATTGGACTATTTCCAAGTCATTTCCCTTGATCTGTGCATGTGGTTATGTACATATCCAGAAGGCATTACTGCTGGGCAAATACTGGCTGGATTCTACTGCACTCCAGACAGGAGACAACAGAGCATGCAAACACAGATTAAATCAAAAGATGGAGACACTTGCAGTGTTAGTAAATATCCACTGGGTGGCAGGGTTGTACTGTGATCTTTATGTGGGTTTACCTAACCCTATCGTCCACTTTTTAGACTAGACTACATCACCTTCTGTTTAAGGAGGGGAAGGACCTCAACCTTAAGGCCTAGAATGTTCCCTGCACAGTTCACAACAGATCACCAGATGAGGCAGTTTAAGAAAAAGCAAAATGGCAATTTTATTACAGCGTTTAAATAGTTTCACAAGGGTTACGGAATGGGTGATGGTTATAAATTCAAAATACTCTATCCTGTCTAGCCGATCACCAGATCTATCCCGGGGAGCTGGAGCCCGCTTCCAACCCATGTCCCCGCCCCAGGCATCTGCAAGGGAAATAGTGATGTGGAAAAGATAAAGAGAAGGAAAAGCACAGCAAACCAGGGGCGGACTGGCTATCTGGCATGTCGGGCTAATGCCAGATGAGCTGGTTCATTTTTTGCCTAGTGGGCTTGTCTAACTTGTTGTTTTTTGTGCAAAATTATAATTATCTGGCTAATAATAGAAGCCTCAAGGGAGGAAGGATAAAATGGGCCGTGTGGGGACCTCAAGAAAATAAATGGGCCGGTGTGTTAGAAATGTCAGGACCGATTTTTATTCCCTGTTGTCCCTGCAGCAAACCATAAAGAATACCAAAAAGGAGGAAGCATGTAAACCCCCCGCTTTGCAAGCCCTGTACATGCACCTAGACTGGCTCCCTTTTCACCATCCCTCCTATTGGGTTGGAGCTACGAGATGAGATAAGGGCCGAGTCCGACCGTGTTCTGGATCAGACGATTCCCTGGCATACCCTAAACACAAGATTGGATTCATTCACATTACAAAGTTTTACACGTTGCGACAGAGAAAATGTATGTAAATACAATATCTCGACTACAGATCTACACACACAACCACAGCACAGCAGCACATTCCCTCGCTCTTCCTATTGCGGTCAGCAAACAAGCGTTAGAGATGCATGCCGCCCCCTACTGTACGAGTGGTAAATTATAGAAAAAATATCCATTGTAGGAAAAACTGACATCATACAATAAAAAACAAAAACAATTATAGCCTAAGATCCCACTCCTTAAGTCACATTCCAATTCAAGTCACATCCCTACCAGTGGAGGCTCTTCAGAGGAGGAAGGGGAGGGCCATCCTCCTCTGTGAATTTCATACAAATAATGAAACATTAAAAAAAAAAATTTTTTTAGATAAAACAATACTAAATATATTCAGATGTCATCAAATAATGATAATTGATTAAAACACAATGTTTTGCAATGAAGGTCTACAGTATCCTCAGTATCACTCTAAGGGAGCACCATGGTGTAACTGGAGGACGGCTAGCTTCTGTCCTCCGCTGGTTACATTGACTTCATTACAAAACCCAGGAGGGTCTTGGTTCTCACCCCCTTCCATGGACTTACACAGTAATTATGACAACTTCCAGAGGATCTTCTCAAACCTATTAGAGTTCTTGCAGCATGAACTGAGATGTTGTCCACCCAATCAAAGGATCAGAGAGTGAATCTAGTACTGAAGGTATAAGCTACAGTTAGTGCATAAAATGTGGTGAGTAGTTGATTCAAAGAGAGAGAAAGACAATAGTTGAACAGTTTAACAAATTCATTTCTTCCAAAATTAAGGAGAAGCAAGAGAAAGAGGAGAGATTGAGAGAGCTATATATTATTATTTGGTTGTATTTTTTTTAAACTTTCACTTAGCTAGCTGGATGCAGCTAGCTAGTTTAGCCTGCTCAAACACCCAGCTCAAACAGAGAGGGTTATGTTATGTTATGTTAGCTAGCTGGCTATATAACACTGGAACTCTTACAAGTGAAGGTAAGCTTTTTTTTTGCCGTTGGGGCCGTCCGGTGTAACTGCTAAACTGCTTTCTGACTGTACACTGTACTAACATGTTATTTATAATAGCTACACTTCATGAACAAAAGTAGGTGGACACCTACTCGTTGAACATCTCATTCCAAAATCATGGGCATTAATATGGAGTTGGTCCCTTTGCGGCTATAACATCCTCCACTCTTCTGGAAACTTTCCACTAGATGTTGGAACATTGGTGTGGGAACTTGCTTCCATTCATAAGGGCACAAGGTGAGACCCTAATGCAGACACAGGAGGCAGATGGTAGAGCTCCGATATTTATTATAACAAAGGGAGTAGGCAAAGGCAGGTTGGGGACAGGTGAGAGTTCATAAACCAGGTCGGACTCCAAGCAGTACCAGACGATAGGCAGTCTCGAGGTCAGGCCAGGCAGGGGTCAGAAACCAGATCCGAGTCCAAAACAGTACAAGGGGATAGGCAGGCTGGTAGTCAAAACAAGCAGATTGGTCAGGCAGGCGGGTACGGAGTCAGTACAGGCAAGGGTTGAAACCAGGAGGACTAGAAACAAACAGAGACAGGGAAAAATAGGAGCAAGGAAAACCGCTAGTTTTCCGCTGGAAACATAGGGATATATACACCTGGGATAATAAGCGACACCTGGAGGGAGTGGAGACAAACACAAGGACAGCTGAACCAGATCAGAGTGTAACACCATTCAGCCACAAGAGCATTAGTGAGGTCAGGTACTGATGTTGGGCAATTAGACCTGGCTCGCAGTCGGCGTTCCAATTCATCCCAAAGGTGTTTGATGGGGTTGCGGTCAGGGCTATGTGCAGGCCAGTCAAGTTCTTCCACGCCGACCTCGACAAACCACTTCTATATGGACCTCGGTTTGTGCACGGGAGCATTGTCATGCTGAAACAGGAAAGGTCCTTCCCCAAACTGTTGCCACGAAGTTGGAAGCACAGAATCATTTAGAATGTCATTGTATGCTGTAACGTTAAGATTTCACTTCACTGGAACTAAGGGGCCTAGCCCGAACCATGACAAACAGCCCCAGACCATTAATTCTCAAATGTAAACCAAACCTTATAGTGAGCACTAGGCATTCGGGCAGGTAGCGTTCTCCTGGCACCTGCCAAACCCATATTAGTCCTTCGGACTGCCAGATGGTGAAGCGTGATTCATCACTCCAGAGAACGCGTTTCCCTTGCTCCAGTGTCCAATGGCGGTGAGCTTTAGACCACTCCCGCCGACATTGCAGCATCCGGGTGTCCACCACAGAGGACATTTCTTGATTTATTACACTGTCCCGGCAACTCACTTAACTATTCCTGAGATATTCACTTACTAGAAACAATTTGAATACCAAACACAAAAATTATAAATGATAATTGCACACTTATTTTCAACTTTCCATAACATTTGCTAAAGTTGTCAGGGTCACACCCCCACACTTATTATCACAGAAAAGACAAAAATGTCATCTCAAAGGGACAACAGTGGCTTGTATGGCCTTAGAGATATGACCAAGAACTGACAAAAATGTATTGCTGGGTCTCAGGAGGAGCTCTTAATTGCCAAGAAACATTCACTGATGCAGTCTCAATTACCATTGGGTCTTCAATGCCACTTGCTCCTTCCACTCTTCTCACGTCAACACAGTTGCAGTATATAACCTCAGCTGGCATACACTCAAAACATTTGGAAGAATCTTAGGGTTCTTGGCACTGAAAATGGCCCCCAAAAGGTTGTTTAAAGAACCCCATAGGAGGTGGGGTTAATTGAGGAACCTCCTTAGTTGGTGGGGGTTCTTGCAGTAACCTAACTGCCCAACTGAACCATTTGGATTTGAATTTGAAAGGATTGCAGGTTAAGGCACTTAACTGAAACATGTAAAGATCTCCTCAATTTAAGGTCAGGTTGTCCCTTGTATGGTCTAAATGTATATTGTTTTATGATGATACCATCTTTTCATATTTGTGCAAATCTTTCTAAAACAGAAAATGGACACAATTCAAAGGATATGAATCAACAAAGAGGTAAGAATATGTAGGCTATATGTAGGCTATATCCAGGCTGTATCACAACCGGCCGTGATTGGGCGGCACACAATTGAAGAAGAGTCCCATAGGGCGGCACACAATTGGCACACCAGCATAGTCCAGGTTTGGCCGGTGTAGGCCGTCATTGTAAATAAGAATATGTTGAAGGCTAGCTGTACTGGGTGCAGATGACTGAACTGCTCACTTTTCTGTCTGTGTCTGCAGGTATACAGACAAGGAGGCATACAAAGGTATGTCAATTGGTATTGGTATGTTATGCATATCACATTTACCATCCTTCTCCTTTACCTCTTCAATGGATATCCCATAGGCCTCTACATTATGGACAATGTGTGTGTATGAAAACTATTATCAAAACAGTTTTTTTCATTCACAGTCACCATGAATACTGTTGTGTGTTTTGTTAATCATCTGTATAATTATATTCATGGGATTCACAGACTTCACCCTCTCTATACCTCTGATTAATATAACAGGAAACCTGTTACTGCAAAATCATTGTGGCTATGGATACGGAGAACATCAAGACATTAACATCAACATGCAAGAGGATATATCCATTGGACTTGGGGCTCTGTTGGGAGTTTACCTCATATTTTGATTTTTAAATGCTGCTTTGCCACTAAAATCATAATAAACACTGAGAACTAAAATATTGTGTTATTGTTGTTATTGTTATACATATTATTATAATTAATAATAACAGAGGAGGGGTAGTTTAAAAATTAACCCCAAAAGGTTCTTCAAAAGGTTCTTCGAGGATCCATTAAAAGGGGTTCTTTGAAGAACTTATAGGGGTTCCACCACAGTTTCAATTTGAAGAACCGCTGAAGGATACTCCAGGAGCCTTTTCTTTTTAGGGTGTACATTATTCTTCCCTATCTGCATACACTGGATACATGCCCAAATGTTTTGCATTGCACTGGAGCGGCTTGTGCACAAAAGCTCTTGCAAGGTATCTCATAAAGCCTAGCTATTACATGAGAAAACAGTAATATGGACAAAATGGGTTTCCTTACTCCATCCACCATACAGTCGACGTGCACCAATCACTTCATCTACTTCTTCTGCGTAAACTTCATGCGCAACCCCAAAAATAGCCCCCTTGAGAGGGGCTTTGCTTCGGAAATCCATACACAAAATATTCCAATCGCAAAGCATGCTCTTCTGTTCCGCGGACACGCAAAAAAATCTGAATAAGATCACCTCTTGTGACTCTCACCCAAGCCACCTTACCCAACGCCTCCATGATACTCTTTGAGACTTCAAACATTTACCAATATCTGAACAAGAGAGCCTCATCGAAATTGCAACGTGGTTCTGTGAAAATGTAATTTAATCAAAAGCCACTGACAGATTTCTAGATAGGGCTGCACTCAGAGTTTCTTGCCTTGGCAAATCACGCTGTTAAGACACTGATGCCCTTTGCAACCTCGTACCTATGTGAACTCGGCCCTCACTAGCATGCAAACTAAATGCAGGCACAGACTGTGTGTGGAACATGATTTAAGACTGAGACTCTCTCCAATACAATCCAACATTGCAGAGTTATGAGCATCCTTTCAAGCACACCCTTCTCATTAACATGTGGTGAGTAATTCACAATTTTTGATGAACAATACGGTTTTATATGTAAGATGGCTAAATAAAGAGAAAAAATATTGATTATTATTATATTATTTGTGCCCTGGTCCTATAAGAGCTCTTTGTCACTTCCCACCAGCCGGGATGTGACAAAAACTCACACTCATTCTTATTTTTAATAAATGTATCATATAGTGTGTGTGTTGCAGGCTTACAATGATGGCTAAAAACAACATTTGAGAGTGCACTGACCCTGGTGCAGCTGGAGGTTGAATGATTGAAGGGGTACGGGACTATAAAAAGTTTAGGAACCACTGTATTAAGGTATCTATACTTTTACTGATGTATGACAATTGGGTACTTTTGACCCATTGATTCGACTACGTAGTGTACCACCCCCGACCATACTGGACCAAACACGTGGGACAGTACAAAGGATTTCTCATTGGGCACACCTCCTCCCAGTCAGTTCCAGTTATGGCTCTTTCTGCCCTCCTCCTGAAATCGTCGCGCAATCCGATTGGTCCTCCGCTGCAGCGTGAGGCCAAAAGTAACCCATCTTCGCATCACACCATTCGTTGCTGTCAAAAACGTTAGGTCATCATAGTGTGATTTTTGTTTGGAAATGCATGTTTGAACCAGAGTGAATAAATAATCACCCATCCTTTGGGATAAAATATCCAGGATTGCTTGTCGGTTTATTTCACACGGTGAGTATCTTAAGCTCATTACGAGTACACTGACTGTCTGTACAGTATAACGCTAAGTAGCTAGCTGCCTGTATATAACTACACCTTGCCTGCCATTGTGCTAGCTAGTAAGATGCCGGTCTGACTAGATAGCTAGCTGCAAATGTCAGTAACCAACACGTTCTTATATGATACGCAATTCACATCCACCAGATTTGTATTGCGACGGAGTTTTGATTGATTTGATTATCGTAGTTAAACCATAACGCGACACAATTAGTAGTTACTAGCATGATTTGATGTAGCTACTCTAGCTAGCTAGCTAACGTTTGTTACTTTGCTCGACATAGGATTCCCATCCATAAGATTCACCAGTTTTGGGCCGGTGCGGGGGAGACATTTATTTCCCCATCATTAGAATCAACATGGACTCGAGGGTAGACGTAACATAGTAAACGTAAATCCGGAATACTCTATTTAGTTTTCTATGTTTCGTTTAGTTCGTATGGTATGTATTAATATGTGGGTAATCATCCAATTCGTATGCTATGCTGCAAATGTCAGTTTGTGTCTAGAGTTCACCTCTTGAATGAATGATGGGAAACTCGGCTACTTTTCGATTCGCAAGTCAGAAAGTTGTCAGCTGAGCCATCTCTCTTTAGGATGAACGATATGAATCTTCTAGCGATCTATTGATGCATATCACGAAGTGAGCGATGACATAGAAACACTACTGGTTTGACAGTGCTGTCTGTCACGCTTCACTATACCTGGGTGTGTGTTGTGTACGCTGTGGATGCAGTCAAATTTCTTTACATGGATGGAGAGGGCATGATGTTCTTTCAATGTCTGTGAGTCCTGTATAATGTATTAACAATGAGTCCAATTCCACTTAGCCTATTGTTTTTTTGGCACATTCATTTATTTTCTTTTGCGTGTTTCATATGCAGCCACGAAATGCTGGTGCGTAGGCTTACTGTGATTTGATTTACGAACTGCAAACTTGACTAGTTTATAAATGGGCTCGAACTGACTAAATACAATCTCATATCCTTGCCATTCATACATAATACAATGTAGTTATGTCTATGGTATCGTAACAGGACAAGTAAATGAAAGATCTTGTTAGTGTTTTTGATATGAAGTCCATCAGGACTTTCCAGACAGACGTTAAAGTGAGTGACTCGTCAGTAGCCTACCAAATCGCATTGGTAAGAGCCATTAATTAGACTCTCTAATTTGTAGCCTTTTTGGTGATTATCTCCAGATAAATTATGAAAACATTAGATGAAGATGAGTCCTCCTCACTGCAGGAACAAAAGGTAGGTTAGTGGAGCAATAGCCTCACTCTGGTCCAAAATATGATAAAATAAAATGGATTGAATTGTTTTTAAAGCTAATGACACTTGCGGTATTTTCAGAGATTGGTATAGGTCTACTGATTTAGTCAGTGTTGACAATGGACTGCTGTTTTCAGTGTAGGAAGGCCCATGATTAACACCTGCTTCATTCTTCAGTCATACCTGTATTGCAGATAGCTGAGAATTCCTCTTAAAAGGAAGTTTAAAGCCTGTGGAAGTCAGCAGAATCGTAAAATTATTTAATAAGAAATCTGTGGGTCAGTTGTTAAACAAGTACTTTTCTTGAATAATTGACATACAGCAGTTCACTTTTTGAAATTCTTTCAATAATTTAACTGATGTTCAATCTTTTCTCAACATTTATGGACCCAGAACTTAATTGAGCATCTCTTGTTTATTTTAGAGACCAATTTTTCTGTTGGTGAAAAATCAGGTCCTATTAAAAACATACTTTATGTAAAGTTGTTGGTGCTATAGCTTGCAAAATAAACACATGTGACTTTTGGTGACAAAATACTGTTTGTTTCTAACATTATAACTGTTTTCCTCAAGAAATTAATCTGCTTCATGTTTTATTTCCTTGCCACGATACTTCAGAGTATTGTGATACTGATATTGTGACAACACTGCAAGAGTGTTCAATAATTTCACTGTGTATTTAGGATGGAATCAAGCTAAAACACTGAAGTTGTCCGTGATGAGATTTGAACACGCAACTTCCTATCCACCCCGAACAATCGCCCTACTTTAGGTTTTGTCTTAAGTAAACTTCTTTCTTATGTAACCATATCAAACGTAAGATATCATACTAATTTGAGTGTCCCGGATTTACATTTACTATGTTATGTCTTGTCTATGATACCAGGCTGTTAGAGCCCTGTTGTAAAACATAATGTATTATCATGCTGGGTAGCTATGTCTTTGATCAGTGCTGTTCACTCACCTTCACTTAAATTATGTCTGCGGTGCTGGGCTTGCTTTTCAGGTCCAGCAGCTTAAACTGCTGCTGATAAGGTGTGTCTGCCTTCTGGTTGCTCTGCTCATGTGCAGTTGCAGTTTCGAGAAATTATACCCCCTCAAAGACTAATATCAAGGCAGACCATGCCTCTCAAACCAGTCAACTAGCAGTAGTTGACTACGTGGTTTTGGATTGGAGTTTGTTGTAGCTATGAGATATATTACAGTAAACACTTTATTTATGAAGGATTGGGAGGTATTGCAATCTACCATTCTTTTTGCAATATGAATGCAGTGTCAGCATAATTGTTGTGCAACTCAACTCACTGAAGTCTGACTAACAGCAGCCCTTGACAGGATGACCCTGTCATCATGCTGTGGCCTGACTTGAGTACTCCGTCTTTCTCCTGCTTTATATATATACATGTGGTTTTGATTCCCCTCCTCTCCCTCCAGTGTTCACAGCCTGCCAGGGTGGTGACAGTCCAGCCATGGCACAGCAGGATGCGCCTGCCAATAAGGCTGCTGCCCCGAACCTGGCCGTGCTGCACTCCAATTTTATCATCGGCTCTGTGTCAGAGGAGAACTCTGAGGATGAGTTTTTGGGGAAGCCAGACCTGACGCTGGGCCTGGAGGAGAAGGAGCGCTCCATATCCCCCACCTCTAGCCTCAGTTCAGAGAACAGCAGCTACGAGATGGGCTTTGACAACATTGACGGACCCCACATGAGGTCAGAACCCGGGCTTTTCTTTCTTGTTTGTTTTACCTGAGTCTCTCTGTTTGGTTTGTATTGTGTATCCAGGCATGGCATCCACACAAGTATTTAATCATAGCATGGTCTTTACGGTGGTTACCGTTATCTCAATAGATTATACAAGATGGTACTGCACTAGCTTTGATTGCAGCAACAATCTTCCCCCAGTCATATGGGAGGAAGAAACCTCCAATACAGACCTGTCTCTATCAGATGAGTCTGGAGGGGAGTATTCTGAAATGGCAGCAGGAGGAGAACACTGGGTTCAGTTCAGTGCTAACCCCCTGGCTGGCTCCCTCTTCTCTGCTGTGTGTGTGTTTAAAAACGTGGCCAGGCCAGCTTCACACCCTGCCTGCCTGCTATAGAGGAGCTGTGTGTTCTGGGAGGACTGGCCTCCCTGCTGCTGCTGTCCTTCTGCCAGCAGCCTCAGCCCATAGCTCTCCCTGGAGCCTGGTTTCACCAGCTCTCCTTTGTATTCAGCGGCTCTTTTTACAGCTACTGGGACTAGGCTGTAGAGAATGGAAGTTGTGAATGAGTGTGGTATACATCAGACTTGATTTGTATGGTTAAGTGGCAAATATGGTGCTGGCAGGAAGAATATGGCTACATTTGTACATATAGTAAGTTTTGGCTGTTTTGTTTCTCACTGTTTTTCTTGTTGCAAACTCTGTTTTTTTGTGTAGGTTATTTGGTCTAGTGAGGTTAAGCTAGAGTATATGCCTGTCTCAGCCCTGGCTTGTTGGAATTGAAGCATTGTAATGGAGACTAAGGCTGTGACAGTCATGGAATTTTGGATGATGGTTATTGGTCAGCCAAATGATCGCTGTCACCGTTATAACCCTTTGAATAAAAACAATGATATATACACTTCTATATTACACATTTTCTTATCATCTGCGCCTGACTGCATGTGCTCCTGCTGCAGGGAGGGGCGCGTTGCCTAGGCAACCGAAAACTTGTCAACCACAACACCTTGCTTGTTTCAATAAGGAGCAACAAAGTTTCATCACGTTGTAGAGCAGAGATCATCAACTAGATTCAGCTGTGGGTGGACTTTTTTCTTCTCTTGAGTGGATTGTCAGGGGGGCAGGAACATCGTTGCAAATAATTTGTATACTGCAAATTGACCGCAAGAAGCCCAAATATATTAATGTATTTATTTAGGCTTCTTGCGGTCAATTTGCAGTATACAAATTATTTGCAACGATGTTCCGGCCCCCCTGACAATCCACTAAAGAAAACAAATCGGCCTGTGGCAAAATCTAGTTGATCCCTGCTCTACAATGTGATGAAATATTATATTTGACTCGAACATATTCATTTCAAACCTTGCTTATGTTTGTGTACGGTCACATACACTGTACAAAACATTAGAACATGCTCTTTCTGTGACAGCTTTCACCTGGTCAGTCTATGATCCCTTATTGATGTCACTTGTTAAATCCACTTCGATCAGTGTAGATGAAGGGGAGGAGACAGGTTAAAGAATGATTTTTAAGCCTTGAGACAATCAAGGCATGGATTGTGTGTGTGTGCCATTCAGAGGGTGAATGGGCAAGACAAAGATTTAAGTGCCTTTGAACAGGGTATGGTAGTAGGTGCCAGACACACTGGTTTGTGTCAATAACTGTAATGCTGCTGGTTTCTTTTTACGCTAAAGTTTCCTGTGTAAAATCACTGAATTTGGCCAGCAGGCCACCAGTTGGGGGACCCTTTTTTAGATTCCATGTTAAAGCAGAAACTGACTCAACCGCACAAATGCCCGGCTGTCCAGTCTTCAGTCAGCTTTTTTAGAATATGTAAATGGTGTCATGGTTATTTTATTTTAATGCTGGTTTTCATCCATAATCATCGGTTACAGTTATACGGTGATTGTGCCAGCCCTAATAGAGACTGGTTAGAGTCAGGCCTACAGTCACTCTAGCAGTAAGGTTTTAGTGTTCTAGTGGTCCAATACCCTGAAGAAGTAAATATTCACACTGCTGTTCACCTGTCAGCTAGGCCTAACTCTTTCATACACCTCTGGCTACATGCCATAGCCATGGTTGGACAATAGCAGTGTACACACTCCTATATTAGCCTATTGGCAGTCATTTGGTGGGAGGATGGAAAGAAAACAATTAAAATGTACAGTGGGGGGAAAAAGTATTTAGTCAGCAACCAATTGTGTAAGTTCTCCCACTTAACTATGACAGACAAAATGAGAAATCCAGAAAATCACACTGTAGGATTTAATTAATGTATTTGCAAATGATGGTGGAAAATAAGTATTTGGTCAATAACAAAAGTTTATCTCAATACTTTGTTATATACCCTTTGTTGGCAATGACAAATGTTTTCTGTAAGTCTTCACAAGGTTTTCACACACTGTTGCTGGTATTTTGGCCCATTCCTCCATGCAGATCTCCTCTAGAGCAGTGATGTTTTGGGGCTGTTGCTGGGCAACACAGACTTTCAACTCCCTCCAAAGATTTTCTATGGGGTTGAGATCTGGAGAATGGCTAGGCCACTCCAGGACCTTGAAATGCTTCTTACGAAGCTAATCCTTCGTTTCCCGGGCGGTGTGTTTGGGATCATTGTCATGCTGAAAGACCCAGCCACATTTCATCTTCAATGCCCTTGCTGATGGAAGGAGGTTTTCACTCAAAATCTCACGATACATGGCCCCATTCATTCTTTCCTTTACACGGATCAGTCGTCCTGGTCCCTTTGCAGAAAAACAGCCCCAAAGCATGATGTTTCCACCCCCATGCTTCACAGTAGGTATGGTGTTCTTTGGATGCAACTCAGCATTCTTTGTCCTCCAAACACGACGAGTTGAGTTTTTACCAAAAAGTTGTTATATTTTGGTTTCATCTGACCATATGACATTCTCCCAATCTTCTTCTGGATCATCCAAATGCTCTCTAGCAAACTTCAGACGGGCCTGGACATGTACTGGCTTAAGCAGGGGGACACGTCTGGCCCTGCAGGATTTGAGTCCCTGGCGGCGTAGTGTGTTACTGATGGTAGGCTTTGTTACTTTGGTCCCAGCTCTCTGCAGGTCATTCACTAGGTCCCCCCGTGTGGTTCAGGGGTTTTTGCTCACCGTTCTTGTGATCATTTTGACCCCACGGGGGTGAGATCTTGCGTGGAGCTCCAAATCGAGGGAGATTCAGTGGTCTTGTATGTCTTCCATTTCCTAATAATTGCTCCCACAGTTCATTTCTTCAAACCAAGCTGCTTACCTATTGCAGATTCAGTCTTCCCAGCCTGGTGCAGGACTACAATTTTGTTTCTGGTGTCCTTTGACAGCTCTTTGGTCTTGGCCATAGTGGAGTTTGGAGTGTGACTGTGTGAGGTTGTGGACAGGTGTCTTTTATACTGATAACAGGTGCCATTAATACAGGTAATGAGTGGAGGAGAGGAGCCTCTTAAAGAAGAAGTTACAGGTCTGTGAGAGTCAGAAATCTTGCTTGTTTGTAGGTGACCAAATACTTATTTTCCACCATAATTTGCAAATTCAAAAAAAATCCTACAATGTGATTTTCTGGATTTTTTTTTCTTCTAATTTTGTCTGTCATAGTTGAAGTGTACCTATGATGAAAATTACAGGCCTCATCTTAAGTGGGAGAATTTACACAATTGGTGGCTGACTAAATACTTTTTTGCCCCACTGTATATCAGATATCAAGTTAGGTTTAACTAAACATGCCAAAGTATTTACCTACAGTCTATTTGGTGTTGACTGAGCTTTCAGACTGTTATGATGTGCCAGTTTGACAAAGGAGGCATGTTATTTTTGTTCCTTTTTTAGTGATCAGTTGTAGTCTCACAGCTCTCCACAGCTGCCCTCAAGTCTGGTTGGGCTTCAGGGGACAGGGGAGTATGTGATGAGGGAATGTGAGCGTTGATGGTGAAACTGGAATTACTGGACAGTGGGAGGGGAGACTCTTCTCCCCCACCCCTCTCTCCTATAGGGCAAGGGGGAGCTCAGCTTAGCTCTAACGGGAAGTGCCATTCTCTGGGGGGCTTCATTCAGAAGCCTCTGTCTGAATGTAGCATGCCTGCTGAGGAGAGCACAGATCTCCCCAATATCCTCATGATGCAACAGTGCAGTGTCAGGCCACAGCAGCAAGCCAAACGCAGACTGGGGGTGCTGCCACACCCTCCTGGGTGAATGGATGCCTGCTCCTCCTCCCCATCCTCCCACTGGCTCTCTCTGTGGGTGGAGCCTAGTTTATTTTTCCCTCAGTGGAAACGCAAGTGTGTGCAAAGCTGTCATCAAGGCAAAGGGTGGCTGCTTTGAAGAATCTCAAATATAAAATATAGATTTTTGATGTGTTTAACACTTTGGTTACTACATGATTCCATGTGTAATTTCATAATTTTGATGTCTTCACTGTTATTCTACAATGTAGAGAAACTTTGTACTGAGTAGGTGTGTCCAAACTTTTGATTGGTACTGTGCATTTTTATGATAGATTGTGTTATGTTTATGCTGGGAAATGGTGAACCTCATCAACTGTACACTCTTAATGCGGAAATAATGTTAGTTGTTCACACAGACCAAGCATGTCTGGGCTGCACCTGGTCAAGCAGGGGCGAGACCGCCGTCGCATCGACCTGCAGAGAGATTTCACTGTGGCCTCCCCCGCCGAGTTCGTCACCCGCTTCGGAGGCAATAAGGTCATCGAGAAGGTAAGACCAGGGCTTCTTTAGCTTCTGTTGCCTAGTTTTACCACATTGACAGAGTATTTCAGAGACTAGTCCCCCACTCACATCTCTTCCTGTCTCAGGTCCTCATTGCCAACAATGGCATCGCGGCGGTTAAGTGCATGCGCTCCATCCGCCGCTGGGCTTACGAGATGTTCCGCAACGAGCGCGCCATCCGTTTTGTCGTCATGGTAACCCCCGAGGACCTGAAGGCCAATGCAGGTGTGCTTTACATTACGGAAGCATCACCACTAGTAACAGCAGAGTGACTAATCTCTACCCATCCTCTCCTAACTCTGCTTAATAAACAAGCAGACCCTCAAGGCTCCCAGGGATGGACCAGAGCAGGCTGTCTGTTGGTTTTGTCCTGCAATGCACTGAACAGCCAAGCATGACCTAGTTCAGAAGAAAATGCTCTGTCTGGTGTAGAAAGGCAGTGCATTCTGAAAGTGCTGTCATGTGTAAATAGTTTGACACTGATGGTTTAGATGAGATGATATTGAGAGACAAAAGGTCAGATTAAATGTTGGACTGTTATACATGCTATCTTATGTGCAGAGCGAAATGGTTTTCACTCCACTATCTTCTACAGAGTACATAAAGATGGCCGACCACTATGTGCCGGTGCCAGGAGGGACCAATAACAACAACTATGCCAACGTGGAGCTCATTCTGGACATTGCCAAGCGAATACCTGTGCAGGTACTGCTAGACATTCATTTATTTAGGCCTTGAGTAGACCTTCTTTTAAATAATGATTGAACTTTCTTGAAATCTGTATTTGAACTTGTTGTGTTTATAATTCTTGTCTTGTGTCTCCAGGCTGTATGGGCTGGGTGGGGCCACGCCTCAGAGAATCCCAAACTCCCAGAGCTGCTCATGAAGAATGGCATTGCCTTCATGGGTAAGACTGTTTTCTACTGAGTCTAGATCTTTCTTCACACAGAGCCATGGATACTGCTTTTAGCCCCCCTGTCCTGTGCATGAGTTGGCCTGTAAGATGTGTTCTGCTCCCACTTCCAGGTCCTCCTAGCCAGGCCATGTGGGCACTAGGGGACAAGATCGCCTCATCCATTGTGGCTCAGACAGCTGGCATCCCTACCCTGCCATGGAGTGGAGCAGGTATGTCCGTGCACTGTTTAAAAAATATATTTTTTCATTAACCTTTTATTTAACCAGTTAAGTCAGTTAAGAATTAAGAACAAATTCTTATTTACTTATTTGTCCTATAAATATAGGACAAAACACACATCACAACAAGAGACAACACAACACTACATAAAGAGAGACCTAAGACAACATAGCAAGGCAGCAACACATGACAACACAGCATGGTATCAACATAACAACAACATGGTAGCAGCATAAAACATGTTACAAACATTATTGGGCATAGACAACAGCACAAAGGGCAAGAAGGTAGAGACAACATTACACAAAGCAGCCACAACTGTCAGATTGTCCATGATTGAGTCTTTGAATGAAGAGATTGAGATAAAACTGTAGAGTTTGAGTGTTTGTTATAGCTCCTCCCAGTCGCTAGCTGCAGCGAACTGAAAAGAGGAGCGACCCAGGGATGTGTGTGCTTTGGGGACCTTTAACACAATGTGACTGGCAGAACGGATGTTGGGTGTGAAGGATGAGGGCTGCAGTAGATATCTCAGATAGGGGGGAGCGAGGCCTAAGAGGGTTTTATAAATAAGCATGAATATTTCTGATGTCTTAAGTAAGTCGGTTGTCAGACGGCTCCCATAGTGTGTGTGTGTTAGACTTGGGCGGTATACCGGGGTATTTTGAAATGCACACAGTGCATATATTTTTGTTGAATAATTATTTTCACAAAAATCTAATTGAGCCAGTCACATGGTGATTGTCTCAAAGAGCACACATAGCAAACAGAAGTTTTGTGATGTGATGAACCAGTGTGAGAAAGGTGATCAAGTTATACTTGAAATTCACTAGCTACTAATTTTTGGCAGCTGAGTATCTTAAGTTAACTATCTAAGATGTGCCAAATAAATGTTTTCCAGCTCAGGGCTTCAGCTATGCATTTGGTTTGCTAACTTGCTAGCTATATGTGGCTAACTTGCTAGCTATATGTGGCTAACTTGCAAGATCAACCTTCTTGTTTACAGCAGAGACGGTCAATCCCCTCCTGGATGAAGTGCAAGTAGCCCCTTGAGTTAGTTGTATAACTTCATGAGCTGGGTTTTCTGTGCTTGCAATTAGTTTATGTTCGCTTGCATTTGTTAGCATTTAGCTAGCGTCCACTATGGGAATTCGCTAGTACTTTGTTTGCATTTCTTTGCATTTGTGAGGGGTGAAAGAAATAGAGCCCCTTGTGTACGCTGCCGGTAATACCAAACACACAGGTATGGTACAGGAATGGTATGGAACTCTGGATACCGCCCAACCCATGTGTGTGTCTCAGGACTCACAGTGGATTGGACAGAGAGTGACCAGAAGAAGAGGATCATCAACGTTCCCCCTGATCTGTATGAGCTGGGCTGCATCCATGATGTGGAGGCAGGACTGAAGGCTGCGGAGGTGGTGGGCTACCCCGTGATGGTGAAGGCCTCCGAGGGAGGTGGAGGAAAGGGCATCCGCAAAGTCAACTGTGCTGATGACTTCCCCAACCTCTTCAGACAGGTGAGAAGTACAGTCTAATTCCAGTATCACTAGAAGGTTAAGAGCTGAAATACATGATCAGTATGTGTATAATTATCTATACTACGTGATCAGTATGATTATGATGCCTTCTCTCCTTGGCTCCTCAGGTCCAGACTGAGGTTCCAGGCTCACCCATCTTTGTGATGCAGCTGGCCAAACACGCTCGTCACCTGGAGGTCCAGCTCCTGGCTGACCAGTACGGCAACGCCATCTCCCTGTTCGGCAGGGACTGCTCCGTACAGCGGCGACACCAGAAGATCATAGAAGAGGCTCCCGCCACCATCTCCACCTCAGCCGTTTTTGAGGACATGGAGAGGGTATGGCACAATTTGTGCTATTGGATGGGAAGAGCTATTCCAATATGTTTCATTTGAGAGAGACTATGACCAGAGGGACTTGTTGACCTGTGGTTAAGTTGCCGGGTTGTGACTGAGTGTCTATTCCTCACTCCTCAGTGTGCAGTGAAGCTGGCTAAGATGGTGGGCTACGTCAGTGCTGGCACAGTGGAGTATCTCTACAGCCAAGATGGCAGCTTCTACTTCCTAGAACTCAACCCTCGTCTGCAGGTGGAACACCCCTGTACTGAGATGGTGGCCGACGTCAACCTGCCTGCTGCACAGCTACAGGTCTGTGTCTTTTTGGTTTTACTATCCTTATCGGTACCAGAAGTCTTCACAAAGATAGTAATACAAGGACAGTTTGGGTATTTTAGGCTTAGGTGTTAGGTTTAGAGTTAGGGAAGCTAGGATTGTGAATGGGAATCAATTGTTTGGTCCCTACAAGGATAGTAAAAGAAATGCGTGTGTGATGTCCTGCCCTGCTCATGTTCAGTCTGTTGTACGTCTCTGTTGATGACACACTTCACTGTTCTCAAAGGTGTTTTATCCCAGGCCTCTGTCTCCATGGTAACTGGCTAGATTAGAGCGAGCTAAACTAAGCTACTCCGCAGCATCTAGACAGTGCTGTGGTGGAGGGATCTGCTCTCTGTCAACCTCTCTGCAGCATAGACACAAACTAATCTCACTAGGCAGGAAGGTACAGACCACAATGGGATACAACAGCGCTTTGACTCCTGAGTTACACGAAAGTCCAGGCAGGAAGAGTCCATAGGAGAAAGTTCATAACCGTGTTCTAAGTGAGAGAAAAATATCTGTTTCATTCAAGATACAATGTTCCTCTTGTCAGCCAAATAAAACCCTAGCTACCATTTAGGAAATAAAAGGGACATTTTCTTTTGATAAAATTGTTAATAATGATCATGCCATTTCTAAACATTGGACTTTTCAATTAGTTTGACAGAATATTCTTAGTTCTATAGACTATAATGGTCTTCCTCCTCAGATTGCCATGGGGATCCCCCTGCACCGTATTAAGGACATCAGAATGATGTATGGGGTCCAGCCCTGGGGAGACTCTATGATTGACTTTGAGGGTCTGTCCACGGCCCCCTCCCCACGTGGACATGTCATCGCTGCCCGCATCACCAGTGAGAACCCGGATGAGGGTTTCAAGCCGAGCTCGGGCACAGTGCAGGAGCTGAACTTCCGCAGTAACAAGAATGTGTGGGGATACTTCAGTGTGGCCGCGGCCGGAGGCCTGCATGAGTTTGCAGACTCCCAGTTTGGCCACTGCTTCTCCTGGGGTGAGAACCGAGAGGAGGCCATCTCGTGAGTACACACGCGTGCGCACACACACACACACACACACACACACACACACACACACACACATATTAGAAATACTAATGTAAAGTTTGTTGTGTTGTCAGTAACACCCAATGATGTATGGTAACACCTCTCCTGTGTGTGTAGTAACATGGTGGTGGCCCTGAAGGAGCTGTCTATCAGAGGAGACTTTAGGACCACAGTGGAGTACCTCATCAAGCTTCTGGAGACTGAGAGCTTCCAGCACAACACCATTGACACAGGCTGGCTGGACAGGCTCATCTCAGAGAAGATGCAGGCAGAGCGTCCTGACACCATGCTGGGCATAGTGAGCGGGGCTCTCCATGTGGCTGACGTCAACCTGAGGAACAGTGTCTCCAACTTCCTGCACTCTCTAGAAAGGTCAACACTATTTTAAGCATACAAGAATGTTACAACTTTAGTCCAGAGAGAAGCTGCAGTGCTCTGGTCATTTTGGGATTGCTATTGATTGTGACCCTACACATACACACACACACACACACACACACACACCATATCTCTCCCTCCTCTCTCCCCCTCTGCAGAGGCCAGGTACTGCCCGCACACACCCTTCTCAACACCGTGGATGTGGAGTTGATCTATGAGGGTACTAAGTATTGTCTGAAGGTGACGCGTCAGTCCCCCAACTCCTATGTGGTCATCATGAACAGCACCGCTGCCGAGGTGGACGTCCATCGCCTCAGCGACGGGGGCCTGTTGCTCTCCTACGACGGCAGCAGCTACACCACCTACATGAAGGAGGAGGTGGACCGGTAGGCTGGATGGAAAGAATGAATAAATGCGTTCTTTTATTAAAAGGAATATTGAGGCGTTTGCTTGGGGTTGATTTTAGAATTGGGCAATAGACTGAAAGAGAATTTCTCCCAGGTACCGCATCACCATTGGGAACAAGACGTGTGTGTTTGAGAAGGAGAACGACCCGTCCCTGCTTCGCTCGCCCTCAGCAGGGAAACTCATCCAGTACACCGTGGAGGACGGGGGGCACGTGTTCTCTGGCCAGTGTTACGCTGAGATAGAGGTGTGTGTGACATATGGTTGAGGTTTGGTTATATAGGCGAGATGTGGTTTGGCCATGGTCACACACTCCATTAGCAGAGTGAACAGGCATGTAAACCGTGTGTTTGTGTCTCTGTCTCAGGTGATGAAGATGGTGATGACTCTGACGGCGCTGGTGTCCGGCTGTATCCACTATGTGAAGAGACCCGGTGCCGTGCTGGAGCCTGGCTGCGTCATCGCCAAGCTGCAGTTGGATGATCCTGGCAGGGTACAACAGGTCAGTGTGGCAGGGCATGTCTGACACTGGGGGGATTTAGAAATATTTGACTAAATATGCTCTTTTTGTATTTTGTACCTGAAATATGGAGAAGGTGTACAGAACGTTCCATGTGAGACTTTAGAAGCATTTTGTAACGTGCGTGTCTCTCAGGCGGAGCTGCACCACGGGGCCCTGCCCGTCATCCAGGCGGCGGCGTTGAGAGGAGAGAAGCTCCACAGGGTCTTCCACAGCACCCTGGACCACCTGGTGCACATCATGAGTGGCTTCTGCCTGCCTGAACCATTTTTCAGTGGAAAGGCAAGTTGTGCACTACTACTGTACACACACAGACACACACTAGTATACGCCCAAAGATGTAAAAACAAAAGACGCCAATATTCTGTGTTCATACATGAATCTGTTTTAAATTGGTAATATTGTGTGTTTCCCCAGCTAAAGGAATGGGTGGAAAGGCTGATGAAGACTTTTCGGGACCCCTCCCTGCCACTGTTGGAGCTGCAGGACATTATGACCAGTGTGTCAGGCCGGATCCCCCTCGCTGTAGAGAAATGCATCAAGAAGGAGATGGCCCAGTACGCCAGCAACATTACCTCTGTGCTCTGCCAGTTCCCCAGTCAGCAGGTACAGACATACACACGTTATATTATTCAGGCTGGTTATTACATTATTTATGATTATATGGAGAGTGCATTGGGAATACACCAGACTGATTGTACATGTTCTTTGGTCCAGATTGCCAACATCCTGGACAGTCATGCTGCCACTCTGAACAGGAAGTCGGAGAGAGAGGTGTTCTTCATGAACACTCAGAGCATTGTACAGCTGGTGCAGAAGTGAGTCCTGCTCTCAGCTTCAGGGATTTAAATTGTTGATGATAAATACACATACTGTGTTCACACTGATTGTCTCTGTGCCAGACCATGTCCATATTGTCTCTGTGTCCAGGTACCGCAGTGGCATCCGTGGTCACATGAAGGCTGTGGTGATGGACCTGCTCAGACAGTACCTCAAAGTAGAGGTCCAGTTCCAGCATGGTGAGGAACATTACACTCTACTGCAAGAATCTGCAGGCTGTTAAGCAATGGGTATCCTGGGTTGGTATAGGGGGGAAAGGAAAGGATGAGCCTTTTTTTTTTAGTCCTGTTGGTCTTTGATTTTTAAATACGATTCAAAGGTCTTCTCTCAGGACTGCAGTTGCTCTATTTGTCCATGTGAGGGCACTGTTAGACAACACACATTTCAGTTGCGCCTTACTTTGAGCTCCGGTTGATTTTAATTTTCCTCTGAATCCTGTGTGTGTGTGATTCCAGGACACTACGACAAGTGTGTGTTCACACTGCGTGAGGAGAACAAGAGCGACATGGCCAACGTGTTAAACTACATCTTCTCGCACGCCCAGGTCACCAAGAAGAACCTCCTGGTCACCATGCTTATTGTAAGTTCTTCCCTCCTTTAGAAATACATTGGTCATGATTAATTCCTAAGTGTTTGTGTGACACAGTTGACTGTGTGTGTTTTCCTCTTTGTCTAAGACCAGAGTTTGTGTGTGTGTTGTAGGACCAGCTGTGTGGTCGTGACCCCACCCTGACTGACGAGCTGATGGCCATTTTGACAGAGCTCACCCAGCTCAGCAAGACAACCAACGCCAAGGTGGCACTGCGCGCCCGCCAGGTCAGCACTCGTCACTTCCTGTCTCTCTGAAGCGTCTCTTCCTGTTATTGTGATTGACCAGGGTATGAGTTGTCATATTCTCACTCCCCTCTGTCTCCTCCTCAGGTGCTGATCGCCTCCCACCTCCCGTCCTACGAGCTCCGCCACAACCAGGTGGAGTCCATCTTCCTCTCTGCCATCGACATGTATGGACACCAGTTCTGCATCGAGAACCTGCAGGTAGGGACCATGGCCGTTGACTTTTTATTGGCATTGCTGAAGGCAGTATATTGAGGATCTTTGTTACTTTTTCACAGCCTTTTCAAGATTCTGAATTCTCTCTCGTTCTTTGTAGAAACTGATCTTGTCTGAGACGTCCATCTTTGATGTGCTGCCCAACTTCTTCTACCACAGTAACCAGGTGGTCCGGATGGCTGCCCTGGAGGTGAGAGGAAGCAGATCGTGGTTTTTGGATTCAAAGCCACCGTAGCTGGTTGCCCAGAGAATTTAACCGTATTTGCCGATGAACTAAGAGGGCCATTTCAGGGGATTAAAGGAGACAATCCTCCACTGTAGCCAGATCTCTACTGTGTTAACTCTCGTGTCTGTGTTTCCCACCCCAGGTGTACGTACGTAGAGCCTACATTGCCTATGAGCTCAACAGCGTCCAGCACAGACAGCTGAAGGACAACACCTGCATTGTAGAGTTCCAGTTCATGCTGCCTACTTCCCACCCCAACCGGTACGTACACACACACACACACACACAGGAGATGGTTCTATATGGGAGGTGGTTCTACGGTGCTTTCGGAAAGTATTCAGATCCCTTCACTTTTTTACATTAGACTTTTTCTAAAATTGATTAAGTGAACTGTTTACCTCATCAATCTACTACACACAATACCCCATAATGACAAAGCGAAAACAGGTTTTTAGACTTTTGCAGATTTATTAAAAACAGAAACCTTATTTACATAAGTATTCCTACACTTTGCTAAGATATTTGAAATTAAGCTCAGGTATATCCTGTTTCCATTGACCATCCTTGATGTTTCTACAACTTGATTGGAGTTCACCTGTGGTAAATTCAATTGATTGGATTTGGAAAGGCACAGGCCTGAATGCCAAGCGTCAAGTCTGGAGGAAACCTATGGTGAAGAATGGTGGCAGCATCGTGCTGTGGGGATGTTTTTTGGCAGGGACTGGGAGGCATGATCGAGGGAAAGATAAACAGAACAAAGTACTTGGTGAAAACCTGCTCCAGAGCTCTCCGGACCTCAGGCTGCGGTGAAGGTTCACCTTCCAAAAGGACCCTAAGCACACAGCCAAGAAAACACAGGAGTGGCTTCGCGACAAGTCTCTGAATGTCCTAATTAAGTGGCCCAGCCAGAGCCTGGACTTGAATCCAATCGAACATCCCTGGAGAGACCTGAAAATATCTGTGCTGCAACGCTCCCAATTCAACCTGAGACGATCTGCAGAGAAGAATGGGAGAAACTCTTCAAATACAGGTGTGCCAAGCTTGTAGCACAATACCCAAGAAGACTTGAGGCTGTAATTACTGCCGAAGGTGCTTCAACAAAGTACTGAATAAATGGTCTGAATACTTATGTAAATGTGATATTTCAGTTTTTGTAGTTTTTATAAATCTGCAAAAAATGTCAACCTTTTTTTACTTTGTTATTGTGTGATTGATGTAAGAAAACCAATTTAAATCATTTAGAATAAGGGTGTAACGTAACAAAATGTGAAAATAGTGAAAGGGTCTGAATACTTTCCTAATGCCCTTTATATGGGAGGTGGTTTTACATGGGAGATGAGCACTAACAGAGACCAGAGTTTTCAGGAGAGTACTGTCTTTCACCATCTCCAGAAGGGTTCCTGTTCTCATCCGTGGTGCCACGCTTCTTTTACCCACATTCCACTGTGTTCAACCCCTGAAAAACGCTCCTCATGTGCAAAAGCAGGTGTTCTGTGAGAGCTCAAATACTTTCTCTGGTTTACAAAACAATGTGTGAGTGGAAACGAACTATTTTCCTGTCAGCATAAGAGTCCACTTTTGTCGATCTGTCCACTGGATGACTACAAGATTAACGTATTCTGAAGATCTGTCTCATCTGTTTCAGTAACACACAACCAGAGAGTGACTCAGAACTTGTACTGTACATGTTCAGCGTTTGTGTCGACTGCCCGTTACTGATCCCAGATACATAGATGTTCTGTGTGTAATGTTGTGGATGATCATGTCTTTGCTTCTTGCTGTTGTGCCCATGTACAATTTTTGATATGGCTGATAAATAACTGTGATCCAGTGTGTTGACCCCCTCAGACATGAGGGGTCGTCTCCCATTGACTGCTATGCTCAGATTGTTGCAGGCACCTGCTTTAACCTATTTTAAAATGTTTAACCCAGTTGCATTAACCAACCATGATTGGCTTCCTCATTGGAACTAAGCTAGCTGCGTGCATGTCTCCCACCTCAGGAATGAACCAAAACCCTGACCAAAGAATAGGCTTCTAGGGAGGTTTAGGACTATTGTTGCATTTCTGGAGGATCAATCCTAGAGTGCAATGTGTATGTTTATGAGACAATACATTTGTTGTAATGATCCTTAGTCTGACACCACTGAGCATCCAGCCCATGTGCTGCCTGCCATTTGTAATACATTGTTAGTTCATGAAGCCCTTGAAGTCAACCATAAGGCCTATGTCATGTGTTACTCCTGACAACCTAACAAATTCTAACAATGTTCAAAATGTACCATATGAGACGCCAACCATATCCATAATACATAGTCTCACACTTGTATGATTCACACACACACTTCTCTGAGCCCTGACTGCTTCCTTAAACTGATGCCTGCCTAACTAATCAATCAGTGTTGTTTGATTGCAGAGGGAACATCCCAACTCTAAACAGGTATAGTACACATTCTTCTTATTGCAACCAATATGTAGACTTCAGTGGAGGCTGGTGGGAGGAGCTCTAGGAGGACGGGCTCGTTGGAATGGGTGGAACGGTGTCAAACATATGGAAACCACGTTTGACTCCGTTCCATTTATTATATTCCAGCCATTACAATGAGCCTGTCCTCCTATAGCGCCTCCCACCAGCCTCATCTGGTAGACCTGAGACGCTCTAGACTAGAAAGCAGCATGGTCAACAATCTGCAGAGAAACGTTACTGAAAGCCTTAATGCCTGCAACATTTAGAATGTAATCGAATTGTAATTCTACCATTTACACTTAACAAAAATGTAAACGCAACATGTAAAGTGTTCTTTTTTTTTTTTTTCATGAGCTGTAATTAAAGAACACAGAAATGTTCCACATAAAAGCTTATTTTTCTCATTGTGTGCACAAATTAGTTTACATCCCTGTATGAACTAACTCAGTAAAATATTTTAAATTGTTGCGTATATATTTCTGTTCAGTGTGGGTGTAGATTATATATAGATGGATTGCATCTTGTGGCAAGACAAGATAACGTTGGGCGTTATTGAAATGCTTGGCTATACTGCTTGTTCTGTAAAGTGTTACAAGTTATTCCAAAAATGAATCCGATTTTTACAATTGGAGCTGAATATGTTTGATCACGGATCATTTACTAAATCAATGGTAACAGCATGGCATGATGCAGCATACTGAGATTCTGTCTTTCTGTGGGTGTATTGTCGGTGTATGTACGCTACATTGTGTGTATGCAAATCATGGATCTTGTGCTGTTTTCCGGTGAGAAATGGGGAGTCAAAAGATGTTGACTACATGTACATTAACTTTGTAATATTCTGGGGCAAAATGTTATCAAATAGTGCTCTGTGAGATCGGATGTCCTGTTTTGCTTTGTTAGCTGTGTTCTGAATGAGCTGCCTGCTACTGTCCTCTCAGGAGACTGTCTGCCCTGCCTCTTCTACTTAAGCCTGTGTCTGTGGACAGTAAAATACAGGACACAAAAGCACAGGATGATAAAACAAAGGATGACTCTAAAACGGAGGACAATAAACCTCCAGATACGGATGACTCTGTGGACAGGTTGGGCCCTATAGCAGCCTCTAGGCTATATATCATTCTGTGGGCTAATATACTTCTGGGCTTAACCTCTCTAAAAGGGGACTTGGCCTCTGTGTGGAGGGGAGAGGAGGACCTCTGAATACTGAAAACACCTGGGGGAACTTTTGGGTCTTCTATGTTTGGCTGAGGGGAAAATCTACAATGCTTCCATGTCCACTAACATTATACAGATGTGCTCCTCCACATAATCTACAGTACCACTTAGCGTTTGAACACTGCTGCTGGGCTGCTCCATGAGTATTACATCCAGATCTATGAGGCACATTTAGTTATATTCTGATCGTCATTCACTGATCTCTGTGAGAACATGGTGCTATATTACTGTAGGTTTGGAAGTGAATGAGGAGTCAATGTTCCTTCTGTCCCAGCAGCTTATCACAGAGATGGTAAATACTGGTGTGTGATAGAAGTGGCTGGTGGGGGGCTCTTAAAGGTGACTCTCCTTTGGGCCAGAAATGGGCTCTGTCCTACTCTGGGTGGGTGAGTGAATGTGTTTGCTGCAGGACCCCTGTCTAATGGCTGTCTGTATTGTGATCCCAGGATGTCGTTCTCGTCCAACCTGAACCACTACGGCATGGTGCACATGGGCAGCGTGAGTGACGTCCTCCTGGACACATCTTTCACCCCACCTTGCCAGCGCATGGGAGCCATGGTCTCCTTCCGCTCCTTCCAGGAGTTCACCAGGTGAGGGCTCTTTTGACCTTTTCAAAATCATTACATTATAACTTTATTATTATCCCACATTGGGAAATGGCATTATTGAATTAGAGCTGTAATACTTATATTTTACCTTAAGTGTCTGTTTGTGTGGTGTCTAACCGTGGTCCTTTCCACTCCCTCAGGGACATTAAAGACGTGATGAGCTGTTTCTCTGACTCTCCTCCTCACAGCCCCACCTTCCCAGAGGGAGGGAACCCTGTGCTCTATGGAGAGGAGGACACCAAGGTCAGAACGTTCTGCTAGTACTGATTCTGAGGTGTATTGCAACACTAGAGTATTGTGACTGAGAGCCCTTTGTTCACTGCTACAAAGTAGAATGACCTTGCTTTTCTTCACATAGTTGCAATATTCACGACTGAAATGATTGGCACCCTTGATAAAGATGCGCAACAAGGACTGTGTTAAATAAATAGAAATACTGAGCTATGTTGGATGCAATATATTTTAAAGAGATTAATACAATTGCTCAGAGAAAGAGTTTGTAGAACAAGTAATATTTTATCTTCTCAAAGGTAGTGGTCAAAATGATTGGCACCTCCTGTTTTCAGTACCTGTGGTTTGAATTAAAGGGGGGGAAAGAGGGATGCATAATGAGTTGTCCAACTGAATGTATTCAACTGAAATGTGTCTTCCGCATTTAACCCAACCATTGATTGCGTGCCACGTCAGCGACAGTGTCATCAGCTGACGGATTGCTGTAACGTATATGTGGTTAGCTGATACATAAAATACCTATCCAGGCTTTGTAAATCTGGCAGGTGTCCGCAACACCCAGGCAGAGGAACGCGCCCAATATCAAGGGTGCCAATAATTTTGGTTGTGACTACTTTCTCTTTGAATTGTATGACTGAGGTTTGCCTGCATGTGTTTGTGTCCCAGAGTATCCAAGATGAGCCCGTTCACATCCTCAACGTGGCCATTAAGACTGACAGTGACATCGACGATGACGGCCTGGCCGCCATGTTCCGGGAGTTCACCCAGTCAGAGGTCAGATGAGCCTTTCAGGAAATACAACTGGACACATTGGCATTTTAGTCATTTAGCAGACACACTTATCCGGGGTGACTTACAGGAGCAATTGGGGTTAAGTGCCTTGCTCAACGGCACATCAACAAAAAATAATTGCCTGGTCTGCTCGGTGACTCAAACCAGCAACTTTTTGGTTACTGGCCCAACGCTCTTAACCGCTATGCTACCTCCCTCCCAGTTGCTCATACTTTCTCTTCCTCTGTCTTCGTTCCCCAGAAATCCCTGCTGTTTGAACATGGCATCCGCAGGCTGACCTTCCTGGTAGCTCAGAAGGTGAGGACTAAGATTCCCACTCCCCTACTCTACCCTCGGTTTTCTAAGCAACTCTCTGCCAATCACCATCAACTATCTTATCTTAATCTCAGTGATACTGGTTGAATCTCCAGACATCCAGACAGCATGAGAGTCACTTTTCATTTGGAATGGCCTATCATTTGACTAATTTGTATCTCAAATTTGGCTGTTTTGATTGCTTGCCATATTGTCCCTCTGTATCCATGTCTTGCCTTTGCTGTGGTGTTTGTGCTGACAGGATTTCAGGAAGGCAGTCAACTGTGAGGTGGACCAGAGGTTTCATGTGAGTAGCCTGGGAGGATGTGGATGATGACTGTGAAACAGTACACTTTGTCTTCCTGTATTGTCAACTCTTTCCTTTAAGCACTCAAAGTAGCTTTTAGATTCTGGGATAAAATGAAAGCGTTTGAGAATAAAGACATTTGGGTAAATGCCAGGTTCCCTTCTCTCTCTCCCCGCATCGTGACTTCAGCCCTTTGACTCTGTCGTCACTAGTTAAAACAACCACAAAGTCATCATAATGGCTAAACCATGCTCATTTATACATTTTATTTTCTTAAAATCTGATTTTTAAACCTAACCTTAACCTTATTTTTTTTGTCCTTAAATTAAGACCAAAAAGCCAATTTGGACTGTCGCTGTGGAATCCGACTTTGTGGCTGTGTTATCTACTGGGTCGGCGTGGCCGCCCTCGTTATCTACTGGGTCGGCGTGGCCGCCCTCGTTATCTACTGGGTCGGCGTGGCCGCCCTCGTTATCTACTGGGTCGGCGTGGCCGCCCTCGTTATCTACTGGGTCGGCGTGGCCGCCCTCGTTATCTACTGGGTCGGCGTGGCCGCCCTCGTTATCTACTGGGTCGGCGTGGCCGCCCTCGTTATCTACTGGGTCGGCGTGGCCGCCCTCGTTATCTACTGGGTCGGCGTGGCCGCCCTCGTTATCTACTGGGTCGGCGTGGCCGCCCTCGTTATCTACTGGGTCGGCGTGGCCGCCCTCGTTATCTACTGGGTCGGCGTGGCCGCCCTCGTTATCTACTGGGTCGGCGTGGCCGCCCTCGTTATCTACTGGGTCGGCGTGGCCGCCCTCGTTATCTACTGGGTCGGCGTGGCCGCCCTCGTTATCTACTGGGTCGGCGTGGCCGCCCTCGTTATCTACTGGGTCGGCGTGGCCGCCCTCGTTATCTACTGGGTCGGCGTGGCCGCCCTCGTTATGTGGGTCGGCGTCTCGTATCCTCCGAATATTTTTATTTATTTAACTAGGCAAGTCAGTTAAGAACAAATTCTTATTTACGACAACCTACACCAGCAAAACCCGGACGACGCTGGGCCAATTGTGCGCCGCCCTATGGGACTCCCAATGACAACTAGTTGTGATACAGCTTGGATTCGAACCAGGGTGTCTGTAGTGAAGCCTCTAGCACTGAGATGAAGTGCCTGCCAACACACTGACACTGACTCAACTCCAGCCACTTTAATAATGGGAATTGATGGGAAATGATGTAAATATATCACTAGCCACTTTAAACAATGCTACCTTATATAATGTTACTTACCCTACATTATTCATCTCATAGGCATACGTATATACTGTACTCTATATCATCGACTGTATCCTTATGTAATACATGTATCACTAGCCACTTTAACTATGCCACTTTGTTTACATACTCATCTCATATGTATATACTGTACTCGATACAATCTACTGTATCTGCCTATGCTGCTCTGTACCATCACTCATTCATATATCCTTATGTACATATTCTTTATCCCCTCACACTGTGTACAAGACAGTAGTTTTGGAATTGTTAGTTAGATTACTTGTTGGTTATTACTGCATTGTCGGAACTAGAAGCACAAGCATTTCGCTACACTCGCATTAACATCTGCTAACCATGTGTATGTGACAAATAAAATTTGATTTGATTTAGACCACTGCGCCACTCGGGAGCCCGAGTAGCCAACCCTCTTCACAGACTACACTGACCAGTGTATTCACGCATATTAAATAGTGTATTCTTTGTTATTGAGAGAATAGGGGATGTGATGTACTAACACCATTGTGTTGACAGCTCTCTTGTGATCATGTACACATCCAGTTGATGAGTGTTTGCAATTAGGCCAGTATTCTTTGTCCAAGTGGGGTACGATCATCAAAGACAAACCTGCCAACCAGGCTTCTAGCTTGAGCATTCAGAAATACAAAGCACTCCCTGTTGGAAAGATAATGTTTTATTCATTGGTTCAGATGTGACTGCTGCCTGTTGCAGTCTGTCATTATGTAAAAAGGCAGTTTTGGGAAAATACACTGTAATTTCACCCTCGGACACCAGGCCAAATAGGAGGAGATCAGGGCTGTTGAATGTTAAACAGGCTGTTGCTGATCAGACTGATGCCATAGTGTTCCTCTTCAAGCTCACAGCAATTCACATGATAGCGCTCATCACAGCTTATTGAGGGAGAAATGTAGACCCTTAGAAGGAAATGTAGCCGCTTAGTCTTGTTAGAATGTCGCTGTCATTTTCACCTGCAGTCATTGGGTTCTCTAGATGTCATGTCTATTTTTAGTCTAGATGGTTCTGTAACTTTAGGTTATTTTCACACTTGGTCCCTTTCAGACAAAACATTTTTTAACCCAGTGCGGTAGGCTTAATTTTTTGGTGGAGTGTACAATCCAAAGGAACTCCAACGCCTCAAGAGCCCCCATAGCGAACCGAACTGAGAGTGAAGGTTTTTTTCACATAGTCCTCTTTTTGAAGTGATATCAGGGGGAAAAAACAGCAAAATAACTCTTATCTTTGTATTCACACTGCCCTTGCCTTTTTTGTGGTCCGAGTCCTCTTTACATTCTCATTGCTGTCTAGAAAGATCTTTTCCCAACATTGACTCAATGCACTCTGGGTTTTTACAATGTGCAGGAAAAACCATTCCATCAGAACGTGTTATCAGACAGCTAGATATACCTACTTACATTTTGGAAGCTTTTAACTGCGTTTAGTTCGAATATGAGACTAAATACTTTTAATCAGAAGATGCTATTAACAGGTTTGAATAGTGTGAACATATTTTCTAAAATAAATTCTAGCTCTTAAAGGGACAGTAGCCTACATTGGGTGTGCAATTGTCAATTAGAGCATTATGAAGCTCTCTTAGCCTATAGATCACATATTGCAAACAAATCATCTGAACCTGCAAGTTATCATCTCTTTTGTGGCACCAATGTGAGGGGTTATGGCAGGGGAAGTGGTGTCGCAGTAGCCTAGTGTGAGGGGGTTATGGCAGGGGAAGTGGTGTTGCAGTAGTCTAGTGTGAGGGGTTATGGCAGGGGTCTAGTGTGAGGGGTTATGGCAGGAGAAGCGGTGTCGCAGTAGTCTAGTGTGAGGGGGTTATGGCAGGGGAAGTGGTGTCCCAGTAGTCTAGTGTGAGGGGTTATGGCAGGGGAAGCGGTGTCGCAGTAGTCTAGTGTGAGGGGTTATGGCAGGGGAAGCGGTGTCGCAGTAGTCTAGTGTGAGGGTTTATGGCAGGGGAAGCGGTGTCGCAGTAGTCTAGTGTGAGGGTTTATGGCAGGGGCAGTGGTGTCGCAGTAGTCTAGTGTGAGGGGTTATGGCAGGGGAGACAGTGTTGCAGTAGTCTAGTGTGAGGGGTTATGGCAGGGGTCTAGTGTGAGGGGTTATGGCAGGGGTCTAGTGTGAGGGGTTATGGCAGGGGTCTAGTGTGAGGGGTTATGGCAGGGGAAGTGGTGTCGCAGTAGTCTAGTGTGAGGGGTTATGGCAGGGGTCTAGTGTGAGGGGTTATGGCAGGGGTCTAGTGTGAGGGGTTATGGCAGGGGTCTAGTGTGAGGGGTTATGGCAGGGGAAGCGGTGTCGCAGTAGTCTAGTGTGAGGGGTTATGACAGGGGAAGCGGTGTCGCAATAGTCTAGTGTGAGGGGTTATGGCAGGGGTCTAGTGTGAGGGGTTATGGTAGTAGTCTAGTGTGAGGGGGTTATGGCAGTAGAAGTGGTGTCGCAGTAGTCTAGTGTGAGGGGTTATGGCAGGGGTCTATTGTGAGGGGTTATGGCAGGGGAAGTGGTGTCGCAGTAGTCTAGTGTGAAGGGTTATGGCAGGGGTCTAGTGTGAGGGGTTATGGCAGGGGTCTAGTGTGAGGGGTTATGGCAGGGGAAGCGGTGTCGCAGTAGTCTAGTGTGAGGGGTTATGGCAGGGGTCTAGTGTGAGGGGTTATGGCAGGGGTCTAGTGTGAGGGGTTATGGCAGGGGAAGTGGTGTCGCAGTAGTCTAGTGTGAGGGGTTATGGCAGGGGTCTAGTGTGAGGGGTTATGGCAGGGGTCTAGTGTGAGGGGTTATGGCAGGGGTCTAGTGTGAGGGGTTATGGCAGGGGAAGCGGTGTCGCAGTAGTCTAGTGTGAGGGGTTATGGCAGGGGTCTAGTGTGAGGGGTTATGGCAGGGGTCTAGTGTGAGGGGTTATGGCAGGGGTCTAGTGTGAGGGGTTATGGCAGGGGAAGCGGTGTCGCAGTAGTCTAGTGTGAGGGGTTATGGCAGGGGTCTAGTGTGAGGGGTTATGGCAGGGGTCTAGTGTGAGGGGTTATGGCAGGGGTCTAGTGTGAGGGGTTATGGCAGGGGTCTAGTGTGAGGGGTTATGGCAGTAGAAGTGGTGTCGCAGTAGTCTAGTGTGAGGGGTTATGGCAGGGGTCTATTGTGAGGGGTTATGGCAGGGGAAGTGGTGTCGCAGTAGTCTAGTGTGAAGGGTTATGGCAGGGGTCTAGTGTGAGGGGTTATGGCAGGGGTCTAGTGTGAGGGGTTATGGCAGGGGAAGCGGTGTCGCAGTAGTCTAGTGTGAGGGGTTATGGCAGGGGTCTAGTGTGAGGGGTTATGGCAGGGGTCTAGTGTGAGGGGTTATGGCAGGGGAAGTGGTGTCGCAGTAGTCTAGTGTGAGGGGTTATGGCAGGGGTCTAGTGTGAGGGGTTATGGCAGGGGTCTAGTGTGAGGGGTTATGGCAGGGGTCTAGTGTGAGGGGTTATGGCAGGGGAAGCGGTGTCGCAGTAGTCTAGTGTGAGGGGTTATGGCAGGGGTCTAGTGTGAGGGGTTATGGCAGGGGTCTAGTGTGAGGGGTTATGGCAGGGGTCTAGTGTGAGGGGTTATGGCAGGGGTCTAGTGTGAGGGGTTATGGCAGGGGTCTAGTGTGAGGGGTTATGGCAGGGGTCTAGTGTGAGGGGGTTATGGCAGGGGAAGTGGTGTCCCAGTAGTCTAGTGTGAGGGGGTTATGGCAGGGGAAGTGGTGTCGCAGTAGTCTAGTGTGAGGGGTTATGGCAGGGGAAGTGGTGTCGCAGTAGTCTAGTGTGAGGGGTTATGGCAGTGGTCTAGTGTGAGGGGTTATGGCAGTGGTCTAGTGTGAGGGGTTATGGCAGGGGTCTAGTGTGAGGGGTTATGGCAGGGGAAGTGGTGTCGCAGTAGTCTAGTGTGGGGGGTTATGGCAGGGGTCTAGTGTGAGGGGTTATGGCAGGGGTCTAGTGTGAGGGGTTATGGCAGGGGTCTAGTGTGAGGGGTTATGGCAGGGGAAGCGGTGTCGCAGTAGTCTAGTGTGAGGGGTTATGGCAGGGGTCTAGTGTGAGGGGTTATGGCAGGGGTCTAGTGTGAGGGGTTATGGCAGGGGAAGTGGTGTCGCAGTAGTCTAGTGTGAGGGGTTATGGCAGGGGTCTAGTGTGAGGGGTTATGGCAGGGGTCTAGTGTGAGGGGTTATGGCAGGGGTCTAGTGTGAGGGGTTATGGCATGGGTCTAGTGTGAGGGGTTATGGCAGGGGTCTAGTGTGAGGGGTTATGGCAGGGGTCTAGTGTGAGGGGTTATGGCAGGGGTCTAGTGTGAGGGGTTATGGCAGGGGTCTAGTGTGAGGGGTTATGGCAGGGGTCTAGTGTGAGGGGGTTATGGCAGGGGAAGCGGTGTCCCAGTAGTCCTGTGTGAGGGGTTATGGCAGGGGTCTAGTGTGAGGGGGTTATGGCAGGGGAAGCGGTTTCCCAGTAGTCTAGTGTGAGGGGGTTATGGCAGGGGAAGTGGTGTCGCAGTAGTCTAGTGTGAGGGGTTATGGCAGGGGAAGTGGTGTCGCAGTAGTCTAGTGTGAGGGGTTATGGCAGGGGAAGTGGTGTCTCAGTAGTCTAGTGTGAGGGGTTATGGCAGGGGAAGTGGTGTCGCAGTAGTCTAGTGTGAGGGGGTTATGGCAGGGGAAGTCGTGTCCCAGTAGTCTAGTGTGAGGGGGTTATGGCAGGGGAAGCGGTGTCCCAGTAGTCTAGTGTGAGGGGGAAATGGCAGGGGTCTAGTGTGAGGGGTTATGGCAGGGGAAGCGGTTTCGCAGTAGTCTACTGTGAGGGGTTATGGCAAGGGAAGTGGTGTCGCAGTAGTCTAGTGTGAGGGGTTATGGCAGGGGAAGTGGTGTTGCAGTAGTCTAGTGTGAGGGGTTATGGCAGGGGAAGTGGTGTCTCAGTAGTCTAGTGTGAGGGGTTATGGCAGGGGTCTAGTGTGAGGGGTTATGGCAGGGGAAGTGGTGTCGCAGTCTAGTGTGAGGGGTTATGGCAGGGGAAGTGGTGTCGCAGTAGTCTAGTGTGAGGGGTTATGGCAGGGGAAGTGGTGTCGCAGTAGTCTAGTGTGAGGGGTTATGGCAGGGGTCTAGTGTGAGGGGTTATGGCAGGGGAAGTGGTGTCGCAGTAGTCTTTTGTGGGGGGTTATGGCAGGGGAAGTGGTGTCGCAGTAGTCTTGTGTGGGGGGTTATGGCAGGGGAAGTGGTGTCGCAGTAGTCTAGTGTGAGGGGTTATGACAGGGGAAGTGGTGTCGCAGTAGTCTCGTGTCGGGGGTTATGGCAGGGGAAGCGGTGTCGCAGTAGTCTAGTGTGAGGGGTTATGGCAGGGGTCTAGTGTGGGGTTATGGCAGTGGTCTAGTGTGAGGGGTTATGGCAGTGGTCTAGTGTGAGGGGTTATGGCAGTGGTCTAGTGTGAGGGGTTATGGCAGGGGTCTAGTGTGAGGGGTTATGGCAGGGGTCTAGTGTGAGGGTTTATGGCAGGGGTCTAGTGTGAGGGGTTATGGCAGTGGTCTAGTGTGAGGGGTTATGGCAGGGGTCTAGTGTGAGGGGTTATGGCAGGGGAAGTGGTGTCGCAGTAGTCTAGTGTGAGGGGTTATGGCAGGGGTCTAGTGTGAGGGGTTATGGCAGGGGAAGTGGTGTCGCAGTAGTCTAGTGTGAGGGGTTATGGCAGGGGAAGTGGTGTTGCAGTAGTCTAGTGTGAGGGGTTATGGCAGGGGTCTAGTGTGAGGGGTTATAGCAGGAGAAGCGGTGTCGCAGTAGTCTAGTGTGAGGGTGTTATGGCAGGGGAAGTGGTGTCGCAGTAGTCTAGTGTGAGGGGTTATGGCAGGGGAAGCGGTGTCGCAGTAGTCTAGTGTGAGGGGTTATGGCAGTAGTCTAGTGTGAGGGGTTATGGCAGGGGTCTAGTGTGAGGGGTTATGGCAGGGGTCTAGTGTGAGGGGTTATGGCAGGGGTCTAGTGTGAGGGGTTATGGCAGGGGAAGTGGTGTCGCAGTAGTCTAGTGAGAGGGGTTATGGCAGTGGTCTAGTGTGAGGGGTTATGGCAGGGGTCTAGTGTGAGGGGTTATGGCAGGGGAAGCGGTGTCGCAGTAGTCTAGTGTGAGGGGTAATGCCAGGGGTCTAGTGCGTGGCGCAGGAATGACAAGCGAACCTGGGGAGCTTTGTGTTCACATTGCCCTAAAAAAGGGAGCTGGACAGAGGATTTCAAGCAAACCAAACTCAGACCACCTCTCAATGGGTTTGCTTTGGGGGCTCTTTCGAGGGGTCTGAGTTCCATTGGAGTGTTCATACTGGATAAAAAATTAAGCGAACCACACAAGTTCACAAAAATTGTCTGACAGAGACCAAGTGTGATGAGTTTCACAATATGTGAAAACACACTTAGTTGCAGCATAGCAGGGATCCTTGAATTCCTGCACTCAAAGCCCTAACTGTCATTCTTGGCCGGTCTTAACCAGTAGAACTGGTAGGTTGGCAACGTGTGTTCTTTGTACCATGAGAATCTGTTTAACTCTACTCTCTCTCCTCACCTGTCTGTCTCCCACACAGAGAGAGTTCCCCAAGTTCTTCACCTTTCGGTCCAGAGACAAGGTTAGTGTCTTCACATTGTCTTTGTGTCAATATGAACACTGGCTTTATGGGCTACCATCAAATAATAGGGAATGGTCTGCTCAGTGGTAGTGGTCAATAAACGGTTTGAATCCATCCCAGAAAGATAAGGGAATTCATATTTGAAGTGCAAACACCGACTGAATATATTACTGAGATGAAAGATGAGCCCAAATGACCATGTTTCTCAATGTGTAGACTAGAGTTACAGTGGAAGAGGTAAGCCAGTTTCAACTAGACAAGTGTCAATTTCACATAATGACTACAATTGAGGTGAGGCAATTTGAATAAGATGGTTGCAGAAGTACCTTTCTGCTGTCCTTGCTCACCCCTTCGTTGGCACTGAAAGTCTCTCTAACATGATCAATGACGGCTCATCCCCTGCCTAGGCCCCTGATAGTCTCACTACAATGGCACCACAAACTCATTACCGTAATTATCTATTTAATGACGTCTCCATTTAAGAGAAATTACACCCATTAGCAGGCTGAGATTGCCTTTGATTTAATTTACTTAATGCAGTGTATGGCTGGCGGGTACCCTCTACTCTTATACAAACCAAATGCTCCTGAAACAGCCAAGTTCCCTGAGTTCTGCAGCTATTAATATTGCTGATGATGGTCGAACAGCCTTAACTGGTTGTCATTTCTAAGCCTTGAGGAAAGATCATTCCCATGTCTTGAACCCTCATTGGTTGGTGTGACTGTATCTTGCTGTGGGTGGCTGTGTCCTGCTGTCTGTGGCGGTGTCTTCTTGTGCGACTGCCTTGCTATGTAACGGACTGTCACCATGCGTCTCCAGTTTGAGGAGGACAGGATCTACCGTCACTTGGAGCCGGCGCTGGCCTTCCAGCTGGAGCTGAACCGCATGCGTAACTTTGCCCTGACCGCCATTCCCTGTGCCAACCACAAGATGCACCTTTACCTGGGCGCTGCCCGTGTGGAGGTGGGCACAGAGGTCACAGACTACCGGTTCTTTGTCCGGGCCATCATCCGTCACTCAGACCTGGTCACCAAGGTGAGAGCAATATTGACACACTGCTTTGTGAGTGTGTTTTGATTGTTACACCTGTTCAGTTTGTATATGAAAACGTGCCCCTCTGACCTCTGCTTCCGTCCTGTGTCTTATCTCCAGGAGGCGTCTTTTGAGTACCTCCACAACGAGGCAGAGCGTCTGCTGCTGGAGGCCATGGACGAGCTGGAGGTGGCCTTCAACAACACCACCGTACGCACCGACTGCAACCACATCTTCCTCAACTTTGTCCCCACCGTCATCATGGACCCCTCCAAGGTCAGTGGTAGCACACCCAAGACCTGTACCTGCACTGTGTACATTGGTTTTGTACATGTAGTGATGTGTTTTGGTATTGTATATGTTTATAACGAACTTCTCTCTGTGTAACCATGCTCAGATTGAGGAGTCGGTGCGCTCTATGGTGATGCGTTACGGCAGTAGGCTGTGGAAGCTCCGGGTCCTGCAGGCTGAGCTGAAGATCAACATCCGGCTGACACCCACAGGCAAACAGATCCCCATTCGCCTTTTCCTCACCAACGAGTCAGGCTACTACCTGGACATCAGCCTGTACAAGGAGGTCACCGATTCCCGTACGGGACAGTTGGGGCCTAAAGACCGACAGGTGGGGCACTCGCATGTCCCTCATGCCCCACACTCCCATCCAATCACAGGCCGGGGAAGCAGCTTCATACATAATCCTCAGCTCCCAGAATGCACCTTTAATGGGACACTCTTGGTTCTTGACATGCCAACTGTGGATCAGTCAGCCCACTGTGTAATGTGGAGCTGAGTGTTCTATAAGTTGGACAAGACTAGCAGTGATCATGATATTTTCCTTTTATATAGAACAGCCATCAATATGTCATCCCATTCCAGGGTAAATGATCCAAAAATCAAATGGTCATTGGCAGAGAGCATATGCAGAAGCTAAGAGTGTAGTAGTGGGGGTATTATTTTTCTTAACCTGTCTGTGGACCATAGTTGAGAGAGAAATGCTGAAATGTAACTCTTCCCATTTGTATTCTGGGCAGGTACCTTTATTAATTTAATGACTCTGGGTTCTATTTTGGAGGTGGTGTATGGTGCTAAGTGAGGATCCGGTGCATTGAGCTTAGCCTTATTAGTTAACACTTAAGCACCGGTGACGCCAGACCTATTCTTACCTTATGCTACTGTAGGTCCATGAGAACGTCTCAATAGCCAGATGTGTTAGATTAACGCTTCTTTTCTTAAAAAATGACTTCTATTGTGTTCTCATTCTGAGGAGTCGATATGCTCCTGTCTCTAATGTGAAATGACCGCTCAGGTTACCAGGTCTAGTCAAAGAGCCTAATCAGACGATGTGCTCAGCTGATTGGGATTTGAAAGAACATGTGGAATCAGTTATATCTACACAGAACAACTCTAAACACCTTTCTCACCATTTCATGTTTATCTTGGAATACAGTCCATGCCTGACGTCTGTCTGTCATTACATTACAATTTGGGTTCTGTGTTGTTTTTGTAGATGTGTGTGTGTGTGTGCTGCAATGGGCAGCTAGTGTCTGTGTGTGGGGAGTGACTCTGTCCCCTCTCCTCCAGATCATGTTCCAGGCATATGGGGACACGCAGGGTCCTCTACATGGCATGCTCATCAACACCCCATATGTGACTAAGGACCTGCTGCAGTCCAAACGCTTCCAGGCCCAGTCCCTGGGAACCACCTACGTCTATGACTTCCCTGAGATGGTCAGACAGGTACGGGCTGTGACACAACGGCCCACAGTGGTCTCCGTTGATGGTGTACATAAAAACATACAATCATGTGTTTTTGTTTCATTTAACTAGGTAAGACAGTTAAGAACACATTCTTATTTACAATGATGGCCTACCCCGGCTAAACCTTAACCCAGACAACGCTGGGCCAATTGTGCACTGCCCTATGGGACTCTCAATCACGGCCGGTTGTGATGCAGCCTGGAATCAAACTAGGGTCTGTAGTGGCGCCTCTAGCACTGAGATGCAGTGCCTTAGACCGCTGCACCACTCGGGAGCACTGTTTGGGGTCAACTGCATTTCAACTCGGTCAATTCAGGAAGTTAGTTGAAATCCAATGCATGAAATTAAGATTTCACATTGTAAAATAATGGGAAATGTCCAATTCATTAATTAAAATGTCTAACCTGAATTGAAATGTAATTGACCTCAACCCTGCATGTTATCACTTTCCAGTAAGTTTGATATATTAAGAGTGAGCAGCAGTCCCTTGTGTCTCTGGCTCCTCTTTCCTCCAGGCTCTAAAGAAGCTGTGGCAGTCCACCAAAGCCTTCGCCCACCTGCCCAAATGCCCTCTGCCCTCTGAGCTGCTCACTTTCACTGAGCTGGTCCTGGATCCACAGGGACAGCTGGTGCAGATGAACCGTCTACCAGGAGGGAACGAGGTAAGAAGTAACTCCTTTTTAAAGTTGCAGTTCCATTTCGGATCTGTAGGTGTCTCTGAGTTTCTTTGGCAGGATTGTTCAGTAGTTGTTTGCCAGGTTATTGTATTGCATGGGTATTGTCTTTGTGAAAATGCATACAACAGTAATGTCTCGACTACATAAATTAATGTGTACGTGTGTGTCCCTCTAGATTGGCATGGTGGCCTGGCGGATGACCATCAGGACCCCGGAGTACCCGGCAGGGCGTGAGATCATTGTGATCAGTAATGACATCACACACAAGATTGGTTCGTTTGGGCCGCAGGAGGACCTGCTGTTCCTGCAGGCCTCAGAGATGTCCAGGGAGAGTGGCATCCCTCGTATCTACATCTCTGCCAACAGCGGTGCCCGCATCGGCCTGGCAGAGGAGATCAGACACATGTTCCATGTAGCCTGGCAGGACACGGCAGACCCCTACAAGGTCAGCTGGCAGAAGGGGGCATGTGTAGACCTTCTATTGAAGAATTGAAACTATTTTAATTTGGAGATTAGTGTTGTAGGTGTCTGTTAGCAGATGGTACTGTTGTTTTGTCTGTATTGGTGTATTCCATTGGGGACCACGTTGGAAACAAGTGATGTTGGCTTTAATGTGGAATCCCCTGGGTTGTACTCTGCATCTTTTTTTTCCCAATAAATTAATGAATCAAATCAATCTACGTCTGTACGTCTGTACGTATGTCTGTATGTCTATTTATGTTCCTCGCAGTCTGCTGATTCAAAGTCTTTCTCTCCCCAGGGCTTCAAGTACTTGTACCTGACCCCTCAGGACTACAAGAAGGTGTCAGCCCTGAATTCTGTTCACTGTGAACACATAGAGGATGAGGGCGAGTCCAGGTGAGTCCAGACGTTACCCCTCAGCCATATTACTACTCACTGTCACCCTATTCAATACAGATAATACATCCAGCTCACTGGATTAGGCCAATGGAGAAACTGTAAATCTACAAATTAAGAGAATCAATGGACTGTGCATGAATACACATGAAAAGCACCTTGTACAATGGGAGAAGTGGAATAAGGATGAAGTGATTATTTCCACCGAGAAAGGCGGGATGTCTGACTGAGCCTTTCCTTGTTCAGGTACAAGATCACTGACATCATCGGGAAGGAGGAGGGTCTAGGGGTGGAGAACCTGAAGGGCTCTGGGATGATTGCTGGAGAGTCCTCTTTGGCCTATGATCAGGTCATCACCATGAACCTGGTATGCACCGACACACTGGAATGTACCGACACACACAGGCCTACGCACAGCACTTATAGGAATGGTGGACTTGACACCTCTTTAATTCGAAACTGTCTTTCATGTCTAAGTTAATACTTAAAGACCAGCTCTGGAACTATGGCGACTACTAAGTATATTTTTAGACATTGATTCAGACGTGATGGATGTGTCAATGTGTAGTTCGTACATGTAGAATATATGAGCAGATTTACTGTCTTGCATCAATTAGCAAAGAAATCCCTATATTGAAAGCGGATGTTTTTCTGGAAGCTGTGACGTGCCATTTTCCGCCACGCGGGCCAGCCCCTTAACAATTCGAGTTCTAGCCAATGGGCTTCAGTCCCTCGCCGTTTGAGTAACAGCTAGCAAGATGCACACACAGCAGAGAGAGCGCGCAATGACATGGTGCACGTATATCTGCAGATATGCACTTTGGCTATTTTTAGATCTACTGGCTGAGAAGTATACAGAAGTACTGGGGATTCTCAGAGGCAGAGAGGATGGCAAATCTAAGGATTGGTTTACCCTGATCACTGACATGCACTTGACCAGTGGTTTCCTAACCAGGCTGTGTGTACTTCTCTCTGCAGGTGACTTGTCGAGCAATCGGGATCGGAGCCTACCTGGTTAGGCTGGGTCAGAGGACCATCCAGGTGGAAAACTCCCACATCATCCTCACTGGGGCTGGAGCACTCAACAAGGTAAGGACCAGAATCACTCCCCCTGTCTTAGCTGTACCTCATGGCACACAAAACCGAAATACTGAGAGAGATTCTGCTTGGATGCAGTGTTCAAATCAAACTTTATTTGTCACATGCGCCAAATATAAAAAGTGTAGACCTTACCGTGAAATGCTTACTTACAAGCTCTTAACCAACAGTGCATTTCAGGAAGAGTTAAAATATTTACCAAATAAACTAAAGTAACACAATAACATAACAACCAGGCTATATTCAGGGGGTACCGGTAATGAGTTAATGTGCAGGTTAGTTGAGGTAAAATTGTACATGTAGGTAGGGGTGAAGTGACTATGCATAGATAATAAACAGTGAGTAACAGCAGTGTACAAGACAATTGTGGGGGGGGTGTCAATGTAATTGGCCATTTGATTAATTGTTCAGCAGTCTTATGGTTTGGGGGTAAAAGCTGTTAAGGAGCCTTTTGGTCCGAGACTTGGCGTCCTGGTACTGCTTGCCGTTCAGTAGCAGAGAAAACAGAATATGACTTTGGTGACTGGAGTCTGACAATTTTATGGGCTTTCCTGTGACACTGCCTAGTATATAGGTCCTGGATGGCAGGAAGCTTGGCCCCAGTGATGTACTGGGCCGTTCACACTACCCTCTTGCTGACCAGTTGCCATACTAGGCGGTGATGCAATTGGTCAGGATGCTCTCAATGGTGCAGCTGTAGAACTTTTTGAATATCTGGGAACCCATGCCAAATCTTTTCAGTCTCCTGAGGGGGAAAGGTGTTGTGCTCTCTTCACGACTTCTTGGTGTGTTTGGACCATGATAGTTCGTTGGTGATGTGGACACCAAGGAACTGGAAACTCTCGACCCCGCTCCACTACAGCCCGTTGATGTTAATGGAGGCCTATTCGGCCTGCTCCACTACAGCCCCGCCGATGTTAATGGGGGCCTGTTCGGCCGCCTTTTCCAGTTGTCCACGATCAGCTCCTTTGTATTGCTCACATTGAGGGAGAGGTTGTTGTCCATGCACAACACTGCCAGTTCTCTGACCTCCCTATAAGCCGTCTCATCATTGTTAGGCATCAGGCCTACCACTTGTGTCGTCAGCAAACTTAATGACAGTGTTGGAGTCGTGTTTGGCCACGCAGTCGTGGGTGAACAGGGAGTACAGGAGGGGACTAAGTACACACCCCTGAGTTTTGAGGATCAGTGTGGCAGATGTGTTGCATACCCTTACCACCTGGGGATGGCCTGTCAAAGTCCAGGATCCAGTTGCAGAGGGAGGTGTTTAGTCCCAGGGTCCTTAGCTTAGTGGTGAGTTTTGTGGGCACTATGGTATTGAAAGGTGAGCTGTCGTCAATGAACAGCATTCTCACATAGGTGTTCCTTTTGTCCAGGTGGGAAAGGGCAGTGTGGAGCGTGATTGCGGCATCTGTGGATCTGTTGAGGTGGTATGCAATTTGGAGTGGGTCTAGGGAGGATGCTGTTGATGTGAGCCATAACCAGCCTTTCAAAGCACTTCATGGCTACTGACATGAGTGCTACGGGGCGGTAATCATTTAGGCAGATTACCTTCGCTTCCTTTGGCACAGGGACTATGATGGTTTGCTTGAAACATGTAGGTATTACAGACTCTGTCAGGGAGAGGTTGACAATGTCAGTGAAGACACTTGCCATTTGGTCCACGCATGCTTTGAGTACACGTCCTGGTAATCCATCTGGCCCCGCTGCTTTGTGAATGTTGACCTGTTTAAAGGTCTTGCTCACATCGGCTAACGCGAGCGTTATATCACAGTCATCCAGAACAGCTGGTGCTCTTGTGCATGCTTCGGTGTTGCTTGCCTCAAAGCGAGCATAAAAGGCATTTAGCTCGTCTGGTAGACTCGTGTCACTGGGCAGCTCACTTTTGGGTTTCCCTTTGTTGTCCGTAATAGTTTTCAAGCCCTGCCACATCCGATGAGCGCCAGAGCCGGTGTAGTAGGATCCAATCTTAATCCTGTATTGACGCTTTGCTTGTTTGTTGGTTCGTCTGAGGGCATAGTGGGATTTCTTATAAGCGTCCGGATTAGTGTACCGCTCCTTGAAAGTGGCAGCTCTAGCCTTTAGCTCGGTGTGGATGTTGCCTGTAATCCATGGCTTCTGGTTGGGATATGTACGTACGGTCACTGTGGGGACAACGTCGTCGATGCACTTATTGATGAAGGCATGACTATTCAATGCCATTGGATGAATCCCGGAATATATTCAAGTCTGTGCTAGCAAAACAGTCCTGTGGTGTAGCATCCACATCTGACCCTTTCTGTATTGAGCGAGTCACAGGTACTTTGTGCTTTTAGTTTTTGTTTGGAATCAGGAGGATAGAATTATGGTCAGATTTGCCAAATGAAGGGCAGGGAGATCTTTGTGGTCTAGAGTTATTTATTATAATTTTTTCTTCCTCTGGTTGCAGTGCAGCGTCTGCAAAGGGACATTGGTTCTTTGTCTGACGAATAAAAGGTATATTCAGCTGTAGCACTCTCCACCATGCATCACTAACAACAAGACCACACATAATTAAATGAACCATTTTTAAAACGGATACCGTGAAGGGCATTTTATACTCTTTTAATTGTCCTGTTTTTTTTAAAGAATAGGCGACGTTCATGTGTGCTTTATGCACTGTGCTCCGTCAGCTGTGACGCACATAGATTGTTCCTTAGTTGATGCAATTAACGCATCTTCGTTTTAATTTGGAATTTCACTGATATGTATTACTCGGTCATGCCATTTATTTTGCAGTTAATTTGAGGAAGAGGACAGTGTAGTTTTGTTACTGTATACTGTAAGGACAGAGCGTTGGCCATTGGATAGATATCCTGTAAGAGGCCTCCCTCTGAAATAGTATGGAGGCAGAAAGACTGCATCATGTCTGAATCCAACAATACAAATTATAATGGTGTTTTGTGATCCCATATTATTCTCTCACTCAGTGTGCAGTTTTCCACCTCAGTGATCAGGCCTTTTTCGCCCTTGTTCTGTGGTTGAACCCCCCCCCCCCCTCGTCTCCCCAGTCATACTGCTGCAGCTCCTGGTGGAATAATAGAAAGAGAAGTGTCAAGTTGTTGTTTGCATAGAAATAGCAGTGTGATGCCTGAGGCTGCTGCTGGGACGAAGGACACCCATATCATTTGTCTCCAACCAGAATGAAAAGTTTTGCTGAAGCAGATTGTTTTCTCTCTCTCAGGGCTCCACTAGCACTGACTACCCACTGCTTTCCCCATCTCTCTGCCTCCGTCTCTCTTCCCTTTATCCCTCCTCAGTCTCAGCATTAACTTGACTTTATAATAAATTACATGACAAAACACAACATGAGCGTTTCCATTTGCAGGTTTTGCTGTGTGTGTGTGTGTGTGTGTTCGGATGCTAGAGAAACATCAGAAGATTATGTAATATCACAATTTTACAAATGTATTGTGTTACAGTAAATGTTTAAATGGGGAAACTATAGATTTACTGAAATGTATACATCTACCAGTGCAGCAGTAAATCTATAGTTTTTCCCAAATGGACGTCACAATGATGGACCGTCCATTCAACAATAATATGGCATAAAAATGTACCTAGACATTCACTATAACCTTGCCTTCATATTATATCCCCATAGACTCCCTGGTTCACCAAAGCCGTAGATACAGTCTGTCATCTAAAGACACTCATTTCATTCACTGATGGACATCTTTCTCCTGTTTGTATGGTGACTGGATAGTAACTACTGGTACAAATATCCCAGTGGGCCACTAAAAGAGCCTACGTCCCTCTCTCGTGCCTCCGCCATACCTCTTTTCTCCCTCTGCTGTGGAATGTTAATGAACCAAGGCCCAGCCCGGTGGCACAGTGGCCCTGTGTCTGCCTGTCAAGGTGACTGCAATGCTTCCCGGGGCCACGGGCTGGCCTGACAGCTTTAGGAGAGCACCCAGGATTTGTAGCCAGGGACATATCCATTTAATGGGAACAGAGAAAGTAAATGATGGTGAAGAGGTGAGAGCTGAGTGATCAACGAGCACCTCTGTGTTTTACGGGACTGTGTCCCCTGCACAGCCGTGTGTGTGTGGGGAGGTTAATGGGTCCATGCCATCCTTCATTAGCCTCTCACACCAAGAGACGCACAATAAACCAATATACACACACACATACAGGCAGTCTCATACACATGCTAGTCACTGTGTGTGTGTGAGCATGTGTGTTTTTGTATGTATGTGTGTGTGTGTGCTCATAAACCGGCTGTGAGGCAGTGTGCGGTGCGGGCGGGCAGCTCTTTGTCACAGCTCCTGTCGATTGTGTCGGGGAGGAGAAACCTCGGTATTAATTCACTCTGGAGGTTACAAATAACCCCTGGGAGGGAGAGCGCTGGATGCTAGCGGCCCCCCGTGACCGCCGTGATGCAGTGATCCCTAGCCACCGATCGACAGTATTGACGAGGCGGTGCCACGGTGGGGAGCAGGGGGGGGTCCCCTTTCAGATGTGTGTGTCATCCTATTGATCCAGAGCCCTGGTGACACCACCCTTTATCCTCGGCCGTAAGCCTCAAAGGGCTTGGTTCACTATGCACTGTAGGGAGAAGAATGTCTCAACATAAAAATACCCATTAGTTTGTAGGGAAATTGGATTACATGGTTTGACACTACCAAGGAAGAATTAGTGATTGTTATACAGAATGACATCACCCCCATCTTCTTTCCCGTAGGTGCTGGGTAGAGAGGTATACACCTCCAACAACCAGCTGGGTGGGATTCAGATCATGCACAACAACGGTGTGACACACAGCACTGTGTGTGATGACTTTGAGGGAGTCCACATGCTGCTGCACTGGCTCTCCTACATGCCCAAGGTAACCATCAGCTCTTACTGTCAACATGTATTCCACTGTCCATTCATTTAGGCTTAACCAATGCAAATGTACCTTTTATGCTACTCACAGTGAAGTTAGCTACTCACAGTGAAGCTGTGTTAAATTCAGAGGCAATGTTTACATTTTTTCTACGAGTTCTTGAATGTTTGTCCTCCATAGGACCGCTCTAGTCCTGTGCCCATCATCAATGCCAAGGACCCCATAGACCGGCTGGTGGAGTTTATGCCCACCAAGGCTCCCTATGACCCCCGCTGGATGCTGGCAGGACGCCCCGGCCAAAGTTAGTAACCCCCATTTTTATTAATTTTTTTCCCTCGGATTAATATTTCTTCAAAACATTTTACAGTACCCCACAAATGAGAAATAACTACTTTTCATTTACAACATATTGTAAACTTTGTACCCCACTCATCACCAACTCTATCTAAAGGATCTTATTATTCTCTCTTATTGTAATAATAATAATAATAATAATAATAATAATAATAATAACTCACGTGTACAGTAGTCATTCATCCTCTCATCCAGTCTCACTCGTGCTGCCTCAGCAGGTGTGGAACAACAGCTGATTGTCATTTAAAGGTTGACATGCGATATGCGCTGCTAATCTTTTGGGCAGATATCCCTGAGGTCAGGGGTTAAACTAATTCCTGACTGTTAGAGAGGGTTATAGGCTTGATGTAGGGGGATATTCCTCATTCAGACACTGAGAGACGCTGTGAATCCTGGGCTCGCTGGGTGGATGAAGAGGTGGAGATGGATGGCCTAGGTTTTACATGCATGGTCAGGCCCGAGCAGATTCCATATCAGTGTAATTACAACTTTGGGCAGAGGAAGCGACTGAGTTGCGGTGCGCGAGGCCATGTCTTCAGCAGTCCATGTCTTTAGCTATGATGAGCGGGGAGGCTTAATTGAATGGTAACCTCTTGGACTAGCCCTGTCCTCTGTCTGCCAGGAACAGCAGAGCTGAGCAAGGCTCTTTGCAGCCTCATCCGTCTGAAGATTAGAGATCTCTGTTCAAAATATAAAACAAACCCTGCTTTTGGCCGTATGGATATGACATGAGTGTATGGTCAGCATCTGGAGGGAAAATGTATTATTCTGCCAAATAAGGGCAAATGGTATTTCTCATTTACAGATGTTTACTTTGTAATAATCAATTATTAAAACTCTTTCTCGCTCTCCTCTCTCTCTCTCTCTTTCTGCAGCTCCAAAGGGCCCGTGGCAAAGTGGGTTCTTTGACCATGGCTCATTCATGGAGATCATGCAGCCTTGGGCTCAGAGTGTGGTGGTGGGCAGAGCCAGGTAAGGAACCACACCACATCACTACACTATTTCTAAGCAATATAGACACTATTAGTCCTTTTGTTAAACATACCAGAGCATTAAGACCAAGTCATTCTTGAGTGTCCGCAGAGCTTCAATGGTCATCTTGGTCACAACATAATTTGTTGAGAATGTATGTAATTATAGAACATAATCTTGTTTGAGCCATGCAGGAAATATATTAAGTGGCCTGAGATCTTTCCTCTGTTGAAGGTCATGCAAGTCGATCTACATTCTCCAGTACTGAATCCCTTCTAGCCTTTGTTCACATGAACCCGTGGATCCCATTTGTATGCATCTGTGTCCCGCATGAGGGAAGTTGAAGTTAGTTTTGTGAGCCATTGCTAATTAGCTCAGCACAAAGGCTAGAAGGTTTTGGGTACAGCTAGCATGTGCTAGTTAACATTGGCTCGCAAAACTACCTCTAACTTCACACTGGATGCAGATGCATACAAATAGGATTCCTTGCTAAAATCCCGAACTATCTGTTTAAAAGGCACTTACTATAGTGGTATTTTTTATTTAAGCTCTTGAGATGGGGAAACATACTTTTTAATAAGTTGAACATGTGCTCTTTATGACAATGTTCAAATGAGGGGACTTTGGAAGTTACACTACCAAAAGGTACTCGTTTGGTGGAGCGACCCTCCCATCAGCCCTCAGTTTCATAGTTGTGTGTCCTGTCCTGATATGACCCTCTTCTCTCTCACAGGCTAGGTGGCATACCTACTGGAGTGGTTGCTGTGGAAACTAGATCTGTGGAGCTGTCAATCCCAGCCGATCCAGCAAACCTGGACTCTGAAGCCAAGGTAACATCCTTTCAATACCTACAATATGTTGTGTCCTTATTCAGGTTGTTTTACATGAACACAGAGAAATACACACACACTCACACTCTGTTGTCCTATCCTCAGATCATCCAGCAGGCAGGCCAGGTGTGGTTCCCTGACTCTGCGTTTAAGACGTCACAGGCCATCAAGGATCTGAACCGCGAGGGCCTCCCTCTCATGGTGTTCGCCAACTGGAGGGGCTTCTCTGGGGGCATGAAAGGTACCAGATAACAGATGTTTTGTAAATATCTTAGTTATACCTGTGTCTGTGGGTTTTCAGTCTGATGTATAAAATCCCACTCCTGTGCCTCCCTCAGACATGTATGACCAGGTGCTGAAGTTTGGAGCCTACATCGTGGATGGGCTGAGAGAGTACCGCCAGCCTGTTCTGGTGTACATCCCTCCCCAGGCAGAGCTCAGAGGAGGGTCCTGGGTGGTCATAGACCCCACCATCAACCCCCGCCACATGGAGATGTATGCTGACAAGGACAGTCGGTGAGTTTCTCTGAACACAACCCAGGTGGTAAGGGAAAGCAACAACAACACATCTGCCAAGCTGATCCTCAACACTGGGGCCCATTCGCTCTACTATTATTCTGACATTTCACAATCTTAAAATAAAGTGGTGATCCTAACTGACCTAAAACAGGGAATATTTACTAGGATTAAATGTCAGGAATTGTGAAAAACGGAGTTTAAATATATTTGGCTAAGGTGTATGTAAACTTCCGACTTCAACTGTATATACTAGGCGGTGTCAGAGGAAGGCTTGGGTGACTCCAGTCACCCAAGCCATATAATGTTCTCTCTGCTACCGCAAGGCAAGCAGTACCTGGAGCGCCAAGTCTAGGACCAAAAGGCTCCTTAACAGCTTCTACCCCCAAGCCATAAGACTCCTGAACAATTAATCAAATGGTCATCCAGACTATTTACATTATCTATGCATAGTCACTTTACAAATTACCTTGACTAACCTGTTCCCCCTGTATATAGCCTCATTATTTTTTTGTCATTTTCATTTGTTACTTTTTGTTTTTAATTTTTAATTGTATTTTTATATATTTTATTAACTCTATTTCTTGAACTGCATTGTTGCTTAACGGCTTGATGTTGTATTCGACGCGTGTGACAAATAAAATGTGATTTAGCAAAGCACTTTCCAGACCCATTTCTGCTTCTACTGTAATAGTGTTTAGTCAGTGATGTTTGGGTGCTGTGTTGAAGATGTCCTCTGTTTGTTCTACAGTGGTGGGGTGTTGGAGCCAGAGGGAACGGTAGAGATCAAGTTCAGGAAGAAGGACCTGGTGAAGACTATGAGGAGGGTGGACCCGGTCTACATGGGCCTGGCAGAGAGACTGGGTGAGTAAGATACTCTCGCTTTATTCCTATTTTCTCTAAATCACACAATGCCATTCTCTTTTGCCAATAATCAACTCTTTCACAACTGCGCGTCTCCCTTTCTCATTCACTCTCTTTTTCGGTTTCTCCTTTGCGTTTTCTCATTCTCTCTCTCTGTGAGGGAGGGATGGTAATATCTAGCGGAGTATGTGTGCTGTAATTCCCTGTCACTCTTGTTCTTTATCTGAGGGTGATCGTATCGTCCCTGCTCTGTTCCCTGGGGAGATGTGTCAATCACGGCAGGGCCAGATCAATCAGCAGGGCCTGCTCTCCCCCCACCCAACCCGGGCTTATTGATTTTCTTCTGGGCTCACAGGAGCACCATGGAGCAATGGGCCAGCGCCGGGCCTCTAGGGGCTGTGGTGGGGATGCTGACCGATTGGCTCTGACAGAAATCAATCTCTACTGACAGGTAGCACAGCAGCCAGAGGTTCTGGAGAACAGTGTAGCAAAACATACAGTGAAACAGAGAGCTGAGCCTGCACTCAGTCATAAAGAACCAACCAACTCTGGGATAATGAGTGGCGCTTACACACTATAGCATAAAACCAACACCATGCTAATGGAGTGTAGCTTCTTACCTAAACACTCCTGTTGTCATACACTCCTGTTGTCATGCGGTCATCACTGTTAACTCGAAAAATCAGCCAGCCTCAGCCCAGTCAATTCCTGCCAGTCTGCACAGCGCGATATCAACCCAGAGCATATCGGACTGCTTTTTCTCTACCACATCTCCGGATTCCTACCGCAAGCTCTGAACCTTTACTCCGGATCATCGCAGCTAGCTAGCTACTATCCAAGTAGCTACTCCTGGCTAACGTCTCTGTCCCGACGTAAGCACCAGTTAGCCTGGAGCTAGCCTCGAACTAGGCGCATCTCCCGGCTAGCTGAAGAGGTCCATCAGCCAATTCTTGGGCTACAATACCTATTTTGCCAATTGGCCTGGATCCTTTTACTGCTGACACGGAGCCCCGCCCTCCCATCACGACTGCTCTGCCGAAATAACCGTCCAAGGGGGTTTCAACAGGCTCTTCCGCAGAGACGTCCCCCTTAGGCCCATCTTCTAGCCCCAGCCCGCTAGCTGTCTGAATCGCCTTGACTCTAGCTCGCCTAGCTACTCACTGGACCCTATGATCACTTGGCTACACATGCCTCTCCCTAACGTCAATATGCCTTGTATATTGCTGTTTTGGTTAGTGTTATTGTCTTATTTCACTGTAGAGCCTCCAGCCCTGCTCAATATGCCTTAGCCGAGTGTACCCCTTTTGTTCCACCCCCCACACATGCGGTGACCTCACCTGGCTTAAATGGTGCCTCTAGAGAGACAACCTCTCATCACTCAATGCCTAGGTTTACCTCCACTGTATTCACATCCTACCATACCCTTGTCTGTACATTATGCCTTGAATCTATTCTTCCGCGCCCAGAAACCTGCTCCTTTTATTCTCTGTTCCAAACGCACTAGATGACCAGTTCTTATAGCCTTTAGCCGTACCCTTATCCTACTCCTCTTCTGTTCCTCTGGTGATGTAAAGGTTAACGCAAGCCCTGCAGCCCCTAGTTCCACTCCCATTCCCCAGGCGCTCTCATTTATTTACTTCTGTAACCGTAAAAGCCTTGGTTTCATGCATGTTAACATTAGAAGCCTCCTCTCTAAGTTTGTTTATTTCTCTGCTTTAGCACACTCCACCAACTGGCTTAGGAAGGCCACCAAAAATCCTGAAATTTCCATCCCTAACTATAACATTTTCCGACAAGAGAACTGCCAAAGGGGGTGGAGTTGTGATCTACTGCTGAGCGAGCCTGTAGAGTTCTGTCTTACTATCCAGGTCTGTGCCCAAATAATAATTTGAGTTTGTTCTTTTAAAAATCCACCTTTCCAGAAACAAATCTCTCACCATTGCCGCTTGTTATAGACCCCCTTCAGCCCCCAGCTGTGCCCTGGACATCATATATTAATTGTTTTCCCCCCCATCCATCTTCAGAGTTCGTACTGTTAGGTGACCTAAACTGGGATATGCTTAACACCCCGGCCGACCTACAATCTAAGCTAGATGCCCTCAATCTCACACAAATTATCAAGGAACCTACCAGGTACAAACCTACACCCGTAACCATGGGCACCCTCTTAGATATCATCCTGACCAACTTGCACTCTAAATACACCTCTGCTATCTTCAACCAGGATCTCAACGATCATTGCCTCATTGCCTGCATCTGTAATGGGTACGCGGTTAAATGACCACCCCTCATCACTGTCAAACGCTCCCTAAAACACTTCTGCGAGCAGGCAAATAAATAAATAACAAAATACCAATTCAGTGAATAAGGAAGTGTAGCTCACCCCAAACGTCCAGCATCACATTGACACAATGTCCTTGGCATGTTAGTTTCTAATGTTGCATTAGTGTTCTCAGCATGCAGCTGGCTTGAATCATACCTCTGTGAATCATCCCTGTCTCACCATAACCTGCTCAGTATGGTTTGTGTTGTAACCCTCCTGCTCATTTTGGTCCCCCTCCCCAGGTACCCCAGAACTGGGCCTGCCAGAGAGGAAGGAACTGGAGACCAAACTGAAGGAGCGGGAGGAGTTCCTGTTACCCATCTACCACCAGGTAGCCGTGCAGTTCGCTGACCTCCACGACACCCCGGGACGCATGCAGGAGAAGGGAGTCATCACGGTGAGACGACACTGTCACAAAGTCACGCTGAAGCAAAAGTGATCACAACAGAGATTGTCAGAACACTATGAAAATGAAGGGTGTAATAGTGTCCCCCATAGCTATATGAGAATAAATTTTAGTTTTTCTTTGATTAAAATCTAACTCATACACACAACTGTGTCTATGCAGTGTGTGAGTAACCAAGCCTGTATTACCCAGGATGCAGTAGCCTGGTACAGTTGATGAGATGCCTAGGGAATGGTGTGTTCCAATCTCTCTCTCTCTCTCAGGCTGTGAGATGTGTCTTTATAATTATCTGCTGATGACCCGGCCCATCACCTCAGCAAGCACAGAACAGCCCCAGGCAGGATTCCAGGCGCTCTATCACACACACGCTCACACACTTGAAACACACACAATGGGTTACTTCATGAGAGAAGACTGCTGGGGCATTTCTGTATAAGAGATGACAATCTCTGACGCTCTCAAGATGCCTGCAAATGCAACCGCACAATAATCTGTGATTGACAGACACACAGATTCTCATTAGAATACGAAGGACCAATGGATGTCTCTCTTGCACTCAGTGGCGATTTTGGCATGTAAATCTTGGTGAGCCAATCACGATGCAATGCTCCTAATTTCTGCTGGCCCGCCCCACCACCACAAAGCACTGAGTTACACTGAAACGCCTGCATTTTGTAGCTGCCTTACTCAAGAAAACAAGAGACCATGTGTGTATGCGGCTTTATTAACTCGAATTATATCTATTTTTTTTTCACATTGCTTTCAAACTGATATGTGACACGTATTAATGCCAAAAGAACAAAATATGTACCTCAAAGCAGGTGTTGCTCAGCCCAAATAAATGACAGGATGCCACTGCTTGCACTCAAGTTCTCATGATGAACAAATATTTTATTCAGTTCAAAATAATAAAACCTGTATGGAAACTAAGTATTGTCAGATATTAGACAATGTTTTGGTGATAACTACACATATGACTCTATTTAAATGTTAAAAGTACAGTGTCAGCCAGTATGGCTTGTCTGTGAGATATATCCTCTCTGAAGGTGTGTTTGTGTGGTTTGATGGTTTCCCAGGACATCCTGGAGTGGCGGACGTCACGCCACTTCTTCTACTGGCGTCTGAGGCGTCTGCTGCTGGAGGACACGGTCAAGAGGAAGATCCAGGTGGCCAACAGCGAGCTGACTGATGGACAGATTCAGGCCATGCTGAGACGCTGGTTCGTAGAGGCTGAGGGGACTGTCAAGGTGACTGGCCACTACCTGCTCCTCTACTTTCCTTAAACCAGCCCACCACAGCACCGAGACACTGACGGTCACTGTCGGCTAGAGGCTGCAGAGTATATCTATACCTTCCTTTACGGTCTCATTAAAGTTTGGTTTTAGTCATTTTCAAAAACCAATACATTCTGATCAGTTAAATTTCAAACCTGGAGTTGTTGTGGTCTTGGATATGGCTAGGTAGAAATAACCTGATGTGATGGTGATAGAGATGTCCCTCAGCCCAGACTTCTGCCTTCAGGGGTGACTAGAAAAAGCCCAGCTCCTGAGGTACACTGAGAGTATATCTTTAGAAGCGGCCGTCTTGTTAGCTTAATACATTACTCCAATCAGGACCGGCTATCTTAAGCTACAATTAATCCGAGCCCTGCCACGTGCAGATAGGAGTGCGACACGCTGTTTCTTAATTAAAATCAAACGGATAAAAAATGATTAATAAGGGCATTAAATGTTCTTGTGGGCTACAAGCAGGAGCGCTCTTAAAACGGCGTGAGGTCACACCCCCTCAATCTGCCTAAGCCCCCGTCTGCCTTTGTTTGGGATCAGAGACTGGCTGTGCTCATGAATAGGGATCTCTCTATCAGGTCCAGTCAAAAAGGCATCGGTGGTCTGCTTTGTAGCTCTTTCACTTCTGATAGGATATTATAAAAAAGTAAAAATAATATTTATTTTCACTTTCTTGGTTTGCTAGTTCAAACAAGCAAGGTTATGAAATAATTATTGTAGTACTCTCCTGCTCGAAAATGGGTAAATTTAAGGCCAAAAAAAGTAATCTTCCCCTCTTCTCTCTGTGTATGTGTGAAGGCGTATCTATGGGACAGCAATGAGGAGGTAGTGGAGTGGCTGGAGAAGCAGCTGAAGGAGGAGGAGGGAGCCAGGTCTATCGTCGACGAGAACATTAAGTACATCCGCAGGGACCACATCCTCAAGCAGATCCGCAGGTGAGACAGACGGCTGATCACTGGGAACTTACCGGCCTTTAGATGTCCGGTAGCAGTCAACTCAAAGCCTTGTATAGTACCATCTGTTTATACAGGGGGATATTTCCTGGTGTCAGGAAAGTGCATTGTCACTGATTCCCACAGAATCCATTTATTCCATGTAATCCTTTGTTTTGCTGTGCATTGCCTTAATTTTACACAATCTCTCATCTCTTTTCTTAGCCTGGTCCAAGCCAATCCTGAGGTTGCCATGGATTCCATCGTGCATATGACCCAACACATCTCCCCAACACAGCGTGCTGAGGTGGTGCGCATCCTGTCTACCATGGATGCTGCACCGGCTGCCACCTAAGCCTCATTTATATCTGGTTCTAACCTTTGTCTTGATCTTGTCCACATTCTGATCTTGTTCACATTTTTAGAAAGGTATAGATTTTTGTGATCATATCTTCCTGACCACCTCCGGAGTTAGTCAGTGACCCATTGTAAACAGATCAGGATGGTCAATCCATTTAAATCATTATACCGGTCTCTAAAACCATTGATGGGTAGCTTCATTGACTAATGGCATCAATAATTGTCTTACAAAAAATATATATATATTTTGAAAGAATATCTGTCACATGATTTGCATACAGGGAGGCACCAGGAAATCTGGTCACAATGGTTGGTGGATAAGAGACATTTTACTACCATGTGTAGATCAAATTATATATGTCACATGCTCTGAATACAACAGATGTAGACTTTACTGTGAAATGCTTACTTACGAGCGTTTTCCCAGCAATGCAGAATTAAAAAGTAAGAAATTAGATAAATAAAATAAGATATTAATAACACAATCAATTAAAAAATATTGAGGCTAAATACAAGTAGTACCGAGTCGATGTGCAGGGATACGAGGTAGTTGAAGCAATCAGGAAAGATAAGCGTATCACCAGTGTGTGAGTATGCAAGAGAGTCAGTGGTTTTTAAAAAAATAAAAGGGTATTAATCAGAGGCAATCAGAATGTGAATATGATCTGGACAAAGGACTCACGTTAGCACCAGTTCTAAACCTAGAGGGCCTCTCTTCCTGGCCCCACTGTCTCCGGTGCACTGCACCCTGGCACTGCCCCTGTGGAGGAACTGTGCTGGAAACTGGGGTTGGAGGAGCCAATGAGTTTGCTGTTACTGATGAAACTGTTGGCAATGATTCTGGAGGGAGGGGGGACTGATGTCCAGGGTAATGAATTTACACAAGTCTTACAGAATGTGTGTTCGTGTTGATAAACTCCTTCCTAATATTGAGTTACAACCCCTTTTGCCCTGAGAATAGCCTCAATTTGTTGGGGCATGGACTCTACAAGGTGTTGAAAGCATTCCACAGGGATGCTGGGCCATGTTGATTCCAATGCTTGCAACAGTTGTCAAGTTGGCTGGATGTCCTTTGGGTGGTGGACCATTCTTGATACACACGGGAAACTGTTGAGCATGAAAAACCCAGCAGCGTTGCAGTTCTTGATACACTCAAACCGGTGCACTTGACACCTACGATAGCCCATTCACCTTCTGAATGGCACTCATACACAGTCCATGTCTCAATTGTCTCAAGGCTTAAAAATCATTCTTTATCCTGTCTCCTCCCCTTTTATCTACACTGATTGAAGTGGATTTAACAAGTGACATCAATAACTCATCATACTGTAGCTTTCACCTGGTCAGTCTGTCATGGATAGAGCAGGTGTTCATGTTTTGTACACTCAGTGTATCTAGTATATGTAAGTGCAATTTGAAAAATGATCAACAAAGCAGAGACCAGAAACGATATACTTGTATAGCTAACATGAATGAGGCCAAGCTTGGGGACTACACAATTGACCAAAGTGGAAGCAGCTCTTCATCCATTTGCAATCATAAAGAGCCTCTGTCCTATAGGACAGGAAAACATGCATTGGGTTTGGGGGTGTTTTGTTGGTTATCTTGAAAATAAAATGCCAGCAGATTGGAACTTTGAGGGAGCACTTATTTACTGATAAAACCCAGGGTAGTGCGTGTTGCATGGCGCTACCGGGGAATTGGGATTGGGTAAAGTGAGCCGATTTGCCCTGGGCCTGGAGAGAAGAGTCCAGCAGGAGGAGAGGCAAATTCAGACCAACCACACTGGCCCTGGGGTGAGACAAGGACAGGCAGCCACACGCTGAAGCAGATAGACGAGCGGCTGTCACCTTACACACATTGCTTTGAATACACCTTACTGTTCTATTACTTACATCAGGCTTTAGTGCAGCACAGCTTGCTCTGTAGTATACAAAGTCTGACACAGAAGCAAACACTATCAATGGTAATTGTTGCCATAATGGTTAAGAATGAATAGTTTTCTACCGTGGGGTATATTTTTGGCAATTATTGTAGCTTATTCCAACCAAAAAAAAAAACGTTCAAAATGTGTTTTTCTGTATTTGTTTTTGTTGAAAATGTGAAACATTTAGGTGACTAATTTATTAAATGGCAATCATGTTAAAAAGAACTAGGTACTGTACATTGGAGTTATACAGTCAGTATTACAAGTGTTTTAAAATGTTCACTGTAATTTTGAGTTAATTATTGATCCGCAGTTCTTTCTCTTCATGGAGTCATTGGGATCGGTGTTTGCTAATAAAAAAATGTTTGCTTGCTCACTCAACCTCTAGGCCTAGGTCTTATTACTACAACATTCAAATGTACAAAGTATCTGAAATGGAGCATACACAACAACTGTCATTTTATATAGTTTAATAACCAGTGGTGTAAAAATACTTTAAAGTACTACTTAATTAAGTAGTGTTTTGGGGTATCTGTACTTTACTATTTATATTTTTGACAACTAATGTACTTTCTACTCCATACATGTTCCCTGACACCCAAAAGTACTTGTTATATTTTGGATGCTTAGCAGGACAGGAAAATGGTCCAGTTCACATACTTCAAGAGAACATCCCTTGCCATCTACTGCCTCTGATCTCTGGCAGACTCACGAAACACACATGCTTTGTTTGTATATTATGTCTGAGTGTTGTAGTGTGCCCCTGGCTATCCGTAAATACAAAATAAACTATTTATATTTTTACTTTTGATACTTTAAGTATAAACCAGACTTTTATTCAAGTAATATTTTACTGGGCGACTCACTTTTCCTTGAGTAATTTTCAATTATGGTATCTTTACTTTTACTCAAGTATAACAATTGGGTACTTTTTCCACCACTGTTAATAAAAGATAGATATTGATCTCCACTAGGCTGATGACACAAGTGTATACTAAGGTCAAACTTTAGTCCAATTGTGGCCTGGGGTGGTCAAGCTGCTAGGGCCACTGGCTTCAGCACGCACATATAGGCCTACCATGTTGGCGTGGGTTCGATTCTGGCACAAATGCCGTGTATTCAGACCCTTGACTTTTTCCACATTTTTGTTACGTTACACCCATTTAGAAAAAGGCTGTAATACATTCTTTTTCCTCATCAATCTACACACAATACCTCATCATGACAAAGCAAAAACAGGTTTTTAGAATTTTTTGGTGTATAAAAAAACAAAACATTTGAACTACATATTCACATACTGTACCAGTAAAAAGTTTGGACACACCTACTCATTCAAAGATTTATATTTATTTTTACTTATTTATACATTGTAGAATAATAGTGAAGACATGAACTTTGAAATAACACACATGGAATCAAGTAGTAACCAAAAAACTGTTAAATCAAAATGTATTTTATATTTGAGATTCTTCAAAGTAGGCACTCTTTGCCTTGATGACAGCTTTGCACACGCTTGGCATTCTCTCAACCAGCTTCATGAGGTAGTCACCTGGAATGAATTTCAATTAACAGGTGTGCCTTAAGTTAATTTGTGGAATTTCTTTCCTTCTTAACCTCTGGGAAATGTGGGACGGTAGCGTCCCACCCCGCCAACTACCAGTGAAAGTGCAGGGCGCCAAATACAAAACAACAAAAATCTCATATTTAAAATTCCTCAAGCATACATGTATTTTACAGAATTTTAAAGATACAATTCTCATTAATCCAGCCACAGTGTCTGATTTCAAAATGCTTTACAGCAAAAGCACCACAAACGATTATGTTAGGTCACCATCAAGTCACAGAAAAACAGCCATTTTTCCAGCCAGAGAGGAGTCACAAAAAGCAGAAATAGAATAGATCAAATTAATCACTAACCTTTGATGATCTTCATCAGATGACACTCATAGGACTTAATGTTACACAATACATGTATGTTTTGTTCGATAAAGTGCATATTTATATCCAAAAATCCAATTTTACATTGGCGTGTTTTGTTCAGTAGTTCCAAAACATGCAGTGAATTTGCAGAGAGCCACATCAATTCACAGAAATACTCATAATAAACATTGATAAGAGATGCAACTATTATACATGGAACTTTAGATAAACTTCTCCTTAATGCAACCACTGTGTAAGAATTTTTTTTTTTTTTTACGGAAAAAGCATACCATGCAATAGTCTGAGTACAACGCTCAGAGCCCAAACAAGCCAAAAAGATATCCGCCATATTGTGCAGTCAACATTAGTCAGAAATAGCATTATAAATATTCACTTACCTTTGATGATCTTCATCAGAATGCACTCCCAGGAATTCCAGTTCCACCATAAATGTTTGATTTGTTCGATAAAGTTCATCATTTATGTCCAAACACCTCCTTTTGTTAGCACGTTTAGTAAACAAATCTAAATTCAAGAGGCGCGGGCAAGTCCAGCGGAAAGGTCGGACGAAATGTCCAAAAAGTTCCGCTACAGTCCGTAGAAACATGTCAAACGATTTATAGAATTAATCTTTAGGATGTTTTTATCATAAATCTTCGATAATGTTCCAACCGGAGAATTCCTTTGTCTGTACAAAAGCAATGGAACGCGAGGTCGCTCTCACATGACCGCGCGTCACGAGCCCGTGGCACTCTGCCAGACACCTGACTCATTCCCCTCTCAATCAGCCCCCTTCACAGTAGAAGCCTGAAACAACGTTCTAAAGACTGTTGACATCTAGTGGAAGCCGTAGGAAGTGCAACATGACCAATATTTCACTGTATCTTCAATAGGGGCTGAGTTGAAAAACGACCAACCTCAGATTTCCCACTTCCTGGTTGGATTTTTTCTCAGGTTTTTGCCTGCCATAGGAGTTCTGTTATACTCACAGACATCATTCAAACAGTTTTAGAAACTTCAGAGTGTTTTCTATCCAAATCTATCATCTGGGACTTAGTAGCAGGCAGTTTACTCTGGGCACCTTATTCATCCAAGCTACTCAATACTGCCCCCCAGTCACCAAGAAGTTAATGCATTTAAGCAAATCAGCTGTTTTGTGACAAGGTAGGGGTGGTACACAGAAGATAGCCCTATTTTGTAAAAGACAAAGTCCATAATATGGCAAGAACAGCTCAAATAAGCAAAGAGAAACGACAGTCCATCATTACTTTGAGACAGGAAGGTCAGTCAAACTGGAACATTATAAGAACTTTGAAAGTTTCTTCAAATGCTGTCGCAAAAACCATCAAGCGCTATGATGGATGAAACTGGCTCTTATGAGGACCGCCACAGGAAAGGAAGACCCAGAGTTACCTCTGCTGGAGAGTTCATTACAGTTACCAGCCTCAGATATTGCAGCCCAAATAAATGCTTCACACAGTTCAAGTAACAAACACATCTCAACATCAACTGTTCAGAGGAGACTGTGTGAATCAGGCCTTCATGGTCAAATTTCTGCAAAGAAACCACTATTAAAGGACACTAATAAGAAGAGACGTGCTTGGGCCAAGAAACACGAGCGATGGACTTTAGACCAGTGGAAATCTGTCCTTTGGTCTTAGTCCAAATATGAGATTTTTGGTTCCAACTGCCGTGTCTTTGTGAGATGCAGAGTAGGTGAATGGATGATCTCCGCATGTGTGGTTCCCACCATGAAGCATGGAGGTGATGTGATGGTGCTTTGCTGGTGATACTGTCTGTGATTCATTTAGAATTCAAGGCACACTTAACCAGTATGGCTACCACAGCATTCTGCAGCGATACGGCATCTCATCTAGTTTGCGCTATCATTTGTTTACCATTTGTTTTTCAACAGGATAATGACCCAACACACCTCCAGGCTGTGTAAGGGCTATTTGACCAAGAAGGAGAGTGATGGAGTGCTGCATCAGATGACCTGACCTCCACAATCACCTGACCTCAACCCAATTGAGATGGTTTGGGATGAGTTAGACAGCAGATTGAAGGAAAAGCAGCCAACAAGTGCTCAGCATGTTGGAAGTCCTTCAAGACTGTTGGAACAGCATTCCAGGTCAAGCTGGTTGAGAGAATGCCAAGAGCATCAAGGCAAAATGTGGCTACTTTGAAGAATCTCAAAATATTTTGATTTGTTTAATACTTTTTTGGTTACTACATGATTCAATGTGTTATTTCATAGTTTTGATGTCTTCACTATTATTCTACAATGTAGAAAATAGTACAAATAAAGAAAAACCCTTGAATGACTAGGTGTGTTCAAACTTTTGACTGGTACTGTAAGTATCCAGGCCCTTTACTATGAGTCTTGAAATTGAGGTCAGGTGCATTTTTTTTCCATTGTTCATCCTTAAAATGTTTCTACAACTTGATCTGGGTCCACCTGTGGTAAAATCCATTGATTAGACATGATTTGGAAAGACACACACCTGTATATATAAGGTCCCACAGTTGACATTGCATGTCAGAGCAAAAACCAAGCCATTAAGTCGAAGGAATTGTACATAGAGCTCCGAGACAGGATTGTGTCGAGACACAGATCTGGGGAAGGGTACCAAAACATTTCCATCACAACCCATATTTTTTTTTAGGTATATTAGTATATTATGTAAAATGTACATTGATTTGTTTTAGATATGGAAATCATATGGTTGTTATCATAATTTCACAAAAAAGTTGGGGTGGAAATATCTTATTTTTCATTATGTTTTCAGCTGTGACCAAGGCAAGTTTATACATTCAGGGATAGGGTTGAAATATTAATAGTAGGAAATCCTTAAAAATGACTTAAAACAATATTCAATACAAGGGTATGTACAAATGAGTTAAATAAATTGTATGATATTTCATTTTCAACTAAAATGGATGTTTAATGACGATGGAAATTACCTTTGTCTCTGGTTGTCTGGGGAAAATGACAAATATATAAATTCCTAAATAGTAAGATCGCAGACATTATCAGATATTGTTTCTGGACAAATCAAAGATAATTAGAATACTGGTAAAATGGTGTTTCAATAAGTTTTTATTTCTGAAAGCTTGCAGGGCCAAAGTGCCCGAAGTTACAGAATCACCCAAATAGGACATGAATCAAATAATAATAGGTTACACAAACATTCTTTTCCATTTATACAAAGCATCGGGTGAATTGCCACAGTAGATTTGACATGGTAAATAAGGAAATACTGTACTTTTTTATATTGTACGGAATGCTTGTAAAATGAATAAATCCCCCTTAGGGCTCTATTCAATCTATTCAAACTAAAGCGTTACAGATTCCGTGATAAAAATGTAAAGGTAATTTCCGTTTGAGGCGACATATGCGGCGTTTACCATGAATACAGTCTCTGTTAAAGCGGGAACACTACCCTTTAAATTTGTGAAATGCTGAACTTCTGCGATGCGGATTGAATAGATGTTCAAAAAGGACACTACATTGTTCCGATTACAATACCAACCAGAGGGCGAACATTTCTTGAAAGACGTTGGTTGCAAGCAGGACTAACTTTAAGGTAACACGCACATTTTAGGGAGCGGTAATGAGGTGACCAATAATGGTTGCAACTGGAGATCAGCTGTGCGGGTGAATTTAGCATGTAGGCCTATTCATGTTTGAATGACATCAACTGGCGATAATCTAGTGTTATTTGATTATATTCCAATAGGCTACCCGTTAGCCTATCCATTGTCACATCATGGAAAACCGATAATAGGTTAGTCCAGGGCTTCCCAAACTCGGTCCTTTGCTGAACTAACGCCACTGGACTGGTCACTAGATCGCCCAGCACTCATGAGTCTTGGAGCCGGAGCGCGCTGATTAGATCACTGCGCTATGGCAATTCACAATGCTCTCTAGCAAGTACTAAAATAATACTGATACGTAGGCACGTCGTTTTTTATCATTTTGTTTTAAACTTCCCGAACCATAGCACTAACCTTAAGGACTCACTAACCTTAACTGTAAGTCCACCAAGGCACTGAGGTAACCGAAAACATTTATTCTACCTATTGCTTGCCTTCAACATATAAAACCATTGATTAAAAATAAATCCCTAACGAAAAATACATCTACCCCTTAAAAATGTAAATTTATAGTTAACAAAAATATAAACACAGGATGCAAATTTCTAAGGTTTTACTGAGTAACACTTAATTCAAGGCAATCAGTCAAATTAAATACATTAATTAGGCCCTAATCTATAGATTTCACATGACTGGTAATACAGTAGGGGCAGCACAACACATCTTCTCATAGAGTTGATCAGGCTGTTGATTGTGGACTGTGGAATGTTGTCCCACTTTTCTTCAATGGCTGTGCGAAGTTGCTGGTTATTGGTGGAAACTGGAACATGCTGTCGTACATGCGATCCAGAGCATCCCAAACATGCTCATTGTGTAACATGGCTGGTGAGTATGCAGGCCATGGAAGTACTGGAACATTTCCAGCTTCCAGGAATTGTGTACAGATCCTTGTGATATGGGGTGGTGCATTATCATGCTGAAACATGAGGTGATGGCAGCAGATGAATGGCACGACAATGGGCCTCAGGATCTCGTCACGGTATCTCTGTGCATTCAAATTGCCATCGATAAAATGCAATTGTGTTCATTGTCTGTAGTTTATGCCTGCCCATATGCCACCATGGGGTACTTTGTTCACAATGTTGACACAGCAAACCGCTCACCCACACCACACACGTGGTCTGCGGTTGTGAGGCTGGTTGGACGTACTGCCAAATACTCTAAAACGATGTTGGAGGCTTATGGTAGAAAAATGAACATTCAATTCTCTAGCAATAGCTCTGGTGGACAGTCCTGCAGTCAGTGGGCCAACTGCATGCTCCCTCACAACTTGAAACACCTGTGGTATTGTGTTGTGTGACAAAACTGCACATTTTAGAGTGGCCTTTTATTGTCCCCAGCACAAGGTGCACCTATGTAATGACCATCGTGTTTAATCCGCTTCTTGATATGCCACAACTGTCAGGTGGATGAATTATCTTGGCTAAGGACAAATGCTTACTAACAGGGATATAAATTAATTTGTTAAGAACATTTTGGAGAAATAAGCTTTTTGTGCATATGGAACATTCCTGGAATCTTTTATTTCAGCTCATGAAACATTTAACCAACACTTTACATGTTGTGTTTACTGTATATTTTTGTTCAGTGTACTATAATCCACATAAAAATCTCTTCATGGCAAAGTGACGGTGGCCTAGCCCCTGGAGAAATAGATGATCCATGATAGATTATCACACCACCATCATACTTCAGCAATTCTGCCAAATGCAGTGAGAGAAGTATAATACTTGGGGAGAGACATTCTGATTACTCTGAAATTATATTCTCTTCTCATGCCTCAACCCACTTTTCAACCCATTTTTTTAAACATTTATGGGCTTTTAAACTTCAACCGTCTTAAGAGGGATGAGACGAATCAAACAAATAGTGAGGAATCCATCTCATCCGTTTAGTTGTTTTTCGTGTCTCACTTTCATATCGTCCCCTTGGTTCTGTCAACTCTATTAACATCCTACCAACAAATATGTAAGACAAATTGAGTTGCATACACCCAATACCCATCACAATTATGGGAGACCCAATAAGAAAATGAGTAATTTGGTGGTATAATTGGAAATGCGCCTTGCCTGGCCTCTCCGGTCTCCCAGAGGGCTTTGCTCATTTCTAGAGGCACGCTAGGCTGGCTAATTCCAGCGCTAATCACTGACAAACTGCAGCATCAGACCCTTCCTCCACTACTTCTACTGGAGCGGAGAGAACGGGATTGTTTGGAGAAAGTTACGAGGAATTGCTTTGTTAGGTTTGGCATGGCTGCTTGTTAGGTTTTTAAGTGTTTTTTTCCCTCATAATAAGTTTAAAAACAACAATACATTTAATCACCAACCAACTCTGGGGTGGGTTAAGTTCCCTCCATTGGTCAGCAGACAAATCACCTGACAGACATAAAATGGGGATAATAGAAACAACTTTTTATTGATTTATTTTTATTTAACCTTTATTTAACCAGGCAAGTCAGTTAAAAACAAATTCTTATTGACAATGATGGCCTACCAAAAGACAAAAGGCCTCCTGCGGGGATGGGGGCCTGGGATTAAAAATAAATACAATATAAATATAGGACAAAACACACATCACAACAAGAGAGAGAGTTTGGGTGTTTGTTGCAACTTGGCAACAAAAAAAAATTCTGATAGTATCAAAATCACATATTTAAACCTAATGAAGAAAAACGTATCTTCAAGTCAATGAGGCAGATTCCAAATCAGTCAGGTCCATTCTGAACTAACATCTAGACTGGTGCTGTTCATAAGCCTTTAGAGGAGAGGGCCAGACCACAGGAAGAGGCATGTGTTTATCTCCTGGCTTCTGCCTTCTGTTCTGCTGTGCATCTCTCCTACTAGCTCAGAGCATGTCACTCCCGCACTGCACCTTCAGCAAAAAAAAAATGTGTATTTAACTTGGCAAGTCAGTTAAGAACACATTCTTATTTACAATGGCAGCTTACCCCGGCCTAACCCGGACGACGCTGGGCCAATTGTGCGACCTCTCTATGGGGCTCCCAATCACGGCCGGATGTGATACAGCCTGGATTCGAACTAGGGACTGTAGTGAGACCTCTTGCACTAAGATACAGTGCCTTAGACCGCTGTGCCACTTGTGAGTACAATGCGTTCTTCCCGAATAGTGAGCGATACAACTCAGTCCTACACCATCAAGGAGAAAACAAATTTAAACATCACATTTTTCAATAACAAGAAGCATGGCAAAATTATGATCAAACCTGGCTTCGCCACAGACTTAACATTTTAATGTGACAGAAGAGGAAATCAACCGATGACAGAGGGATGAGACAGAAAAGAAGGAGAGGTCTCAATCATGCATCGGGAGCAGGAATAATTCCACATTCATGCGTCTCAATGACTTGACGGTACTTGAGAGATAATGCCAGTGACCCAGTTGCAGGATTCCAATTAGGGAGGTATATGCAATAGGCCAGATGAGACAGAGAAGGGTCTTTACGGAGCCCAGTGCTGTCTGATTACGGCCTGAACACAAGTGTCTGTCACTGTCTTTGACAGGCCTGTCCATGACAAAAAGCAGACCAACACAGGCAGGCAGGGAGGGAATCAGGGAAAGGCCCCAGCTGCTCTCAATCTACATCTTGCTGGGCTGCCTCCTCCTTCCCTGACCAGCTCAGTCATTTCAATCAGTCAAATGTTCCAGCCAAAGTGGCTCTACTCAGATAGATAGGCCAATAGAGCCTAATTTTGAGACGGGGCTAGTTTTGTTTGTGTACGACGACTGTCTGCACATAGATCACAACTGTTTTCTACATCCATAAAACAATGTTCAGCGTTTACATACAAATGTACATCCTGTGAAGCCTGTGTGTGCGTCTGTCTGCATATGGAATAGACACTAGATGGCAGTATGTGATTCCACCAGAAGTGACATGTCTCTGTTAATTGTGTTGAGATTATTAGAGAATCAAGGGAGCCAGTTGACCTGTGCTGCTCCGGTGCAGCCAGTTGACCTGTGCTGCTCCGGTGCAGATGGTTGACCTGTGCTCTCCATTCTGAACTAACATCTACATCTCCTGGGTTCTGCCTTCTGTTCTGCTGTGCATCTCTCCTACTAGCTCAGAGCATGTCACTCCCGCACTGCACCTTCAGCAAAAACTGCAGTGGTGTCAAACAACCTATAGTTTGTGTTGGCCAGGGTAGAGAAGTAACCACTCCTACAATAGCATGCTATACAGATTATAACCTATTACAAATCTGTGTGTCCACTACAGCATAACAGTCAGTGCAGGGTCCCAGTCCCTGTATCTGTGTAATGTGTTGTGTTAAAGAGGAGCCTTGTGTTGTTCTCAGGGGGCAGGGAGCCAATGTGTCTGTCAGCCAACCACAGGGGCTTAATCCCCAATCCTCATTTGAAATGCGCCACCAGGGTCAAGGATTACAATACATTCTGATCATCACCACATAATGCATAAATTCTCATTCCGCCTGAGCTCTGTAAATATCGTCTGGGGAATACTGAGGAGCGCCGGGAAGACAGGGGAGGAGGAGGCTCAGAACCCAGCCTAAAATAGTGTCTGTGTGTGTCTGTCTGTCTGTCTGTCTGTGTGTGTGTGTGTGTGTGTGTGTGTGTGTGTGTGTGTGTGTGTGTGTACGAGGGAGAGAAGACGGGAGACGAAGAACAGGGGAGCTGAAGTGTGGTTGGAGGTGCAGCCTGCCTCAAATTGCATCTCCTATATATTACATGCAGAAATGTGCCATGATGAATGTCTAAATACCTTCTAGAGGACTTAAATGTGCACAGGTGTGCAATGTGCATGAAATGTATGCATGACACTTGCATGTGTGTGTCAAGAGTGATCAAATGCATATCCTTTAGTGGGTGCAGGGCTGGAAAAAGTCAGTATAAAATAAAAAGAGCCCATTCACTCAACTCCACCACGTACCTTTATTAATAAACAAACCGCGTTTAGATCCTGCACTGTATGTGGGACCTGTCTGTGACAGCCCCCCTCCCCCCTCACATTAACATTCATGGAGCTAGTGGAGCATTGCGGACTGCGTCCGTGAAGCCAGCGCAGCATTGAGATACGGTGGTGGGGGAGAGAGATAAGAGGGCCGGGAGTGAGGGTGATATAGAGGGTGAGGAGGGCTGTGCCGGGGCATTCATTCCAAAAGGTCACCCAGTGTGTCTCTCTGGGAAAGGTCAGTGACCAGCCTGATGCAACGGTCATACATCACCATTATTACTGTAGGCCATTGATTGCTATGGAAAAGAGGTGGGCTGTAAACACGGCAGGGCAAGGTCACGCCATTGGTCAGTTATTACCGTGTTTAGAATACCTGTCATCTCACAGTAAACACAACCTCTGCCTGCACTACCCTACCTACCTACAGTACGTACTGGAGGACAGATAAGGAGGACAGTCAGGGGACTAGCCATCTACTGTCCTCTCCGTCTCCAGTGTGTGCTTGGAATCAATATGGGCCCACTAGCAAATGGAAGACTACAACAGTCCTGCTATGGCATTTATAAACTCACATAATAGGACTATCAGCAGTCAATACATTACAGCTGAAGAACCTGTTCATCTCATTTAGAAATCACACTGACCAACTACAGAGGACAGCAACAAAAAGGCTAAAAGGGGAACAAAGTATGTGTGTGAGTGCAGGAGAGCAGCCGAGCAAAGCAGCATTCAGAGATTTATGGGAGGGTAGCCGTTATAGGGACAGTCATTTCAGGTTTGTGAGTGAGGCTGTAGTGAGTGTGTCAGATGGCTGTGACAAGAGGACGGGACAGAGGAACACTGAGCTCTGTGATTTCCAGCCCCAAGATAGAGGAGGTGATAGGTTGAAGAACAGGTCAATATTGGCATGTCAGTGAAGAGTGCTGCCTTTACTCATGTAATGCGTGAACAATAAGAGACTTGCCGTGCATCAACATTCATGGAGCTGTGGTCGATGGGGGCCATGATGTTCACCAGCTTACTGTGGATGTGGAACCTAGACAGATACGCACGCAAGAACAAACATCAAAAATAGGGAATACACACCTTTTCAACTATGTTGTAATTCACTCTGGATAATAGTGTCTGCTAAATGACTAAAATGTTAATGCAATGTACATGTGTGTAACTGTGGTTTGTCCGTTAATAAATGTGAGTATTTGAGTCCATGTGTTAGTTCAGTGTGCCTGTGTGTATAAGATAAACACAGAGAAATACAATGGGCACAAAAGGCCCCAAATAAAAGGCTGACCTTTCCACTTGCAATAAATGGAGAAAACAAATAGCGTAGTTGATATTTTTTTTTTTATATATAAATGGAATTTATGGAATAAAAGATCATTGAAATAACTGAAAGGACTATAGACAAACCAGCATTAGAGGAAGTGAAATATATTTGTTTCTTCATAAACGAACCAAGGGTAATACATGCGGTCATTGGGGCCTCCACGGACAGAGAAACACAGATTGTTCTGCAGTGGATGCTAAAAACAGACCTACTACACCTAATACTGCTAACGGACATAAATGGAACAAGACGTACATGGAAACAAGGGCACTCAATTATTGTCAGAGTTTTAATGTGGAGAAAAGGAAATATTCTAGTGAATCAATATTTCCTCACTGTATACCTTCACTGTTCACTCAACTCAACGGACTTTGCAGCTCTTGTTCGCCTTGGTGGCCACTTTCTTTTCGATCTTACTGAATGGCTAGCCTTTGTCTGGAAGAGTAGGAGAGGAGAGGACGAGAGGACCCCTATCAGACAAAGCCTAGAGGGGTAACCCCAGATCTCAGCACCACACACACTGTCAGTCAGTCAGTCAGTCAGTCAGTCAGTCAGTCTGTCTAGATATATTCACCAGAGTACAGAGCTCCCTCTCTCCCCCTCCACTCTGCCCTAGCAGCAAATCCATTCACTTAACCTGGACCTCTTCAACAGCGTCAGCCCAGCAGCCAACCACAGAACCTAGGCCCAGACCAGCCAGGCTCTGCCAGAATGAAGCACCACTGGGCATCAGCCTCAGTTAGAAGAGTAACACAGTGCCAGGACCCCAGAGGATCATCAGCACTGGACCTCACAGTACAACATCTTAATGAGGACAGTTCTCATTGATTCACACTCCATTCACACAACTGACTCTGACTACACATCACCCCACACAGCCCCACATTACAGGGAGTAGTTTCATTACTCAGCCCTGTTCCTTTGTGTTCCCCCCAGAGATAATAACGTCTCGTCTTGACTGACTGGACCATTTCGTTTTAAAATCGGCCACCATGCAGCCCTCTCCCTGACCCCTATCAGGAGAGAGAGAATCTTCATTAATGTCCCCAATTAACCCCTCTGGCTCTCCCTCTATGGGGATCTCTCTCTGTATGGCCAGCCTCCAGGCTCTGAGACAGGGAAAGATAGCGAGAATGGGCACTAGCAAGTCACCAGCAACACAACATGCACACTACAGTGTGCATGTCCCCATAGCTTTCCTCATCCTTGATCAGGACGTAGGTTAGGAATGTGCATATCTTGCAGTTCCTTGGTGAATGTAACTTAAAGCTCCATTGGTGCTACATAATGACTCTAATCCAGTGTGGGAGTGATCGCTCTGTTCACAGACATGGTTAATGACTACGCCTCAGCTGTACTGAGCGGTGTAGAGAGAGCCATTACAGTACTATAGGAGTCAGCATCACACACACAAATGCACAACAGTGATTTATGGCATGCACAGAGTTGCTGACTAAAAATGTTTCGGTGGATGCAAAGATCAGTCCAGCTCTGGCCTGCTGTGAGAGGTTAACCACATTAAAACCATGTATTACTGGAGTATTACTAGAGCAGGCTTAGTCCCACAGGGAATGGCTCTGAGCTGCACTTCCGGAGCCCTCAGACTGGGGGAGACTGGAATGACAGGATGTTGCCCTCTGAAGGACCAACTATAATAACAAGGGCAGTCTTGGTACTTCACACGACACAATGTAGATCCAGGCACCATTCCCAAGAGCACAGCATCGCTTACTCCTGATATGCTGCCTGTAATACACGTCCACTTTTGTAACAAAACGGAAGTGTGGTATCAAACAATAGATATTTTTAGGAATGCTTCAGGCCTTGTGTGATGATTGTTTCATGCAGAAGGGTTGATATTTACCTGGTGATAGAAATCATCATCATCGATGATCTCCTCGTCCAGGTCATTCAGACATGTGTTAGCATTGAGCAGCTGCTTTGTCCCCTGAGAGAGAAGAGAGAGGAAGAGGAGGGGAGAGGGAGGGGTGAGAATGAGGTAGAGAGGGAGAAAGAAAGCTCTCTGTCATGTAGCGATGCAGGAGGTGAAGCCATAAACTCCAGATGTGGCACCCCAGATAAACAGGCTGCTCTCCAGATAAAGTGGCGCCTCTGGAGGAGGAAGAGGGATGGCTGAGCTGCGCGGGTCCTAATCTAAAACTGCTGAAACAACCCCTCTATCTCCCGTAATGTATTTAACAACCTACAAATGCTCCTTGCTTGAAATCATTTTGGGCCGTGACATTGCCTACATTTCAGGTTAATGAAGTTCAGATGCTGCATTTGCTGACTAGATTAACTTAAGATACAGAACTTAATGTATCTCACTCAGTTAAGGCTGTAACAGATGAATGCTTAACAAACTAGAAGGAATCTGACTGAAGAGGGGTTTCATGGTGAAAGCTCCCACCAGAGATAGATTCTTTAAAGGGCCAATGCAGCTGTTTTTACCTCAAAATCAAATCATTTCTGGGTAACTTTGAAGTACCTTATGGCCTAAACTCACCAAAGGCGAATGTATGAGGCATGTGTGTGATTTATTTTAGAATGCATTGTTTTGAATTATTATGACCCAACCGAAGTAGGGCGGGCGGGTTGTCCGCTTTGACATCGCGCTCAATTAGAACGGGTCTCTATTTTTGCGTTTCATCGCTGGCGCTGCAGTCAAACATTTTTATTTTAATGTAGTCATTATTACATTTTTTTTTTAGCTCATTTGAATTGGAACAGACAGCTAAGGGTTGAGGCTTTAGCATACATGCTAAATTAGGCCAATTCATCCACTTTTGGAAACACAACATTGCTCTCAGCAAAGATTATTGGCGATATGGACTATCCTGCTAGCATACAGTCACTGCTCTGCCTGTCCCATTCTTTCCACCGCCTCGCTCTGCTTGCTCCACCGGGTCACTTCTGGTGAGTTTTTAGCAAATAGCAATTTCTCAAGCAAGATTTATGCTAGGACTGTCTGGGAATGTTCTGAGTGGGGAAGGGAAAACTGAAAACTAGCTGTTATTGGCAGAGTGGTCTGGAACGCTCTTTCTTATTGATCTATGAAATCATTTTACAGCCAGGTGATGTCACCAGGCAGGCCAAAACTCCATCCCACCAAAACAGGCTGAAATGTCAGGTGCTCTTTTCAAACAGCTCTTACACTAAAATGAAATTATCATAATTTACTAAATGTCACAGTATTATTCTAATCTCATAGTGTGGAAATATATATAAAACACAGGAAACTCCCGTATTTGACTGCACTGGGCCTTTAACTAAAGTGCTTCTTGTACAGTTAACTTTAGGGGGGTGAGTAAAAATTGTGTTGTATGATCCAAGGAACCACTTTTCAAACTACAATGAGTTATTAGGCCAATTACCATGAGACAAAAATGTAGGCTATCCTCTGTCTATTGGCTTCTTTGTATATTCAAGCCTGTCTCAAAATACAACATTGCCCCTTTAAGGCTCTTCTGGAGGATGGTTGGCCACCCTTCATAGCCTATAAAATATTGCAAATTAGATTACAAGTACAACTAAATACTTTTCATCTATATAAAAATAAATGTACTAATTGAATCAGGGATCCAATGGATAAAGTAGGCTATTTCAAAGCAAGGTAACTAAGGCATGTTTATATATAAACTTGTAGGGCTAGAATATTCCGGTTTCAGGGTAGATAGATCTATTGACAGCATGGGACCGTACAAACCCTGTTTGCTGACCAAAAAGTTGCTATAACTGTGGAAATAACTCACTAATTAGCAAGGAATATACATTCCTTGCTAATTAGTACATATGGTTACGTGCTTTGATCTCAAACGCTCACAACCAGGGAAGATTGACAGGCTGCTCCTGCCTGTCAATGCAATAGTCCTACTTGATGCGCTCTGCAGAAATTGGGAGAACAGCAATACATCGCATCCAGAGGACAAATGATCCAATTATGATCAGAGTAATTGTTTGATATTGTGATTTTACTTGCCGCGGACAAGCGTTAATGTCGAGCCCTGTTTACAGTCAAAAGGTGGACACGTCAATACACACACTCTCAGGCTGCTTTCGCAACAAGTTCCCTATCCTATATCCCTCTGCAGTGGTGGTCTCACGTAGGGGGGCTGTCGCCTCTAGCTTGCCCAGGACTCTGTACTCTGAGCGTCTGGTCTGGGTGTGTCTAAGCAGGCTCTTCTTGTCCATCAGCACCTGTTCCACCTGGGTGAGGATGTTTCTGTCAAACGCCCCAAAACCATGAGAGAAGAGATAAAGAACAGTCAGAAACAATACCTTAACTCAGTTTGTATTATTTTTATTTCACCTTTATTAACCAGGTAGTCCAGTTGAGAACAAGTTCTCATTTACAACTGCGACCTGGCCAAGAAAGCAAAGCAGTGCGACAAAAACAACACAGAGTTACACATAAACAATCGTACAGTCAGTAACACAATAGAAATATTTATGTACAGCGTGTGCAAATGTAGAAGACAAGGGAGGTAAAGGCAATAAATAGGCCATAGAGGTGAAATAATTACAATTTAGCATTAACACTGGAGTGATAGATGTGCAGATGATGATGTGCAAGTAGAGATACTGGGGTGCAAAAAATCTAAAAGATAGATAACAATATGTGGATGAGGTAGTTGTGTGTGCTATTTACAGATTGGCTGTGTACAGGTAAAGTGATCGGTAAGCGGCTCTGACAGCTGATGCTTAAAGTTAGAGAGGGAGATATAAGACTCCAGCTTCAGTGATTTTTGCAATTCGTTCCAGTCATTGGTAGCAGAGAACTGGAAGGAAAGGTGGCCAAATGAGGTGTTGGCTTTGGGGATGACCATTGAAATATACCTGCTGGAGCGTGCGCTATGGGTGGGTGTTGCTATGGTGACCAGTGAGCTGAGATAAGGCGGGGCTTTACCTAGCAAAGACTTATAGATGACCTGGAGCCAGTGGGTTTGGCGACGGATATGTAGTGAGGGCCAGCCAATGAGAGCATACAGGTCGCAGTGGTGGGTAGTATATGGGGCTTTGGTGACAAAACAGATGGCACTGTGATAGACCACATCCAGTTTGCTGAGTAGAGTGTTGGAGGCTATTTTGTAAATGACATCGCCAAAGTCAAGGATCGGTAGGATAGTCAGTTTTACGAGGGTATGTTTGGCAGCATGAGTGAAGGAGGCTGTGTTGCGAAATACGAAGACGATTCTAGATTTAATTTGGATTGGAGATGCTTAATATGAGTCTGGAAGGTGAGTTTACAGTCTAACCAGACACCTAGGTATTTGTAGTTGTCCACATATTCTAAGTCAGAACCGTCCAGAGTAGTGATGCTGGACGGGCGGGCGGGTGCGGGCAGTGATCGGTTGAAGAGCATGCATTTAGTTTTACTTGCATTTAAAAGCAATTGGAGGCCACGGTAGGGGTGTTGTATGGCATTGAAGATTGTTTGGAGGTTTGTTAACACAGTGTCCAAAGAAGGGCCAGATGTATACAGAATGGTGTCATCTGTATAGAGGTGGATCAGAGAATCACCAGCAGCAAAAGCGACATCATTGATACAGTTGAAGTCGGAAGTTAACATACACCTTAGCCAAATACATTTCAAGTCAGTTTTTCAGAATTCCTGACATTTAATCCTAGTAAAAATTCCCTCTCTTAGGTCAGTTAGGATCACCACTTTACTTTAAGAATGTGAAATGTCAGAATAATAGTATAGAGAATGATTTATTTCAGCTTTTATTTCTTTCATCACATTCCCAGTGGGTTAGAAGTTTACATACACTCAATTAGTATTTGGTAGCATGGCCTTTAAATTGTTTAACTTGGGTTAAATGTTTCAGGTAGCCTTCCACAAGCTTCCCACAATAAGTTTGGTGAATTTTGTCCCATTCCTCCTGAGAGAGCTGGTGTAACTGAGGCAGGTTTGTAGGCCTCCTTGCTCACCTACGTTTTTTCAGTTCTGTCCACATAGCTTTCTATAGGATGAGGTCAGGGCTTTGTGATGGCCACTCCAATACCTTGACTTTGTTGTCGTTAAGCCATTTTGCCACAACTTTGGAAATATGCTTGGGGTCATTGTCCAGTTGGAAGACCCATTTGTGACCAAGCTTTAACTTCCTGACTGATGTCTTGAGATGTTGCTTCAATATATCTACATATTTTTCCTTCCTCCTGATGCCATCTATTTTGTGAAGTGCACCAGTCCCTCCTGCAGCAAAACACCCCCACAACATGATGCTACCACCCCTATGCTTCATGGTTGGGATGGTGTTCTTCGGCTTGCAAGCATCCCCCTTTGTCCTCTAAACATAGCAATGGTCATTATGGCCCAACAGTTCTATTTTTTCATACTTTTCATGACTCTGTACTAGTACCCCCTGTATTTTACTGCTGCTCTTTAATTATTTGTAATGAAAAAAATGTACTTATCTATTTTTTACTGAACACTTATTTTTCTTAAAAACACATTGGTTAAGGGTTTGTAAGTAAGCATTTCACTGTAAGGTCTACCTACACCTGTTGTATTCGAGAAATGTGACAAAATTTGATTTGATTCTGGTTAACAATTAATAAGAACCTTACTGTAATAGTTTTCCATTCAAATGGTCAAAGAGATACAAAAATTGCTTTTTAGCAAAAAAAACTATTTCTCAAGCTAAAATGTTGCTAGGGACTGTCTGGGAGTGTTCTTAGTGTAATCTTAGTGTAATCTTGTAATCTTGAAAACTAGCTGTTATTGGCAGAGTTTTTATGTTAATTTATTGTTTTGGTACATTTTACCCCTTTTTCGTGACATCCAAATGGTAGTTACAGTCTTGTCCGAACGCTGCAACTCCCGTACGGACTCGGGGAAGGCGAAGGTCGAGAGCCAAGCGTCCTCCGCAACACGACCCCACCAAGCCGCACTGCTTCTTGACACTGCTCGCTTAACCTGGAAGCCAGCCGCACCAATGTGTCGGAGGAAACACCGTACAGTTGTTCACCACCTCATGGGTCTCCCGGTCATGGCAGAGAGGTTTGGAACTCGCTTTGTTATTGGTCTATATCAACTTATACCGCCTGGTGATGTCACCAGGCAAGCCCTATCAGGACATAACACAGCAAATGTATTCATACTTTTTAAGTGTTAGTTTCATCAGCTGTTGTACAATATGATACAAAACACAGGGGGAAAAAACGTTTGACTACACTGGGCCTATAAAGCCGGAAGTAGGTTGAAATTCCAGAGCATTTAATGTTAATCAGGAGAGTGGTCCATGTAGCAGAGTACAACGTGTGCTGTCTGTGGGTGTGGAGTGTGGAAGAGAGACAGTGCTGACCTGTGTGCTCCCCAGGTCTTACCCAGGGAGATGGGCCTATTGTCTGGGTTCTGATGGAGCAGCTGGTCCTGTAGCTCCAGTGGAGAGCCTTCAGGGCTTTGTGACCTTACAGAACATCATAGAGAGTACATGCTTTTGTCAGGATGTAATATACAAACAGAGAGATATGGGAACCAAGAGGGTAAAGATAGGAGGAAACATGCTATGAATATGGTGTCCAAAGTAACCTTAACATTGGTCTTTGTCAAACTCTGAAATTACGATTCGTAGTAAATATGATTACACATTTTTAATGAATTAGGGAAGTATGAGTGTAAATGGCATAACGGTGCAAGTCAAATCGTCAATATTAGCTGGGTGGAAAAGGGAAAATAATAAAACAAAGTTATGCAGCATAACAATAGAAAATGTAACTTCACTTGTCCAACCAATCTACAGAAAGTATTCCCCCCAAGCATAAAATGTTTTGGAGCAGATCTGCCTCGGCTGTTGTTAGTCCACATCTTGTCAACATCCATTAAAACATGCCACAAATCCTCGAGACTTTGCCCTCCAAATCACAGGTCGTAGGAAAAGAAAGGAGGTGGGGAACACTTATGATTCCTTCCTCTTCAACTTTAATCAAAAGTACACTGGCACGCTGGAGCCCCCTCCCTCCCTTTCATAATAATGGGCCGCTAAAAATTCAGGAGGCAGGCTCCACATCAATCACTCGCCAGATTTGAGTCCAATGTAATAAATATGCAAATGAGGAGAAGCCAGTGTCTCGTAGCTTTGAGATCAGCGCAGGGAGAAAGAAAGAGAAAAACTGTATTAATTGCCCATGGCCAGAGGAATCCTATTACTGTGGGCATTGATTCTAAAATTGTGTGAGTGATTTTCATGAGGGAGGTGGACTACCATCACGCCTTGAGAAAAATAGTATTAGAAGAATCATGACAAATCTGTCAGGTTTAAACAATAATGAGAGAAAGGCAAACTTGCGTTTCACATATGATTCCACTGTGGAAACACAAGGATTAAGATATTCTTATAAGAAAAGACAGAAAATATTATTTGGTTATGACAATCTTCCTATAGTGATGTTTTTACCGAGAGCCAAGCCTATTTCAGATTCTAGTCACATAGTTTGAATTATTTTCTACACACCAAATACTAAACCATAACACTAGCTCCAGCCTTGTCCACCAAGATTAAAAATTAATGTTTCAAATGCCATTGCGTTTAAAGTAACTTATTTTACGCACTAATAATCACTGCATATGCAGGCAAGCAATACTAATTTTCTAAATCTGTGTCTGGGAGATAACATGTCTAGACAAAACATTCAGTATTATCACCACATAATTTACTGGGTTGTAAACTTTAATGTGTGTTTTTGTGTAATTTTCCTTTTTTCCTCAATTTCCCCCTGGGGATCAACAAAGTTAAATTAATTTCATATTCTTGGTAGCTGTAAAATAAAATGTACTGTTTAAAATATAACCAGAAACAATGCACTCACTATTCTTCAACGCTCCAGCAAACACTGCTCCATCCCTCTTCTTGAACTATGGGAAGGTATGTGGTTGTGGCAGCTTATTGGCTGTCAGAAGAGCTTTCTGCACATTCATTTGCCCCTCAAGTAGCTGGTCCCAAAGAGCTGTGAAGATTCAATAAAATAATGACAAGGTTGTCTACTGAGAAAAAGAGATGATAATATGGGCTTAAGTTGTTTCATCATAGTGAAGAATATATATTACACATAGCAGGTCTATCAAAATACATACCAAGTTGATCTTTCCAAGCTTTCCCTTTCTCCACCTCTTCATCCACCTTCTCTTAAGAAAATATCATCACAGCTCCCACATCGTCATCTTCATCCTCCATCTGTTCATCCTCATCTTCCTCGTTCCCTCCATCCTCATCGCCACTTTCTTCATCATCATCATCTTCCTCTTCGCTCTCTCCAAAGTGATCCATCCCCTCTGTTAGCTTATGTAAGTCTGTCTCTGAGGGAAGTGTGATGTCCGTCTCCTTCTGCTTAGACACCAAGCTTTTCTTCTTAGCAGTGTCACTCTCAATCTTTTCATCATCTCCATCTTCAGCCTCTCCATCCTTCAGATCAGCATCATCAACATTGTCATCTTCAGCTTCCTCCTTGTTTTCATCATCATTGTCCTCATCCTCTCCTAAAAACCCAAATCGCAATAGAATGATAAGACCAGGATTCAATATTACATTTGAAAAAAACAAACAGATGTTCATTAACAACCATACGGCAATAAAATGTAGCATTTCTAACTAATGCAAGCAGTTAAGGATGTAGATGGCCTTCCACTCAGCAGCTGAATAATAGTAGTGCATGCCGTGTACACAACAGCTTAATGCTGTTTATCAGTTGTCTTCTAAGTTTAAATTGATTAGCTGCATGGCCCGTGTTTGACTTGTAAATCTTTGCCTTAATCAAGGCATTTTGTTTGGATAAACAGGGATTAGCTTGATTAACAGCAATGCAATTTCTCCATTTAATAGCCAAAAAAAAAAAACAGCCCACTTGAAGATGTAGGCCTAAGCTATTCTATGTTACATGCTTATTGTAATTAAACGTCTAGACATGATATGACAATACACAGCTGAGCATAGATTAAATTGGAAATAAGGAACCTACATCATTCTATTAAAGCTACGGTATCTTGTTGACCAGCAAAGTGTTATGGTAATAATTATAGGAGACGTTTACAAGATTATAAGAGAATCTAGTGTGGCGTGAGAGGCACATTTACTTGTAATTTATTTTGAACTGAATGATGGACAGTTACTAAATGTAAAGGTGTCCCTTGCAGAACCACAAGAGGGCAGAATTCTACAAAAGACCATTTTCAAATGCAGTGCCTTGATGAAATTGCTTTTGAAATACATTCTTCCTTCCTCCCGTCCTATTTATTTATTTTTTATTTAACCACGCAAGTCAGTTAAGAAAAAATTATTATTTACAATGACGGCCTAGGAACAGTGGGTTAACTGCCTTGTTCAGGGGCAGAACGACATATTTTTACCTTGTCAGCTCGGGGATTCGATCTAGCAACCTTTCGGTTACTGGCCCAATGCTCTAACCACCTGCCGCCCCAAAAGTGTGAGCATGTATCCTAAGGGTAATCATGTATCTGATTAAATAAGTAAAATCAAGGTTACTACCTTATCGTTTCACCAGTCCAACCTTGTCCGATCAATTCCAGGGACAGAAGGAGAAAAATATGCAGTTCAAGTACTTGAACCCAAACAACCAGCTCTCATCCAACTTTCTAGAAAGGTTCTTTATTTCCTTTTCCCTGTGGTCAGTTGCATTGATTATCCAACATACATGTTTAACATTATTATAAATGACACATTCATGTTCCAACTCACCAGAACCTTCGATCCCCTTTAGCATGTCTTTACGAGGTTGCCTTGCCCAGGTACCGTTTGTCTGTCTCTTCCAGCAGAGTTCTAGCTTTATTCCGGAGGCCACTCAAGGCAACCACATCATCACCACCACCACCACCCTCAAATGCCTCTACCACCTTGGCTTTCGTCTCTGGGAGGTATCCAAACAGTGAGATTGAATGATTGAAAATCATATCTGATCAATATACAAAGTGGCTGGCAATAATAGCTTACTGTTCAGGATCAGAATGTTACAATTAAATCAGAAGAATTCTTCAGGAGAAAGACAAGTCAAGTGGAATAACTGACAGGATATTGCCCCTCTCCATAAGGTCATGTCAATGTTGATTTGTACTCTTCAGCATCGAGCCGAATAACTAGCAATGACAATGAATATAAGAGGTTTGGAGAGATAAGAATACTAGCTAGTGAAAATATTAAAATTGTCATCATAGCTAGCTAGCAGCAACAATAGCAGAATCATGTTATTGGAACTGGTGCAGTGGGTGTTCATCCTACCTCACAACAAACACATGTCTAAGTGGATGGTTGCCAGTACTGTTGATAACTTTTGGCTAACAGGGTAGTCCTTTTTGAGCATCACAATCGTTTATATAGGTGTTTCGTGCTTTCAGTGTACTACTAGCCTGTTAGCTAACTGGCTAGCTTAGTTTTGCATGCTACCCGGCGTGTGTGTAACGAGTTGATACATGAAAACGGAAACATTGTTCTCAAATTGAAAGCAAAATATACCTATAAAACATTACAAATAGTGTATATCATTATCATCCCCTGGATCCGTGAACTTGGGCAGAGGATTTAATAAATCCTCGAGCTGTTGTGATTTGTAGCCAGTCATCGTTCCATGCACTCACAACTAACACGTGTTAATACCTACGTCATCAAGAGGCGACTCAAAGAAAATACAAATTGATTGACGAAATAGATCTGCAACAGTTTAACTTCAAGCAACCGGAGGTTGTTGTTTAGGCTATTGATTTTGGATTATTAAAATAATTCAACCAGATAATGTCGGGTGGACGAATACTATTCGACGTAATTGTTGTTCAGCATAATACACCTTAAACCCTTCAGATAAAGTGGGTTATAATATATGGTAAATGAATAATATACTTTCTATATGTTGTAGGCCTACTTCTATAATTAGTGTCACAGGGTTGTGACTGCAATTTTTTGGTGCCAATTCATACATGTAGGATCTCATTATCATATTTAAAAAATCTTATTGCATTTGAGAAATATGTAGGTCTACCGTTATATCATATGTTCTTAATTTATAGGCTTGATCTTCCTCTTTCCAAACTCCTATCCACTTATAGGAGAGGCCTGCTCAGACATCCTCATGTCAATGTATCTGATGATGGAGAGCTGAGTAGCGTTGTCGACGTGGATGTGGCCCTCTGTGTACTGTAGTCTAATCAGTGAGTGGATTCTGTTCATCGGACACACCCAATGTCAGGGATTTAAATAACGTAACACTAGGGCCTAGGGGCAGTTGGGTAAACTGTACTTTAGGTCGACTGTTTAGAAATCAAGAAGTGTGCAGAAGGTGTGTTAGAAGTGAGTGAGAAAAGAACAGTAGCGTCCATCTTTTCAACCTAAAAATGTCCACCCCTTTATCGTTAAAAAAGCTTGCAGTTTTTTTGTACGTGTTTTATTATACAGTGAATGGTCTAATATGCACTAGAGGTCACATAATCATATGAGAGTTGATATTTCAAGAATATAGCAGCTGCTGGTAACATATTTGACCATCAATGTTTAATCATTTGGACTTTCATGTAAAGACACAAAATAAAGCCTTTCGGACACAATAGACAGCCTCATTGTATAATTAACTATAATTTAACACATTCTGTTAAAAATGCTACTATGTTTCTTGTAGTATGTTCAGCAGTTGATGACGCAAAGCACTAACGAATTGTGCTTTTATCCTTATTTGGCAACTGTCTATTTGTGTTTTTAAATGTTCTTCGAAGTAAACACAATAATACAATCTAGCACAGTGAGGAACCATGACCATAATATAAATAGAATAAATACAAAAGTTTGGTTTGTTGCTTGAACGATGTTCACATCTGAATCAAGAGGTTTCAAACAATGCTCATATTCAAACCCCTGAAGTACAGTAAATATATACGTAAACAGTTGACTGTTCTACTGTATGTCCACCTCAAACCATTGTCCATAGATTTTTAGAAGGTTGACTTCTTCTTCAAATTCAAGTTATTTTCAATTAAATAAAAGATTATACAACTTTTTAAAGTTTTCCTTTTGAAGGCAAACTCTCTAGGATTTGGCAAAACACAGAAATATACAGAGAAACAAAAACAAATTTAGAAATAAGCACGAATACCAAAGCCATCATAAAAGCTTTAGGTAAAAAATCATTATCATTTGATATGGTAGACCCTCTAAAGCAAAAGTTCTGCTGAACGCTTGTACAGTATTCACCATTATATGACTGCTTTAGAGTCTACACTGTTACTGTGTGAATCTTTAAATAAAACTGCAACAATCAAAACAGCAGTAAAGGTAGTTAGAGACAAGTAATAAATTAAACGCGTATATATTATTATATATAAATTAATTGATGAATAAATAAATAATATAAAGTAAAAGGGATACTCGCTCAGGACTTCAGTTGCCTCCTAAGTCAATAGTTAGCCTTGGCTTCATAATGTCCTGTGGGCTACCAGACAGTGCCTTCGCTCATCTCTGAGGAGGGGTGTGACAATTGGTTGCTGTATCCACTGCCGTTGATGGACAGTGAGGTGAAGGGTGTGCTGACGCCACACATCTCACTGGAGATGCTGTGCATTGACCCGGGTCCGTTGGGCTCGGGGCTAGGCGAGTCCACTGGATGGTGAGATATGATGTCAGTGAAGCACTGCACCTCACCAGATGGGTGGTGCCCAGCCAGGTGATGGTCCATGCCACCTAAAGGGGTGCCAGCGGGGCCAGAGGAGAAGCCTAGGTCCACTGGGGTCTGGGCCTGCAACAAGGGGGGGCCTTGGGTGTAGTACTCAAAATTTCCTCCAGGTCCATAGTATTCACTCTGATAATCTACAAACATATACACCAGAATTATTATGGGAAATGCTTATGTGGTGAAAATAAAAACTTTAACAAAATGTCTTGTACCGGTACAATGCAACTATAGGAATGTCATTTAAATTACTAAAAAAGTACAACTATTCCATTTCCAGTAGTATAAAGGGTTAATTTGCCATAATAGTTATTTGGAGGATGACAGTATTGTAATTTGACTTTTTTTATGCTATAAAACACCTGTGAATTATGAGGGAAATTGGACATTTAAATAAGGTAAAAAGGCCTGTGCATGGCGCTCATAGTCAAAATGCATTTCTGATGATCTTTAAAACACAAATGTGTTATTTGGGTGAACCATGGTGAATATAAAATACCTTACCTCCATAGTATGAGAAATGGCCGTTGGGGACCAGCTCCCCGGGTTCGAGTCGGTCCACCAGAGTTCTCATTCTCCTTGGACTGCGGAAGAACGAGTGCCTTCTCGCCCCCAGTGCACTCAGCTGCTTCATGCGCCGCTCTTTAGACCGACGATTTTGGAACCAAACCTGCACACCACAAATTACATGGAAATGGCTGATTGAAATGGAGTTTTCAGCCCCGGTCAAATATTTATTTTGTACATCAGAAATGTGTGCAGCATCTCGAGGTCCCAGATCGGATGACATGTTGTGAAATGCCCTTTTAATAACCATGACGTGATTAGCCTATAGGCCTATACCTCTAAATGGGTCCTTGGCTCAACTGTCAAATGCTTAATGATCTTTAACCTAGTTTATCGTATGAAACATACGAAACGTGAATACCAGGGACTTAACAGCCAGGGACACCCCCCCCCCCCCCCCCCCCCCCTCCCACCACCCTTTTAATTCCACAATTGCCACATTCTCGTAACATATGCTAAAGCCTAAGAGTCCAACATTTAGCCGCTATTTCAAAATGAGAAAACAAAGACCTTTGCATTGATGTGTATAGACTATAGATAGCCTAGAGGTCATGGTGTGAAAACATTGTGAAGTCATGACAATATGTGCTTCTGCACCACTTTCGTGGTAAGCAATCTGCATATCTTGCCATCTGCCATTATTGACCTTGAAAATACTTTCTCACAGACCCGTATAATAATTCTGTTTTTTTTTTATTTTTATTGTTCATGTGATACAGACGTAAGCGAAATGGACTCTTACCTGGATCACTCTCATGTTGAGACCTGTCTCCTGCGCCAGCTGTTCTCGAATGTGTCTTGTGGGTTTTGGCGTGGCCGTGAAAGCAGCTTTGAGGACCTCAAGTTGCTTGGCTTTTATAGTTGTTCGAGGCCCACGTCGTTTCCCCCCTACGTTCTGCTCATCGTTTTCATTGCTACCCACCTCTTTATCGGATAAAGGCCCGATTTCCGAATCTTTACCATCATCCTGTGGGTCTTGGGAATCTGGAGATAGACTTGGGTCACTGCAGGTCGTGACTGTGAGATGAAAGAAACATGAAATGAAATTACTTTCAATCTATTCTTATGTCTTTATATACTCTTCATGAACGAATATACAAAAAATAATCGACAAGAATACATTTCATTAGAGTATTATTAGGCTACGATTGGGCCAATTAATATTGTCATTGTTAGTATTATGCACTAGACATATTAGCCAACTACCTTTAGACATATTATTATTGGTGATGATAACATGAATTAACAATCAATTCTAATCCTTATAATAATATTTTAATCGTCATCAAGGTCATTGTTTAGATTTGTACTGTTATTGAACCTATCAGGATACTGTTATCGTAACTGTTCCACCCCCCCCCCCCCCAAAAAAAAAAAACATTTTTTATAAATGGAATATAAAGCAATAGCAAAAAGTTGAAAATAATGATTCACAAGAGACTATAGAATTATATAGAATATACATATATATATTAACGCTTTATGGTTGAAAATTGGGATGTGGTTCAAGTCATGTTCCATACCTGAGAGGAGGGTTGTGTCCTTTCCGTTGCTATTGCTTAGGTAGTCCTCTTTACAAACAAACTTAAATTCATCTAAAATGTACATTTCCTCTCCAGTAGATAGCTGTTTGTTACACATCATGCACGTGAAACAGTTCAGGTGAAACACTTTGCTCTTTGCTCTTCGAACCAAATCGTTGGGCGAGATTCCCTGGGCGCAACCTCCACACTTTGTGCCAAATCTCCTAAAAGAAAGAAAGTAAAAATAAATACCATCATTGATCAAACAAAACAGGGTTGACAGTGTAGCAGCAAATAGCCACAGAAAATATTCACATCAGATTACCAATAACATGAAAACATTATTGGCAACATTATAGATGTTTACACGAAGGGATACGCGTTTTTCATGACGCAAAATATTTAATTTTCAGTATTTTGATGCTTAATATATTTTTGATGATTCCAAGTGAATATAAATATATATATCAATTTCGTATGCTTTTTCTTTTCAAGTTTGTTTGTGAATCTGGAAATTACAGGCTACACGGATGTTGGGCCTGCACTAGCTTCACCGCCACTATATTAATTTCACACAGATAACCAGTTATTTAGCAACCATAAATATAAGATAATAATTATGTTTTTTAGGCTAAATACATTTTTATAAATAAATATAAATGTATCTTATATTTAGGCCTAGGTTTACGTGTTGTAGAACTATTATTAGGCCTACCTAAAACTATAATTCAAGAAAGGCCACGCCGTTTATTATTAGGTTATTGTATGGAGAGAAGTCAAACATGCATCAAACAACGGTCCATTATTGAAATATATCCCATTTAATGCTTGAAAATTACAAAGCCACAGTTACATTTTCAATGTAGCCTATATTTATGTAAATAGTTGTGTATTTAAATAGTTAACAAACGTGTGGACTGGAGTTCTGTGATTGCAGTGTGGGTTTTCTCAAGATGATTTATTATTCAAATCCACTTATCACATTTTCACTAGAGTCTCAGCAAACAAACGGTCGTGCGCCGACTGATTGAACGCAGAATACACTTCCGTCAAGAATCCTGGCATAATTTTAATCCCCGCGGTTTGTTTGACAGCCTTTCCTTGTAAACAAAGGACGTTTTTCTTTAATCCGTCACAGAACATGGTGATATATGCTTATAATGTATCATATTTTCCTGGATCACCACTCATAATCTGGTTTGTTCAAATTATGTCGCTCATGAGGATAGATTAAACCAGATTGACACCAGGCAAAAAAATAATAATAATCTTGCAAAATAATTGTATAATTATAAAACTTGCATTTCACATAATCTGTTGTACATTTGCATAGTTCTGCTTAATTGGATACCCAGTAGAAGCTAAAGCTCTTCCGCACAATATTGAAAGGCATGTGCCCAGGCGTGCTTACCTAAAAAAGTCGTTTTTGCAGTACAGCCTCCCTTCCCGTGAAAAACATTTTTCTGTCAAATTGCATTTACAGTCACAGCACTGTACGCACTTGATGTGCCATGGTCTGTCCAGAACATTGAGTAGAAACCTGTCCAGAATAGGTCTTTCGCAGCCGGCACAGTGAACCATATTTGGATAATTCCAGCTATTCCAAGTGAATGTCTTTCTTTTTTTGTCCCAAACCAAAGCGATGTCTCCTTGGTCGCTTTGTTGATTTAGAGAATGACCTGCTCTAGTCCACTCCTACAATCCAGAGGATGCAGCTCATCCAGACGAATCTCTCAACAATGAGCTAGCATCATCATATCCCTTGAGCAAAAATATTATTGCATTCCTCTTGCATGGACAGAACAAAACTTGGCTATAAAAAATGGTATCAAAAAAACGAAAACGAACAAATAACTTATCAAAGTAAATACATTTCACAAGCAAGAATGCAAACTTGAGAGCAGCAAGGCCTCCGCTTGTCCATCAAAATGAGCCAAGAGGTGCGATAGTAGGCTAATGATTTAGTGTATCTGAACAAGGCATCATGCCACTAAAATTACGCACGAATACATAACTGCCACACAGCCAAATAATTATTGCCAAAGTCGAAAGTTAACACAAATATCACAAAAATCTGTTCAATATCTTGTCGATTCTGTCATAATCCTTCTATTCTTCGAGTATGATGCACTCTTTAGTCCAAGCTTCAGTATCCGTACCTCTGAAAGCGCACGAGCTAGCCTTATTACGAGCCTCCTGACGTCATGTTGAATCGACACCTATCAGCAGCTTGCTGTTGGAGTGGCAATTAATATGCCCGCTAAACTTGCCCGACGGACCCACTGAGGACTAGGGAGCAGAGAACGACTATTGCCTCGTATCTTTGAAACTGTCGTATTGTTTTAGAAACTCGTAAATTCCAACTCGATACAGCAGGTATATAACATATTCCAGGTCGAAGCGGAGCAAGGGTCTCCGGATAGGATACATTTAATAAGGTACAGTATTTCATGAAAACAACAACTTTTCTTGTAGCTTACAGTCATTTTGGCAGAGGGAACTAAGTTCGTTTACATCTAACATTATTTATCTGAAATTGGAAATATAATTTATTAGGCTATCATTATGTTTAGGCCTTCCTATATCATTTTTTTGCACGTCTTAGGAGAGGAGAGAAAGTGAATGACACGGACGCACTGAAGTTCACAGATCGATTAATCAAACGGAAATGCATCTCTGACACATGCATGGATATTTAGATAGTTCACTGAGAAACGTACGGATAATATGTGACTGACTTCTCACTTTATTCGAAAGGAAACCACCACCTTCACATGTGGAAGAAGGGCAATGCAAAACGACAGAGTTAGGTTAACTTGCAATTATAGAGTTTGATGTGGTCAGACTTGGACGATGATGATGATGATGAAGATTACATATATTTTATAATTACAAAAGTGGGCTATTAAACGCACATTAAGAGTTCGTTTGGATGTCTTTGACAGACATTAAAAACTCACGAAAAATATTTTTTAAATTAATAGTCTTAATTTAGTTTTCACTCTATGGCTCTTAACTTCAAACAGGACAATATGCCTGTGTAATAGTATCTGGCCCTGTATATGGTATGCTTACTTATTTCCTTATTATGTTCTTCATGTTTCTTCTTATTTCTCGTGTGTGTTTTGTCTAGTATTACATTGTTATTGATTATTGCATTGTTGGTTTTGAGTTTGCAAGAAAGGCATTTCACTGTACTTGTGCATGTGACATTAAAAACTTGACACTGGATGTTTTTCATAGAATAAAACAATTTTAACCTCCGGAAATGTACATAGTTACTTATGACTGTGTTTTGATGTCTTAATAATTTAGAGTAGCCTATATTTTCGCTAACTAGAGTTGAACTAACATAATTGTTATAACCTTGTCAACAACTATAACAATTTGTCAATTATTATAGTCAATTATTATTCACTATTTAGGCCTACTCTGTATACAGGTCTACATTTTACTAGCCTACATTGTTTTCCAAAGGGTATTGTTATAATACTGTATTAAAGCAACATAGCGAAAGAGTAGACCTGAGAATAAGACTGTGGAGCCGTGACAGAAATGACAAATCATCATGACTTCATCATCTGCAGATGAGGGGAGGGAAGGGCTCTGGGAAGTCTGAATACAAGCTTTCTACATAGATTAATGTTTCCCTGCGCTTATTCTACATTTTGGGTGAAAGGGCAAGGATAATCATTATAATATCATGTCTAGCGATAGGCGCTCCCTGAAAGATAGTATCGCGCAGTGGGCAATGCACTTGGGACAGTCTTCGGGGCTGGGAACATGGAGATAGCGGATTTTCATGCCCATTTTCTCCCACCGGCCACAGCTCTGCGTGCCGCTGATATCAGTTGCCCGGGGAAATGTATAAACAATCAACCGTGTGGACGACTGAAACTGTTGTTATATAGTCCCATTCAGACTCTGAAATATAAATCCAGGTCTATTCTTGTAGGCCCAGCTCCTCATATGATTTATGTATTTGTATATGTGCAAAGTAGGCTTCCCACTGGGCACAGACGTCAGTTCAACGTCTATTCCACGTTGGTTCAACATAATTGAATTGAAATGACGCAAGGTTTGGAACTCTATTGGTTTATTAACTAATTTAAACAGCTCTTACACTAAAATTGCATTATCATAATTTTCACAATTTCACACAGAACCTCATAGTTTGGAAATATATATATGTTTTAAAAACACAGGGAAATCGTTTTTGACTGCACTAGGCCTTTAAATTGATCAAATACAGTTTATCATAACACTGGGGGAAAAATCGGGTTGGAAAATTAGATTAAGATTAATTAAATCCGCGAGGGAAAAAAATGTATTTGCATAGCAACCACTGAGTCTTCAGAAAAAATAGAGCCGAAAGAGAACTGATTTCATTTGAGTAGATTATAGGGTGGCTCGCGCATGAGAATCACCACAATCTATTACATTCGTCTGATTGTCTTCATAGCCTTTTGTGTGCGCAAGTGCAGCTCTTGTTGAAGATAGAGCCACCACCGGTGGACGTGTTTAATTTTATAGCACATAGATCAGGAGAGAGGCAACGCTTTACTTTCGCCAGGAGAGAGATAGTTCACCACCGCCTTACGGTTTTATGTTGGGGATATGTCAAGCAGATGAAAAGAATGGCTAATGCATAAGCAAAACTCGGTAGTCCCTGCCCTGCGCACATTGAGATGACGTATGGTCCTTATTTAGGGTCCTTACCATGCATGTGCGAGGCCAATGCATTTTGAAATCAAGGATGTAAATTGATAGTGTAATTCTCACAGACACGCACACACACACACGTAGACACACACACACACGCCATACAAAAATATATAGAATAGGCCTAGTTTTGAATACACAACAGGTTTACAAATTCAGCAGTTAATATTTAATAGTCTAAAATTAAAATAGACGTTTCGGATAACTATTTTCATGCCCGTGTAAAATATTTTTTCTTGCAGTCGTAGGTTTAACTTAGCCCTAATAATAAAACCATTGGGTTAATTTATGTTTCCTATTTTTGGACCAATCATCCCTTGCACACAGCGTCTATTCAAATGACAATCTGGCTGTAGCTGATGGATGGCTGAAGTCTACCTCCTCTATCCTATACCCAGAGGCTGTGAGAATCTACAAATCACCCAAAACACAGTACACATAGGCCCCATCATTTCAAACACATTGTTGTTCCCCTGGTTACTTAATATTTGAATAGATTTGAGATGCAGGCAGAGAACAGGCCTGAGCAGAGGGTGATGGGAAAGACCTGGCTGTCAGACCTGCTTTAAGTACCAAAACACGCAATGCATGCAGTTCTTGTATGCTTTCAAATGCAGTATTATTCATGAAGATATGAAGATCCTGTTCCCACAAATGATCTGTTGATGAACACATATCATCAAAAATAAAGGGCTACATGTAAACTATATACAAAGATATACACTGAGTGTACAAAACATTAAGAACACCTGCTCTTTCCATGACATAGACTGACCAGGTGAATCCAGGTGAAAGCCATGATCCCTTATTGATGTCACTTGTTAAATCCATTTGAATCAGTGTAGATGAAAGGGAGGAGACAGGTTAAAGAAGGAGTTTTAAGCCTTGAGACAATTGAGATATGGATTGTGTTTGTGTGCCATTCAGAGGGTGAATGGGCAAGACAAAACTCAACATTAGGAAGGTGTTCCTAATGTTTGGTATACTCAGTGTACATTTAGGCTACTAAGTTGTTCAATTCCAAAATTCCCCCTTCTCCACCAAACTGAAAGACACCGATCTCTCTGCATCGTAAAGCCCAATAATACTACCTTTCTCCCATCCATACCCCTCTACCCTCTTACAATACCCTTTCCACTCCTCCTAGAATCCTAATGTTGCCCCTCCTTTGCCCCTGTAGAAAACTGCATCATAGTAGGTTACTGTTACTAGGAATAATCAGACTCTTCCCCACAGTGAGCGAAGCCTCCTTTCCTGTACCACTCTGATCATTCTATTTCACCAGGGAATTTCTCTACTACAGGGGTATTCAATCGGAGTTACTGCAGTGGGACCGTGGAAAAGTATATAAAAAAATGTTTCAATGTTTTTATGAATATCTCTAGTAACAACAGAATAAACACATTTTGAATTACATACCGACAGTAGAAAAGAGGAGAATATCTTCTTTCTAATGTCAACTTTATTTCCTAATATTGAGCAAATTACTAATTGGAGCCAATTAAGCTTATTGAAGTATCTGACATAGGCTTTGAAAAAGCACCCACGAATAGGCTACTAGTGCAGCAAGTATCGCTCGCTGCTGGTAAGCTTTCTTGACTTGGACTTTATGTTTTTCCAACACATGGCTAACCTTTGTTTAACAGCTGCTCTTAGCGGAAATGTTTTTGGCGTTACCTTTCCAGCTAATAGGCTTAGAGTTTGCACTTCCTCTTCCAGTTCTAATGTGAGGAGGTCAAAATAATGAAACATTATCTACCAAATCTAATCATTTTAAGATGTTGATTACTTCTCCTTGCCATTATCATTCACCTGATGATAACATAGGATGGGGGTCCCTGGGAAAGAAATGGTTGAAGACCCCTGCTCTAATATATCCAGTAGAGTAAGTAAGAATTCTTTCTCCCCTCTGTTTCTGTCCCTATCACACTACTCTTTCTCCCTGAGAATGTTACCGAATTGGTGGGAGAGAGTGTCTGATACAGTGTGAGCTGATGTTGTAAAATATGTATTTGCTAGCCACCATGTGGTTCTGTATACAACATATTTTAAATACTACCTACTTAACTACAATAGGTAGGTAATGGCATTTTCCATGAATGATCCATTTATCCATTTTCCATTCTGCTGAGGATCCTGTAGCCTTGTCTAGCTCAAAAGAATGTTAATTGTTGGACATTAAAGACTGTAAATACACCAGAAAATCAGCTCCAACTGATTTTAATTTAGGAAATCTGTTCTCAAATACTTCCACTTATAATAGAGAAACACGTGATCTTATACGAATGTAAGCAAGGTCTGAAATTATTATGTTTTAGTCAAATATTATATCTGTTGCGGTCAATTTGCAGTCTACTTGTATTTTTATTTATTAGAGATCCACATAAACTGCTTCCAAGGCAGCAGCTACTCTTCCTGCGGTCCAGACACATTAAGGCACTTACATCACACATAAAACAAAAGATAACACAGTCTATCATACACCATAATTACACAACTACATATCTACTCTACAAAGTGTATAACACCACCATACAACAATATTACAATGTACATGTGTAGAGTGTGTGTTCTAGCGTGTGTGCGTATGCGTGTGTCTGTACCTGTGTGTATCTCTTCACAGTATTTGTATCTGTTTTTTAAAATCTGATTCTATTGTTCGCATCAGTTACCTGATGTGGATTAAAGTTTCATGAAGTCATGGCTCTGTGTAGTACTGTGCACCTCCCATAGTCTGTTCTTGACTTGGGGATTTTGAAGAGACCTCTGGTTGATATGCATTGGTGTCCTGGCTGTGTGCTAGTAGTTTAAACAGACACATCGGTGCATTCAGCATGTCAACACTTCTTATAAAAACAAATCAAATCAAATGTTATTTGTCATATGCGCCGAATACAAAAGGTGGAGACCTTACAATGAAATGCTTACATACAAACCCTTAACCAACAATGCAGTTTTAAGAAGAAAAAAAAGTAAGAGATAAGAATAACAAATAATTAAAGAGCAGCAGTAAATAACAATAGCAGGGCTATATACAGGGGGTACTGGCACAGAGTCAATGTGCGGGGGCACCATTGTCGAGGTAATTGAGGTAATATGTACATATAGGTAGAGCTATTAAACTGACTATATAATAACAGAGAGTAGCAGCAGTGTAGAAGGGGGGGGGGGGGGGGCAATGCAAATAGTCTGGGTAGCCCTTGGATTAGCTGTTCAGGAGTCTTATGGCTTGAGGGTAGAAGCTGTTTAGAAGCCTCTTGGACCTAGACTTGGCGCTCCAGTACTACTTGCCGTGCAGTAGCAGAGAGAACAATCTCTGACACAGCCTGGTATACTGTAGAGGTCCTGGATGGCAGGACGCTTGGTCCCGGTGATGTACTGGGCCGCACGCACTCCCCTCTGTAGTGCCTTGCGGTCGGAGGCCAAGCACTTTCCATACCAGGCAGTGATGCAACCATGCTCTCGACGGTGCAGCTGTAAAATCTTTTCAGGATCTGAGGAGGCATGCCAAATCTTTTCAGTCTCCTGGGGGGGAATACGTTTTGTCGTTCCCTCTTTACGACTGTCTTGGTGTGCTTGGACCATGCTAGTTTATTGGTGATGTGGACGCCAAGGAACTTGAAGCTCTCAACCTGCTCCACTACAGCCCCGTCGTTGAGAATGGGGGGTGCCCGGTCCTCCTTTTCCTGTAGTCTACAATCATATCCTTTGTCTTGATCCCATTGAGGGAGACATTGTTTTCCTTGCACCCCACGGTCAGGTCTCTGACCTCCTCCCTGTAGACTGTCTCATAGTTGTCGGTGATCAGGCCTACCACTGTTGTGTCATCGGCAAACTTAATGATGTTGTTGGAGTTGTGCCTGGCTGTGCAGTCATGAGTAAACAGGGAGTGCAGGAGGTAATTGAGTACGCACCCCTGAAGGGCCCCCGTGTTGAGGATCAGCTTGGCGGATGTGTTGTTGCCGACCTTTACCACCTGGGGGCGGCCCGTCAGGATGTCCAGGATCCAGTTGCAGAAGGAGGTGTTTAGTCCCCGGGACTTTAGCTTAGTGATGAGCTTTGAGCTTTTGTCCAGGTGTGAAAAGGCAATGTGGAGTGCAATAGAGATTGCATCATCTGTGGATCTGTTGGTGCGGTATGCAAATTGGAGTGAGTATAGGGATTCTGGGATTATGGTGTTGATGTGAGCCATGACCAGCCTTTCAAAGCATTTCGTGGCTACAGATGTGAGTTCTACGGGTTGGTAGTCGTTTAGGCAGGTTACCTTAGTGTTCTTGGGCACAGGGACAATGGTGGTCTGCTTGAAACATGTTGGTATTACAGACACAGACAGGGAGAGGTTGAAAATGTCAGTGAAGACACTTGCCAGTTAGTCAGAGCATTCTCGGAGTACACGTCCTGGTTATCCATCTGACCCTGCGGCCTTGTGAATGTTGACCTGTTTAAACGTCTTGCTCACATCGGCTGCGGAGAGTGTGATTACACAGTTGTCCAGAAAAGCTGATGCTGTCATGCATGTTTCAGTGTTACTTACCTTAAAGCGAGCATATAAGTTATTTAGCTCGTCTGGTAGGCTCATGTCACTGGGCAGCTCTCAGCTGTGCTTCCCTTTGTAGTCTGTAATAGTTTCCAAGCCCTGCCACATCCGACGAGCGTCGGAGCCGGTGTTGAATTATGGTCAGATTTGCCAAATGGAGGGCGAGGGAAAGCTTTGTACGCGTCTCTGTGTGTGGAGTAAAGGTGGTCTAGAGTTTTTTTCCCTCTAGTTGCACCTTTAACATGCTGATAGAAATGAGGTAAGACTGATTTAAGTTTCCCTGCATTAAAGTCCCCGGCCACTAGGAGTGCCACCTCTGGATGAGCCTTTTCCTGTTTGCTTATGGAGGAATACAGCTCATTGAGTACGGTTTTAGTGCCAGCATCCGTCTGTGGTGGTATGTAGACAGCTACGAAAAATAAGTCTGAAAACTCTCTAGGTAGGTAGTGTGGTCTCCAGATTATCATGATATTCTCTACCTCAGGCAAGCAAAACCTCAAGACTTCCTTAGATATTGTGGACCAGCTGTTGTTTACATATATGCAGAGGCCACCGCCCCGTGTCTTATCAGAGGCTGCTGTTCTATCCTGCCGATAGAGTGTATAACCCGCCAGCTATATGTTATTAATGTCATCGTTCAGCCGCGACTCGGTGAAACATAAGATATTACAGTTTTTAATGTTCCGTTGATAGGATATAGTAGTGATGAAGTCAATCTCTCTTCCACTTTGAGTCATGAGAGATTTACATGCATATTATTAATGTTAGCTCTCCGTGTACATTTAAGGGTTAGTGGTGCTGCCCTATTCTGAGCCAATTGTAATTTTCCAAGGTCCCTCTTCGTGTCACCTGACCACACATCTCCAGGTGCGACAAAACTAGGGCTTGTAGGAACTGCCTTGTTGATAGAGTTTTATTATGGACAGACTTCTAAATATTTAGGACTATCTTATTCCTTGCCACCCATTCTAAATCAAACTGCAGCTCTTTGTTCAGTGTTACATTGATTTCACTCGCTGTAGTATACATGGACACACTGGCTTTACTCTTTAGTAAAGACTGAAAAAAGTAAGGGGCCTAGACAGCTGCCCTGGGGAATACCTGATTCTACCTGGATTATGTTGGAGAGGCTTCCATTAAAGAACACCCTCTGTGTTCCGTTAGACAGGTAACACTATATCCACAATATAGCATGGGGTGTATAAAGCCATAACACATACATGTTTTCCAGTAGCAGATAATGATCGATAATGTCAAAGGCTGCACTGAAGTCTAACAAAACAGCTCCCACAATCTTTTTATCATCAGTTTCTCCCATATTCAGTCATATGTGTAAATGCCATACTTGTTGTCCAATGTCCCTCCTCATAAACATGCAGAAAGTCTGTTGTCATTTTGTTTACAGTAAAATAGCATTGTATCTGGTCAAACAATTTTTTTCTCAAAAAGTTGATTTAGGGTTGGTGACAGGCTGATTGGTCGGCTATTTGAGCAAGTAAAGTGGGCTTAACTATTCTTGGGTAACATAATTACTTTTGCTTTCCTCCAGGCCTGAGGGCACACACTTTCTAGTAGGCTTAGATTGAAGATATGGCAAATAGGAGTGGGAATATCATCCCCTATTATCCTTAGTAATTTTCCATCCAAGTTGTCAGACCCCGGTGGCTTGTCATTGTTGATAGACAACAATAATTTTTTTAACCTCTTCCACACTCACTTCACAGAATTCAAAATTACAACGTTTGTCTTTCATAATTTGATCAGTTATTCTTGGATATGTGGTGTCGGCATTTGTTGCTGGCATGTCATGCCTAAGTATGCTAATCTTGTCAATTAAAAAATCATTAGGCCTCCCGGGTGGCGCAGTGGTTAAGGGCGCTGTACTGCAGCGCCAGATGTGCCATCAGAGTCCCTGGGTTCGCGCCCAGGCTCTGTCGTAACCGGCCGCGACCGGGAGGTCCGTGGGGCGACGCACAATTGGCCTAGCGTCGTCCGGGTTAGGGAGGGATTGGTCAGTAGGGATCTCCTTGTCTCATCGCGCACCAGCGACTCCTGTGGCGGGCTGGGCGCAGTGCGCGCTAGCCAAGGTTGCCAGGGGCACGGAAGCCAGCTGACACATTGGTGCGGCTGGCTTCCGGGTTGGATGTGAGCTGTGTTAAGAAGCAGTACGGCTGGTTGGGTTGTGTATCGGAGGACGCGTGACATTCAGCCTTTGTCTCTTCCGAGCCCGTATGGGAGTTGTAGCAATGAGACAAGATAGTAGCTACTACAACAATTGGATACCACGAAAAAGGGGTCAAATTTAAAAAAAAATAATAATAATAAAAAAAAATCATTAAAGGTTTTGTTGGTTTTGTGATGAATGAACCATCTGAGTCAATGAATGATGGAGCTGAGTTTGCCTTTTTACTATAATTCTTCATATCATTTAGCTTTGTTTCATACTATACTACTCTTTATTCAGTTTAGACACATGATTTTTAAATTTGCAGTATGTTTGCCAATTGGTTGTGCAGCCAGACGTATTTGCCATTCCTGTGCTGTTTGTAACAACCCTGGTAGGTTGACTGATAACCTGAACCAGGCTTGAGTGGGCAGCTTGATGAAAGCCAGTCAATATTTAAATCACTCAGAAAATATACCTCTCTGTTGATATCACATACATTATCAAGCATTTCACACATTATCCAGATACTGACTGTTAGCACTTGTTGGTCTATAGCAGCCTCCCACAAGAATGGGCTTTAAGTGAGGCAGATGAACCTGTAGCCATATTACAGTATTTAACATGAGATCCTCTCTAAACTTTACAGGAATGTGGTTCTGAATCTTTCACACCCGCGGCCCAACGATGGTACTGTACCTGAAATAAGTGGCCGCTTTATGGAATCTTTCAGCGCTAGAATCAGTTCTTTAAAATCAATTTTCAGAATTTCCGAGCTATTCCTTCTAATGTCGTTTGACCCCACATGGACTACGACAGCGTCAGTTCCTGGCAACTGTCGTAGAATGGTCAGAAGCAGCATTGTAATGTCCTTTACTCATGCTCCAGGATAGCACAGGGTTTTTTCCCTGGGAACCATGATGTTTCTTACCATAGAACTGCTGATGACGACAGCTGTTGCAATGGCTGAGGAGGTCCGGCCGTTTCGCCTTGAGTGGTTTCACAAACCCCTTGAGGACCGAGGGGTGGTGGGGCCCAATGGACCTGAGCCAGCTGTAGTATCCATCATGGATGATGAATTGTCTCAGATAACTTCACGGTCTGCTGAGGATGGAAGCTCTGAGGATCTGAATCTGAGGTAGAAGCCATTGGAGAGGAAGACAGAACAGAGGATGAAGGCGCAGGTACCTCCGGATCCGATCTGAAATAGGAAGCCCCCAGGGAAGAAGGCGCCGGAGCCTCTGCATCCAGGGTGGCAAAGCTTATTCTAGTCTGTGTCCGGTCCGGGCTTAACATCTCCAAGGAGGCCCCCGTTGCCAGAGGACACTGTTTTCCCCAGTAGCTTGTGTAGGTTCGCTAAGTGTTTGTTAAGAGTAGCCACTGTAGTCCTCTGAAAGCAAACAGTTGCTACAGTCTAGAAATGATTTGTGAATATGTTCTGCCCCCCGACCATCCATTCAAAAAACAATCGGCCCCCTAGTTGTTAATCCCTGCTGTAAACATACTGTATGTGATCTCCATTCACTCGGTCTCCCATTTGAAATGCAACAAACACCAATATGATAAATATCACAATGAAAGAAATCTGTTGCAACACGTCAATGGAAAGTGAAAATGATTTGCTTGGTTATATTGAATGCTGCTGTGCGGTGGGGCTGGGAGCCTCCAGCTAGGTTTGTGTTCGTTCCTCTGTGAGATCGAGGTGTTGATTGGAAGCCTGGCCCAGTGCACTTGGTCTCCAGCACCACTCCAACACACAAGAGGTCTGAACAGCTCTGGAATCAGGCAGGGTGCACGTTGTTTGTTTTGGACTCAGAAAGCATCTCATTAGTGTGTGCTAATTGCAGCTAATTGTCTCTAATGAGATGAACAGGCAACCCGGTGGGATCATTCATACAAATAATTTGTAGGAAAAAATAAATGACTAGATGCTAATTGGAGCCAATTAACGCTGATTACGCAATACTGGAATGTGGAAGTAATAGATACAAATATTAAATAGCAAAGAAGCTGAAAATACACAGCATATAATAACAGCCTAGTGCTGCCTGAGCCTTTGAAACAAACTAATTCTCACCTGCATGTACAGCACTTCATCAGCTGTAGTTGATATAACAAACTCCTGTTGCTCTCTCTCTCTCTCTCAGCTGATTAATCAGAGACTCTCCTACAGTGCCAATCACACTTCACCAGAGCTTTATCCATTCATCAACCACCACTCTGTTCTGAACTACAGAACGACTTCACTGTAACATTGCAAAATTAAGGGCTCCATTGTGCAGCACCTCAAACAATGGGAAGTGATGTATATAAAAAGAGAGAGGAGAGGAGCGAGTGGGTGAGACTATATCCTCTCACTTGTTGCAGAAACAGGGCTGGGCGACGGGGCAGATGGTTCAGTCTTTGTTGTGGGCAAGCCCCTATCTGGCTCCCAGATAGAGGCTTGTGGCTCAGCCCGCCGTGCTATTCCCAAAGAGGTGACAAATAAAGGTATGAACACTTAATAAAACAAAGACATGCCACTCATAGTGAGTGCATAGAGTGTAGGCTATTCATAAAGAGGCAGTTAGTCCTTGAGCATGGGATAGCTGACAGGCACGGCTGAGACAGAATTTGAAATCAGCACCTCCACTATGTGGACAGCTCCATTACTGTGTCCAATGTTGTGAGAAGGCTCAGTTCTGACTAATTCAGACTCAAAGTGGTTGAGAACAAAAATACTACTAATTCTAATCAATGACATCATTGAAATAATTGAACCCCATGAAAGTAAGACAAACTGATATGTTTTTATTGGAATTATCTCAACATCCTTGTTACTGTAATGTCAATTGATAGTTACATTTTTTGACACCATTGTCTAATTTTTAGTTAGAGCGGAAGCAGGGTAAATAACACAAGAGGTACCAGAAGGCTACATTGAGAGACTTAAGCAAGGTTTAAGCCTCCTGACACCACAACACCTGCACCTCCTGTCCTCTCAGCAAGCAGTGCCGAAGGCCATTGAGAAATGACACACTTCAGCAATTCTTCAAGGCAGGGAAGTGGGGCAGCACTAGACCCCTCAGTGTAGCACTCAGCACGTAGAGCGCTCAGCAAAACCAAAACACACCACAACAGTCCTTGAACACCTTACGTACATGCACAACACCTTTAGGTAGGTGAAATATATGCACATGATTTTGCTGTGTTTTTCCATTCCCAATCATCTACTGAGGTCTTCATCCTATCCAGTTGACTAGTGATTGTGTACCTGCTTAGTGCCTGCCCAGCTGGCAGTGGTTGGTCTGTGTGTGCCAGCACATTGTGACTGGGGAGGGCAGGGATAAGAGTGGTGGAGCTTTCAGGTATAACAGTGGTCTTCACCCTGCCAGTTAGGGCCCACCCCCAACCCCACAGAGCAGGGGCTTCTGGGAGAGCCTGTCAATGCCAGGGCCAACAGCCACAAAGAGAAGAGGCTTAGCTGTAATCCGTATCGACCGCCTTTCCCCTTGTCTGCCAATTCATATCATGGATTTGTCTCGCTCAATGATGTGCCTTCATCAAGACACCCCCTGTTAGTCCATACCATTGATAGTCCTCAATGTCACCATCATCATTTAGGACTCTGCCAAAACTACCACAGAGGGAGAGGGAATGGTGCAGACAAATATTCATTTACATACCAAAACCACCCAGGGAGAGTACAGCACATTAGGTTAATGAAGCAGTCTTCAGTGTCTCTAATCAAACAGCTATGCTCACTATGGTGGGGAATCATTCACACAGATCATGGTGCAGTTTTGTTATGGAATAGACTTTAAAAATCATGACCCTGAAGAATACATTTAGCAACTGTTAGGTTTCGCAGGCTTACAGGCTATGTGACATTATTAGTTCATACAATAACCTACCATCCAATATAAGGCAATATTAGGTCATAAGTAATAATTTATATAAATAATTAGTTCAAGACAGGCAACATAATTTCAAACCTCAACTTATTTTGTTTTTCTTAATAGATGGTAAATGTGCAATTTTTTTTTTGGTAACATGAGGGCGGAACCAGGCAGTGTGACAGGGGTTGTGTGAGTGATGATGAGAGAGGATGGAGGAGAGCGGGTTAGGTAGAGGACAGGGGACAAGGGAGAGAAGGAGAGGGGCTCCCCCAGGGGGAGAGGATGCCTGGGGGCCTTGCAGTAAGAGAGCCTTAGGGACAATGTGCCTGGAGCCCAGTGATGATGGTGATTGATACAGGCACAACTCAGACACCCCAGACGCTCAGGCAAATTAAAAGGCTATTTTGTAAAGTTGTAAAAGAGCAGAATGGCAGAAGGTCCTCCCCACCCCTCTCTGTCGCGGCTGCTTCTGTTAGGTCTCTTTAGTGTCATCAACCCCTCAGGGAGAGGGGCTGTTACACGCCTTTCACTCACACTCACACTGGCCACGTCTGTGAAGCATGCCATGTTGCCCCGCTCTCTGTGTATGTGTGTGGATATGAGAGAGAGAGATGTTGAGGAAGTATGTCAAATCTGTACGACATCATAGTAGAGTAACACTCAGTAAAACAGCAATACATTTTTGCTAATTAGAATTCTGCTATGTTTTGAGTTATATCGTTTGTCATCTGTAAACACAGTCAATATGCCAATATCAGTCAGGCATTTCCTCTCAGTTCCATGAATCCATTAACACAATAACCCAGACTATATGAGTAAAGTCTCAGCTTTTGTAAACCATAAAGAGGAACTTACCTTGAATTACTCTCTTATTTGTAGATAATTTGCAGATCATTTATCCTCAATTTGAATTTAATTGACCCATGTGACCTGAGGACGCACACAGGCCCTGGATGGCTGCCCCAGCGTGTTTGGGGAGAGGAGATAGAGAGACAGCCTGTGTCAGGGTGGAGGTGCAGCCTACAGGGAGGACATACACAGCACAGGTCAAACTTGTGTCAAGTGGGGAGTGGAGGCCAGCTGAGCTGGCCTGCCCCATGCTTTGTGCTCATTTAAACAGCCATGGCCAGATACCGGGGATGTGTGATGGGGGTAGTGGAGGGCTGTATGGGGGCTTGACGAAGCTGGAGGGCATGTGGACCCTGGCCAACAGGACCTGGGGTAAGAGGGACCTGTGGTGTGTTCCTGTCCAAAACACATGCCAACTCTCACACAAGCAAGTCGCCTACCCCATATCCCTAACCTGTCTGGGTTTAATGCTCCTCTCAGATCATCTACACAGACATCATGGAAAATATCACTCAAAGTATGAAAGTTTTCATTTTGCCAAAATTATTTTGAAGGCTTACATTACTTATTGCACTAATTCCATATTGAATCATTATGTTTTCTCTCTTTCATATCATTGGATTTCTATAAATGATTTAGGGTTCTGTTATGGAAATTACAATATGGCTGTAAGTTCTGGCTATAGCCTCACTACAAACTAGGATTTTTCTCCGTAACTAGGGTGAAGCAAATCCCATGACTATTTTGACATATGACATAAAATTATCATTGACATTTAATGATCTGATGGGTGACAAGTATGACATAGTAAATAGGGCTTGACATGAAAAATCACAAACACAAACACAAACATTAACAGCTATCCTTACTCTAACTTTGGGGTTTCCAACAATCTACCCCTAAACTTTGTTTCAACAAGTCAAAATACGTTTCTATTTACTCCTCAGATACCCTAACCCTATAATATATTTTTCGGAAAGAAGTATGTTTTTTTAAAATTTAATTTTACCCCTTTTTCTCCCCAATTTCGTGGTATCCAATTGTTCTACTCTCTTGTCTCATTGCTACAACTCCCGTACGGGCTCGGGAGAGACGAAGGCTGAATGTCATGCATCCTCCGATACACAACCCAACCAGCCGTACTGCTGTGCGCAGTACTGTACTGGATGCTGTGCGCATCCAACCCGGAAGCCAGCCGCACCAATGTGTCGGAGGCTACACCGTGCACCTGGCAACCTTGGCTAGCGCGCACTGCGCCCGGCCCGCCACAGGAGTCGCTGGTGCGCGATGAGACAAGGAGATCCCTACCGACCAATCCCTCCCTAACCCGGACGACGCTAGGCCAATTGTGCGTCGCCCCACGGACCTCCCGGTCACGGCCGGTTACGACAGAGCCTGGGCGCGAACCCAGGGACTCTGATTGCACAGCTAGCGCTGCAGTACAGCGCCCTTAACCACTGCGCCACCCGGGAGGCAGAAGTATGTTCAATAGGAAACAGATTTTAGCAGGTGCGTAATTCCTTTATTGCACACGGATTTCCAAGTCAGTGTCCTCATACTAAAACTGTTATTTCTTATTTGTTTTTGAAGTTACAAGCCTGAAACATTGAACATAGACTGCTGACACCCTGTGGAAGTCATAGGAATTGCATTCAGGGAGCTATTTTACAATATTTCTAAGAGTCTCTCAAACAAAAAAAATTCTGGTTGGTTTTTCTTTGGATTTTCTCCTGCCATATCTATTGTGTTATTTTCTCCTACATTATTTGAACATTTCTACAAACTTCAAAGTGTTTTCTTTCCAATGGTAACAATTATATGCATATCCTGGCTTCAGAGCCTGAGCTACAGGCAGTTTACTTTGGGCATGTCATTCAGGTCAGAAATAGAGAAAAGAGGAGCCTAGCCCTAAGAAGTAAAAAAAAAAAATATATGTTGCAAGCTACTAATTTCTTTCTAGCTTTCAAATAGGCACGTTCTTCTCTTCTCCCCTGCAACTCTTCTTCAGGTCCTTAGTCTACAAGAGAAAGCAATGAACATGTTTTCTGTCAATATACCTGTTAAAATAATGGTTCATAAACAACTTTAAGGGGGATCCTATAAAATATTCTATATGTTTTTATTTTAGTCCCAAATGATGTTCTCAGTTTTATTTTTCACTCTCAAAAATTATAATTGTTTGTAGAGAAACAACAAAGTTGGATGTCCTGAGTCTATGTCAATGCTTAAATCACATCAGAAGACAGGTTTCTTTAGGTCAGAAAGAAAATAAACACATTTAGATTGTTGAGTGTAATTCCCCTTTAATTGCACATGGCCCTTTAATCTAGCATGGTTCTCTACTGCTGCTGCTCATTTCATGGAAAAGTTTGCCAATAACAAATAATCGATACAAATTATATACTAACTCATGATATACTTCTACCAGGTAAGCCTACTTTGCAGTTAACATTTAATTGAGAAGGTTTTTCTGTCAACCAACAAGATGGTTATCACATCAACTGGCTACACTCGGAGTGAGAAACAAATGCGCACACCACACAGACAGGGGCAAGAGTGCTGTAAACTCCTTGGCAGATTTTGTGTTAGGTTTGTCTTTTTAAGCCAATAGTGGCTAACCACGGATGGGATAATGTCAATGTTGCTTGATTAGATAGCAGCTAAGAGCTGGTAGCTCGTGATCGACCTGTTGGAGACCCCTACTCAAACGTAATGTGTGATCTATTGGTTTCTACCATGTTAATGGGTTCCTCCATGGTGTTTGTTGTGAGAATATGTTGCAAGGGATAATTTCATGTGCCACTGAGAGCAGAGAGCCAGTAACAATGGGTGGTCCATGGAGGTAATCAGGCTGTTTTGCAGCGAGGTCACGACTCCTAGCTGAGTGATATGACTGGCCTGCTGCAGCTTATCATCTGCACCCACACCTCCCCATCCTCTCACTACAGACAACAGGGAGGGAGGCCACTGTATCAATCGATCTGGGCTCACACAGAAATGTGCTTCTCAGGGGTCACTGAGTCTAGGTAATATGTACATTGGCAAGTCAATAAGAAAATATTGGCCAAACTGCTGTGCCTGGAGAGGGAAAAGAAGTGGGAAACATACAGACACAATCTTGGCGCGCACACACATGCATGCACACATCTAGGCTTGTACTACCACCATACACATATGCACAGGCGCGCACACACACTGTGTGATTCCCTGTGTGTGTCTAGCAGCAGTCTCTGATCTCTGAGTTGTATGCATGAGGGGTAGTCCAGGATGCTCCATTAGAATAAGAGAGCACTGTGACACACGGGGAGGAAGGAGCTCCACAGACTGGCGTCCTGAGGCAGCCGCCCACCCTTGTGTTTTCAGCTGGCCCCTCTCACACTCGACCTTTCATCCAGTCCTCTCAGTGGGAACCAGCCCGTTCCCGTGCACCAAACAGATGGGCGCCTCACAAAGGCCCCCGCGCTTCAGCAAGCTGGTGTCCTACACGCCCGATTACACCCCAATACCAAAGTTAGAATTGATACAGTGGCTCGTGGGGACTTTGTTTGTGCATAGGGCACGGAGAACAAAAAAGCAAGAGGTAGTTAGAAAGCCATTTTCCTCTCCGCCGTTATAGTGCGGCATGCGTGGAAGGGGGAAATCGATGCTCTGGTGAACCTGTGTGTCTTGTTCTCTAGGGCTGCGTTTGGAGGTAGTGTGTGACAGCAGACACATTTGTATGCACTCCATGGATTTATACCCTGCCAGGCGACCATGGAGAATTCAGTCGAGGTAGATTTACCTTTTAGGAGAATATCACAGTATGTTCTATGAGGATAGAAAAAAACGTATATACTGTGAGACTATGAGAACATACAGAGGAATAAAACATGAATGAGAATGAACAAAATCAATCATATTAAATCAATGAAAATATATGAAATGTATTATATTCCAACTATATAACAATTATAACAATCTAAACTATATAACAAAATAACTATATATAACTATATAACTATATAACAATCTAACAATTCCTTTATTTTGTTCCAAGTACTCCACAACATTCATCATTATAGGTGGGACCAGATAGTGACATAGGGTAGTGGATAAGGTTACATAAATACACTGTTGTATCTTAGGTATTAGGAAACAAATCATTTCTAAATCCATTGCTGTAAATTAATGGCATAGAATTCAGTTTCACATGAAGGGCCACCCCACCACCACCCTTCAGTGATGCTTCTGCACCTCCAGAATATTACCCAGTCAATATAGGGATTGTATCTACAATGCTGTAAACACCAGCCAAGCGTGCGTTAGGCGATAGTGGATTTTGACAGGGAGGAGGCAGATACAGGGAAAATAAACCATGAAGTATGTGTAGATGTAGGTGAAAGAGAGATCAGAGGGAGAGACAGAGACAGAGAGACAGAGGGACAGAGGGAGAGAGAGAGACAGAGCCAGAGGGACAGAGAGAGAAAGAGAGAGAGAGGTTGGGGGAGAGAAAGTGAGAGAGAGAGAGAGAGAGAGAGAGAGAACCAGAAAACCTATATATATACACAGAGAGAGAGAGAGGAGAGAGAGAGAGAGAGAGAGAACCAGAAAACCTGAGCCTTCACTATGGTAATCACTAAAACATTACAGAATTTCACTACGGAAAAAGAAGGAACAGCATCATCCTCAGCTCTGGCATCTTCCCCAATATTTGGAACCAAGGACTGATCACCCTAATCCACAAAAGTGGAGACAAATTTAACCCCAATAACTAACGTGTGATATGCGTCAACAGCAGCCTTGGGAAAATTATCTGCGTCATCATTAAAAGCAGACTCGTACATTTCCTCAGTGAAAACAATGTACTGAGCAAATGTCAAATTGGCTTTTTTACCAAATTACCGTACAACAGACCACTTATTTACCCTGCACAGCCTAATTGACAAACAAACCAAAACAAAGGCACGTTTTCTCATGCATTGTTGATAAAAAAATATATATTTTGACTCAATTAGGCATGAGGATCTGCTATATAAATTGATGGAAAGCGGTGTTGGGAGACATTATTAAATCCATGTACACAAACAACAAGTGTGAGGTTAAAATTGGCAAAAAAACGCAAACATTTCTTTCCACAGTCCTATGGGGTGAGACAGGGATGCAGCTTGAACCCCACCTTCTTCAACATATATATCAACGAATTGGTGAGGGCCCTAGAACAGTCTGCAGCATCCAGCCTCACCCTAATAGGATCTGAAGTCAAATATCTACTGTTTGCTGATGATCTGGTGCGTCTGTCACCAACCAAGGAGGGCCTGCAGCAGCACCTAGATCTTCTGCACGGATTCATTCAGACCTGGGCCCTGACAGTAAATCTCAGTAAGACAAAAATAATGGTGTTCCAAAAAAAGGTCCAGTTGCCAGGACCACGAATACAAATTCCATCTAGACACTGTTGCCCTAGAGCACACACAAAACTATACGTACCTCAGCCTAAACATCAGCGACACAGGTAACTTCCACAAAGCTATGAACGATCTGAGAGACAAGTCAAGAAGGGCCGGCAGGTAGCCTAGTGGTTAGAGCATTGGGCCTGTAACCGAAAGGTTGCTAGATCGAATCAAGGTAAAAATCTGTTGTTCTGCCCCTGAACAAGGCAATTAACCCACTGTTCCTAGGCTGTCATTGTAAATAAGAATTTGTTCTTAACTGACTTGCCTAGTTAAATAAAGGTAAAATAAAAAAAATGGTACACCATCAAAAGGGATTGTGAGGTCTGGGGTCTGCTCACCAACCAAGAATTCACAAAATGGGGGAAAAAAAACTAATTGAGACTCTGCATGCAGAAATCTGCAAAAATATCCTCTTTGTATAATGTAAAACTCAAAATAATTCATGCAGATAGTAATTAGGCAGATACCCGCTAATGAGCCAAATCCAGAAAAGATACATTAAATTCTACAACCACCTAAAAGGAAGCAAACCTTCCATAACAAAACCACCTACAGAGAGATGAACCTGGAGAAGAGTCCCCTAATCAAGCTGGTCCTGGGGCTCTGTTCACAAACACAATAAAAAAAACAGGACAGCAACACAATTAGACCCAACCAAATCATGAGAAAACAAAAAAATAATTACTTGACACATTGGAAAGAATTAACAGCTAACTAGAATGCTATTTGGCCCCAAACAGAGTACACAGTGGAATAATACTGTACCACTGGTGTGGAATTATTGTAATCAAAAGGAGTGGGACTTTTAGATTTCTTCAAAACAATTTAACTTTATTAATTAATTACTGCAGTAATGGAGTTTGTCAACGAACCCCCCCCCCCCCCCCCCCCCCCCCCGGTGATTCGTGGAGAGCCCAATGACAAAAGATACCATGGCCTTTTATAGCAAAGATACACCCCCTTCAGTCTACATGACAAACATAACAAAACTACTACTTCAGTCTACATGACAAACATGTAGACTGAATGGGTCACAAGGTAAAGATTTGTGTGAAAAATACTTATAATTCACAGCAGACAGTATCTGCTGTAAAAACAGTTCTCATTGTGTAGAGACCAGGGTCTGGCCCTGGAGTCATCTCTCCCTGGCACCTTATAGAACAGAAACATTAACTCATGCTCTGGAATGCGGTCTTGTTAGGCTTATAACCTAAAGACATCGTAAATCTTCTGTCAGTGTTACATCTCCCAGAGGCCCATCCTTAGTAGAACACACACAGATGAATGTGTTCTAAAACCCCCTATCCTGTTGCATAAAACAACCATTTGATGCAATAACAGCGTTATAACACAATCTTGTAATTTTTGTTCAGACACCACTGTGACTGACCCAAACTTAAGGAAAGGTTTGACTATGTACAGACTCAGTAAGCATAGCCTTGCTATTGAGAGAAGCCGCTCTATCAACTGCACCATGCTCTAGCAACTGAGCTACAAAGGACCACTTATTTATTTATATTATTTTATATCATTTGTATTTGTAAAAAAAATAAACATTTACATTTGAGTTGTAGCAGATGCTCTTATCCAGGGCGACTTACAGTAAATAGTGAGGGCATACATTTTAATATTTTTAAATTCCCATATCCCTATTCCAATATCTATTGGGTGAAATACCACAGTGTGCCATCACAGCAGCAATATCTGTGACCTGTTAACACGAGAAAAGGGCAACCAGTGAAGAACAAGCACCATTGTAGTTACAACCTATATTTATGTATATTTATTTTCCCTTTTGTACTTTAGCTATTTGCACATTGTTACAACACTTTATATAGCCATAATATGACATTTGAAATGTCTCTATTCCTTTGAAACGTTTGTGAGTGTAATGTTTATTGTACATTTTTTATTGTTAATTTCACTTTTGTTCATTATCTATCTGAAATGTTGGAACATTGCTGAAGGGACCTGCTTCCACTCAGCCACAAGAGCGTTAGTGAGGTCGGGCGCTGATGTTGGGCGATTAGGCCTGGCTCGCAGTCGGTATTCCAATTCATCCCAATGGTGTTCGATGGGATTGAGGTCAGGGCTCTGTGCAGGCCAGTCAAGTTCTTCCACACCGATTTCGACAAACCATTTCTGTATGGACCTCGCTTTATGTATGGGAGCATTGTCATGCTGAAACAAGAACTTCCCAAAACTGTTGCCACAATGTTGGAAGCATAGAATCGTCTAAAATGTCATTGTATTCTATAGCGTTAAGATTTCCCTGCACTGGAAATAAGGGGCCTAGCCTGATACATGAAAAACAGTCCCAGACCATTATTCTTCCTCCACCAAACTTTACAGTCGGCACTATTCGGCTGGTAATGTTCTCCTGGCATCCACCAAACCCGTATTTGTCTGTCGGACTGCTAGATACTGTAGCGTGGTTCATCACTCCAGATAATGCATTTCCACTGCTTCAGAGTCCAATGGCAACGAGATTTACACCACTCCAGCCGACTCTTGGCATTGCGCATGGTGATCTTGACCCATTTCATGAAGCTCCCGTCAAACTGTTATTGTGTTGATGTTGCTTCCAGAGGCAGTTTGGACTCAGTAATGAGTGTTGCAACTGAGGACAGACGATTTTTACACCCTACGCGTTTCAGCACTCGGTGGCCCAGTTCTGTGAGCTTGTGTGGCCTTACACTTCGTGGCTGAACCATTGTTGCTTCTAGATGTTTCCACTTCACAATAACAGCACTTGCAGTTGACCGGGGAAGCTCTAGCAGGCCAGAACTCTGTCGAACGGACTTGTTGGAAAGGTGGCATCCTATGAAGGTGCCACGTTGAAAGTCACTGAGCGCTTAATTAAGGCCATTTTATTGTCAATGTTTGTCTATGGAGATTGCATGGGTGTGTGTTCGATTTTATACACCTGTCCGCAACAGGTGTGGCTGAAATAGCTGAATCTACTCATTTGAAGGGATGTCCACATACTTTTGTATATATACTTTCGTATATATATAGTGTACACTGCACATAGAGCTGCATGACTAGAATAATCTGTCTCCCTGAAGAAACCTTATCCAAAATGACAATTGTGCTTTCTGTGTTCAGGCTTTCATGTGTCTGTCTTTCTCTATGATCCCTGATGGGGTGCCTTCTCTCTGTGTTCGTGTGTGTGCGTGTGTGTGTGTTTGTGTGTGTGTACGTGTATCTGCAAGCGTGTGTGTCAAAACAGCGCCCTTAGCCATCCTATCCACATTTTACATCGACATAAAAAACAAGCCAGTGTCTTATCAGCAGCCACTGTCCTTTCATTTCTCTCACTGCCCTCCCACCCCTGTCTGTCTGGGCTTCAAGATATGCTAATCGTTGTGTAAGAATATCCTGTTGGATAATTACCATACATTACCCTGTGCTCATCTCCGGATGAATTCTTCACGTGCATAATCGCATTGGGGTTTTCTTCCTCGCCCAATGTGAAAGGAGAGCCATGGGTAAATACAATCTATCATTGATTGAATATCAGCCACAATTGTATAGGTAGTATGAATATGTTGACAAATCTTAGCTTCAGGACGCTAGCTGTCTGAAGACACAAATAAAAAAACACAGTATTGGGGATTATTTCTACAATATGCAGCCCAGAGTATATATGTATGTTACCAAGTGGAACATTTCTAAAGTGTCACCAAAGGCAGTATTAGATAGAGAGGGAGGCCATATTTTATATACAATTCTATATTTCCTTCTGATGGTATTAGATATGGTTCTACTCTCTGGATTGTAGATGTCAGAACAATACATATTTGTAAACTACCAGAGATCAGTGAGAAATGACTTTGCATGTCTTTATTAAATGTAAGAATGTTCTTAATTCACTTACCTGGTTAAATCAAATGGAGTAAAGTATGATTGAGTGAACTTTAGAGCAATTTGATGAGAAACACCACCTTGTGGAGAAACACCAGAGGAGAGGGGGAAGACAGCCAGGTGGAGGGGAGGACAGGACAGGCAGGGTGAGGGAGAGGAGAGGTTTGCGGAGGACTGTCCTATACCTGTCCCAGCCAGGGGACTGACAATGGACATTTACCCTGTCCCTCCCAGGAGTGGAGTTCCCACCTCCACTTCCCCTACATAGTCTTTTTTTCTTTGTTTCGTATATATTTTAATCTCACTTTTCATCTACGAACTAAACATACCTTCCTGCAACCCGTCGCACCCAATGTGGTACGGAGCTGCTCATTTTTTTACCTTATAACTGCTGGCCAGTAAACTAACTACTAGCTATTAGCCATTGTTTGCCACTGCTAGCGGTCTTCACCTTTAGCTCGGACACTAGCCAGCTTTCAGACAATTACCTGCCAGCCTGCACAGCACAATATCAACCCAGAGCATATCGGACTGCTTTCTCCACCACATCAAAAGATTCCTGACTCAAGCTCTGGATCATTACACCGGATCATCGCAGCTAGCTAGTTGCAACCAAGTGGCTCCTGTTGGCTTACGCCTCTGTCCCGAAACAAGCACCAGTTAGCCTTGAGCTAGCCTCCAGCTAGGCTCATCTCCCGGCCAGCTAATTCTTGGGCTACAATATCTCTTTTGCCAATTGGCCTGGACCTTTTATTGTCGACACAGAGCCCCGCCAATCCATCACGACAGGTCTGCCGACGTAATTGTCTAATGTGGTTTCAACAGGCTTTTCCGTTGCGATGTCGCCGAAGACCGATCTACTACCCCGGCCCACTAGCTTTCTGAATGGCGTGTCTCCCGCTCACCTAGCGTAGTAGCGACCACCAAACAGCTCCCTGACTCACCTACTGCTGCTCATTGGACCATATGATCAATTGGCTACACAGCTGATGCCTGCTGGTCTGTTCATTAACCGTGTACCTCATTTTGTTTATCTGTCAGACACAGCCTCGAACTCAGGTCATGTGTGTACCATTTACCCGTTGTTGTCTTAGCTCTTCCGACCAACACCCGTGATTGCTTTATGCCTATCTCTAATGTCAATATGCCTTGTCTACTGCTGTTTCAGATAGTTATTATTGTTTTATTTCACTGTAGAGACCCCAGTCCCGCTCAACCTGCCTTAGTTAGCTCCATGCATGCGGAGACCTCACCTGGCTTAACTGGTGCCTCCAGAGACGCAACCTCTCTCATCGTCACTCAATGTCTAGGTTTCCATCCACTGTACTCACATCCTACCATACCCTTGTCTGTACATTATGTCCTGAATCTATTCTACCACTCCCAGAAATCCTTTTATTCTCTGTTCCCAAAGCACTAGACGAACAGTTCTTATAGCCTTTAGCCGTACCCTTAACCTAGTCCTCCTCTGTTCATCTGGTAATGTAGAGGTTAACCCAGGCCCTGTAGCCCCCAATTCCACACCTATTCCCCAGGCGCTCTGATTTGATGACTAGACAAACATTTCACCGGATCATCGCAGCTAGCTAGTTGCAACCAAGTGGCTCCTGTTGGCTAACACATGCACAAAGTAGATGTCCTAACCGACTTGGCAAAACTATAGTTTGTTAACAAGAAATTTGTGGTGGTTGAAAAACTAGTTTTAATGACTCCAACCTAAGTGTATGTAAACTTTCGAGTTGAACTGTATATATTATCCTGACCAACTTGCCCTCTAAATACAACTCTGCTGTCTTCAACCAGGATCTCAGCATTCACTGCCTCATTGCCTGCGTCCATAAGGGGTCCGCGGTCAAACGACCACCCCTCATCACTGTCAAACGTTCCATAAATCACTTCAGCGAGCAGGGCTTTCTAATCGACCTGGCCTGGGTATCCTGGAAGGATATTGACCTCATCCCGTCAGTAGAGGATGCCTGGTTGTTCTTTAAAAGTGCTTTCCTCACCATCTTATATAAGCATGCCCCATTCAAAAAAAAATTAACTAAGAACAGATATAGCCCCTGGTTCACTCCTGACTGCCCTTGACCAGCACAAAAACATCCTGTGGCGTTCTGCATTACCATCGAATAACCGAATATGCAACTTTTCAGGGAAGTCAGGAACCAATATACAGTCAGTTAGGAAAGCAACGGCTAGCATTTTCAAACAGAAATTTGTGTCCTGTAGCACAAATTTAAAAAAGTTTTGGGACACTGTGAAGTCCATGGAGAATAAGAGCACCTCCTCCCAGCTGCCCACTGCACTGAGGCTAAGAAACACTGTCAGCACCGATAAATCAACGATAATTGAGAATTTCAATAAGCATTTTCTACATCCGGCCATGCTTTCCACCTGGCTACCCCTACCCCAGCCAACAGCTCTGCACCCCCCGCAGCAACTTGTCCAAGCCCCCCCACTTCTCCTTCACCCAAATCCAGATAGCTGATGTTCTGAAAGAGCTGCAAATTCTGGACCCCTACAAATCAGCTGGGCTAGACAGTCTGGACCCTCTCTTTCTAAAATGACCTGCCGCAATTGTTGCAACCCCTATTACTAGCCTGTTGGCTCCAGGTCATCTATAAGTCTTTGCTAGGTAAATCCCCACCTTATCTCAGCTCACCGGTCACCATAGCAACATCCACCCGTAGCACGCGCTCTGGCAGGTATATTTCACTGGTCATCCCCAAAGCCAACACCCCCTTTGGCTGCCTTTCCTTCCAGTTCTCTGCTGCCAATGACTGGAACAAATTGCAAAAATCACTGAAGCTGGAGACTTATATCTCCCACACTAACTATAAGCATCAGCTGTCAAGGCGGCTTACCGATCACTGCACCTGTACACAACCCATCTGTTAATAGCCCACCCAACTTCCTCATCCCCATATTGTTATCGTTTTTGCTCTTTTGCACCCCAGTATCTCTACTTGCTCATCATCTGCACATCTATCACTCTTGTGTTAATACTAAATTGTAATTATTTCGCCACTGTGGCCTATTTTTTGCCTTTTGTATATAGACTTTTCTCTTGTGTTATTGACTGTATATTTGTTTATCCCATGTGTAACTCTGTGTTGTTGTTTTTGTCACACTGCTTGCTTTATCTTGGCCAGGTCAAAGTTGTAAATGAGAAGTTGTTCTCAACTGGCCTACCTGGTTAAATAAAGGTGAAATAAAAAATAAAAATACATCTCCCCTTTCTTCCCTAAACAACTTCCCTGACAAGCGGCCTTCTCCCTGACCTTTGACCTCACACCCTGCCCCTAAGCTGTGTGCCAGTCCTTATTTTACACCAACACACACTCCAAACTCTTATATCCATAGCCTTAATAAATAAAAACAAGTTGTCAAACCTACAGTATGCATGACTATTATTCTTTAAACCTACTCTAGCTTACCGTGTAATCATCCGTCTCAGTGGTGGGCCATATTGGTGTGTAGTGCCACTATGGTGATAGAGAGTGAGCAGTGTCTGCGATCACAGACAGACAGGAATACAGCTGAGACGCTCCCAGTATTGGCTCACCCTGCCCCTGTTTTGCATGTCTCATTAGAATATATTGAGTGGGCCATCTGTAAGCCATTTATCTCATTCAAAAAGCTGTTAGGACTGTTTCTCCTCCCCCCGAACCTTCCTCCAGCCATGTCAACACATACAAATCAACACATGCATACACACATGTAGGTGAACACACTCATGCACATGAACACCAATAGGTGTATGCAGACATACTTGAACAAACAAAACACACAGAGAGTCAGATACTCCAACAACAGACACAGAGAGTCAGATACTCCAACAACAGGCACAGAGAGTCAGATACTCCAACAACAGACACAGAGAGTCAGATACTCCAACAACAGGCACAGAGAGTCAGATACTCCAACAACAGACACAGAGAGTCAGAAACTCCAACAACAGGCACAGAGAGTCAGATACTCCAACAACAGACACAGAGAGTCAGATACTCCAACAACAGGCACAGAGAGTCAGATACTCCAACAACAGACACAGAGAGTCAGATACTCCAACAACAGGCACAGAGAGTCAGATACTCCAACAACAGACACAGAGAGTCAGAAACTCCAACAACAGGCACAGAGAGTCAGATACTCCAACAACAAACACAGAGAGACAGATACTCCAACAACAAACACAGAGAGTCAGATACTGCAACAACAGTCACAGAGAGTCAGAAACTCCAACAACAGGCACAGAGAGTCAGATACTCCAACAACAGACACAGAGAGTCAGATACTTCAACAACAGACACAGAGTCAGATACTCCAACAACAGACACAGAGAGTCAGAAACTCCAACAATCACAGAGATTCAGATTCTCCAACAACAGATACAGAGAGTCAGAAACTCCAACAACAGACACAGAGAGTCAGAAACTCCAACAACAGACACAGAGAGTCAGATACTTCAACAACAGACACAGAGTCAGATACTCCAACAACAGACACAGAGAGTCAAAAACTCCAACAATCACAGAGAGTCAGATACTCCAACAACAGATACAGAGAGTCAGAAACTCCAACAACAGACACAGAGAGTCAGAAACTCCAACAACAGACACAGAGAGTCAGAAACTCCAACAACAGACACAGAGAGTCAGATACTCCAACAACAGACACAGAGAGTCAGATACTCCAACAACAGACACAGAGAGTCAGATACTCCAACAACAGACACAGAGAGTCAGATACTCCAACAACAGACACAGAGAGTCAGATACTCCAACACACACAGAGAGTCAGAAACTCCAACAACAGACACAGAGAGTCAGATACTCCAACACACACAGAGAGTCAGAAACTCCAACAAAAGACACAGAGAGTCAGATACTCCAACACACACAGAGAGTCAGATACTCCAACAGAAGACAAAAGACACAATAATACTTTATATCTATCTTATCTCCCCCCCCCCACACACACACACACACATACTTTTTTTGCCCATTTCTACTCATTACACTCAGTGATTTCTCAAATCCTTCAATCCTTCAGCTGGGTGTTTGGACGTCGGTCCGGCCATCCATCACCAGCATTATCCACTACGCTGGACATTGTTTTTTATATCATCTTCATGTCAACCTGACAAGTGATGCCTGGGTCCTTCTCTCCATCCCTGCTCTCCCTGGAGCCACTGGGTCTGTAACACACGAGACCTCTCGGTGCTGACCGTAAAGCACTATTACAGGAGTAATGACCAAATTTAACAGCTTCCTTCAGCACACCTGGGTTCCAGACAGGGACGCATCTCTCCTCCCACAGTCCCACACCTCTGCCGAGCAGCGAGGCACCCGACCACTGAACCAGAACTTCACTGACAGGGCCAATAAAGCCATTCAACTGTTCCAGAGCTTTTCTTTGTATAGTCTGATTGGACATAAATATTTCACTTTTAAAATAATGTGAAATATAATACTCTGTATTTGTATTTATTATGGATCCCCATTAGCTGCTGCCAAAGCAGCAGCTACTCTTCCTGGGGTCCAGCAAAATTAAGGCAGTTAATACAATTTTAAAAACATAACAATACATTCACAGATTTCACAACACACTGTGTGCCCTCAGGCCGCGACTCCACCACTACCACATATCTACAGTATTAAATCCATGTGTAAGTATAGTGCGTATGTTATCGTGTGTGTGTGTGTGTGTGTATGCATGTGTCTGTGCCAATGTTTGTGTTACTTCACAGTCCCCGCTGTTCCATAAGGTGTTTTTTTTGTCTGTTTTTTACTGCTTGCGTCAGTTACTTGATGTGGAATAGAGTTCCATGTAGTCATGGCTCTATGTAATACGGTGCGCCTCCCACAGTCTCTTCTGGACTTGGGGACTGTAAAGAGACCTCTTGTGGCATGTCTTCTGGGGTATGCATGGGTGTCCGAGCTGTGTGCAATTTTCTATGAGGATGCGTTCATTAAAAAAAGCTACAAAAAAACACTAACAACGGGTGCATGCTTACAGCCAAAATCTGTGGTACAAACATGCATTTGTAGAAAGAGGTGTGAATGTAGAGGCAGAAAAAGAGCGAGAGTGAAAGGGAAAGAGAGAGGGAGGAGGAGCAGTTGATTATAGCCTCTAAAAGCCCTCCATCACATGCAGAGAGAGGGAGGAGGAGCAGTTGATTATAGCCTCTAAAAGCCCTCCGTCACATGCAGAGAGAGGGAGGAGGAGCAGTTGATTATAGCCTCTAAAAGCCCTCCATCACATGCAGAGAGAGGGAGGAGGAGCAGTTGATTATAGCCTCTAAAAGCCCTCCATCACATGCAGAGAGAGGGAGGAGGAGCAGTTGATTATAGCCTCTAAAAGCCCTCCGTCACATGCAGAGAGAGGGAGCAGTTGATTTTAGCCTCTAAAAGCCCTCCGTCACATGCAGAGAGAGGGAGGAGGAGCAGTTGATTATAGCCTCTAAAAGCCCTCCGTCACATGCAGAGAGAGGGAGGAGGAGCAGTTGATTATAGCCTCTAAAGGCCCTCCGTCACATGCAGAGAGCGGAGGATGATAGAGCAGAGTGACATCAATGAGGGGCAGATGCTCTGATACCCAGACAGCCAGCAGACCTTAGCCTGGAGGCAGCACAGCCTAGGCCAGAGGTCCTCCTTCAGCCCCCACTAAGCTAATGTGCTAATCTGTTTTCTCTAGTGCGCCCCGCGGCTATCTATAGCCATGTGTGAGGCCTATGAAATTGTCCTTTACTTAAATTGGTTAATTGATCACACTATAGGGACAGTAAACCGATAGACAAAGTTCAATTTCATCATGACTATGTATACTGAACAAAAATATAAACGCAACAATGCAACAATTTCAATGATTTTACTGAGTTACAGATCATATAAGGAAATCAGTCAATTGAAAAAAAATTAAATAAGCCATAATCTATGGATTTCACATTGGGAATACAAGTCTGTTGTTCAGAAATACATTTAAAAAAGGTAGGGGCCTGGATCAGAAAATCAGTCAGGATCTGGTGTGTCCACCATTTGCCTCAAGCAGCGCGACACATCTCCTTCGCATAGAATTGATCAGGCTGTTGATTGTGGCCTGTGGTATGTTGTCCCACTCATCATCATTGGCTGTGCAAAGTTGCTGGATATTGGCGGGAACTAGAACACACTGTCGTACACATTGATCCAGAGCATCCCAAACATGCTCAATAGGTGACATGTCTGGTGAGTATGCAGGCCATGGAAGAACTGGAACATTTTCAGCTTCCAGGAATTGTGTGCAGATCCTTGCGACATGGGGCTGTGCATTATCATGCTGAAACATGAAGTGATGGCGGTATATGAATGGCACGACAATGGGCCTCAGGATCTCATCAGGATTTCGATCTCGTTTTTGTTCAGTTTAGATGCAAGGTATACCCATTCCCAAAAGGCAGTCACTGTCACGCCTTGTGTCTGCCTCTGAAAAACTATATCTGCTCCACAGTGCAGACGATCATCTACTACAAGAAAGTATGAAGGATATTTGGTCTTTACAAAAATTCAAATAAAGACATAATAATTGTGGTTTCAGCATACAGTATCACCAATGAAAAAACCATCTTTCTGGATAACTCCTGGATATCAAGCAAAAACGAATATTCTACATGACAGATGTGCGTTATGTGGCATCATTCATTGACCATTGGGGCTTCCCCCTGTCTGAGAGCAAGTGTGTGATGGGCAGAGGGAGAGAGAAAGAAAGACAGGGAGAGGGAGAGAGAGCGGGGGAGCGTGGGAAGTGCTAATGTAGCTAAGCAGAAGAACAGCTGATCACAGCACTGAGACCCTGCCAATGTCGCTTCGCCTGGCCTGGCACTCTGAGGTTGTTCGACGCCTTGTGACTAAGACATATGCTAATGTAAAAACCCAAAACACATCCAGCTCTGGGGCCCTCTCTGCTCCCTATTCAAGCCCCCCCGTCCCCCGTCCCTTCCTGCATGCAGCCCTCCCGGTCAATACATCATCCAGCAGGCTGGGGGCAGAGTGCAGAGCTGAGCCCTCACAGCACTACCCTGACTGGGGATGGCTGGCTGGGCTGGGTAGGGCATTCACCTGCACTGTGCAGCTTGGATCACACCCCTTCAACAACACTGAGATATGGAGACAAGTGCAAAAGTGGACCCTGAGAACGCAGTGTCATTTTTTTGTTGCTTTGAACACACAAATATGTCCTTCCTATATTTCTACAGGAAACATAATCATCTAACATTTTTATCTGATGATTTTACATTGAAGTAGATCTAAATCACACTACCAGTCACTCTGCGTAGAAAGATGTCCGGTCTCAACTCCTATTAAACTCTTGAAGAAGTATCAAGATAGACATCCTTACTCATTCATATATTCATGAACTGACATGATAGAAGTTATTAGTGTCGTAATTAAGTGACCATTCATCTGCTTGAGCGGCAGGTTCATTTCCAAATGACAAAATAACTTCACATTAAATATTGTACAAATTGCTTGAGTAGTAGAAGTCCATCGCAACAGATCCAACAGGAAAAAAAAGTAGAATTACTTTTAAAAATAAATTATATTTTATGGGATGGTACTTATCAAGCGTTATCTAGTGCTGGCTGGCAATTATTAAAATCTTAATCAAATATAGATGGACCTCTTAATTAAATTATTCCAGGCCATCAGAGTCTTTTGTATGGTGAGACATGATGACACATATTTTAAATTATTCCAGGCCATCAGAGTCTTTTGTATGGTGAGACATGATGACACATATAACTGAAATATACATGTGGAGGATTCATTAATAGTATCTGGGTGGTTTATGGGAATGTGATGAAGACTGGTTCATCAGATGAATATGAGACTCGAACTGATCACTGATATCTATTAGGGCCAAACAGATTATATCACATAATGCCAAGACTATCTCACAAGACTGCTTACAGCATATCTAAAGGAGAAGCTCAAGTGGATGGCTGTTGTCAACCAAGTGTATACCCCTCTGTTTTTGAACAGTTTGTTGTCGTTTTATTTGACAGCCTTTTCCTCTGCATATTCTGCTCTTCTGTCTTATTGCACACTGTTTGTCTACACAGCTCTGTCAATGCAGATGTAACATTTGTCATGTCAATAAAGCTATTTGCAGTGCATTGATCAGCTGCAGGCCCTTGGTTCCCACACGGGGCTCCTGAGAGAGCCAGAGAGGCAGAGGGAGTGAGTGAGGAAGCTCTGATTCGCCAACCCCAGATGGTATCAGTGGCCTTGTGATAACCACTCCTGTGTCTCTCCATGGCCTGCTACATACAGCACTGCTGCTGCTGCTCCCTGGAGATAGAGCCTGATAACACTGCCCCTGCCTGCCTGGCTGGCCTGATATCCCCACTCAGCTGGCTGTAACCAGAGAACCATCTAACACGCAGGGGGAGAGAGGGGTTCTGCAGGGAGGGAATGGGGTACAGTGGGTGTGTGATTCTATATTGGCTCTGTCCCCTCAATGGACAAAGACCACAGAGCTGAAATCCTCTACAAAATGCTAAACTCAAATGACCTGACTAGATGTCAAGAAGTTGGCCTTCACCCTGAATGTGATGTAGTAGTGTTTCCTTTATAATCCTGTTCTGACTGCTAGGTCTTAAGGTGCAGCATGATCAAACAGAATATTCCCAGAGTCAATGTCTTCTCTCCTCAGGATGCTCATGGCTGTTTCTCTTTCTGTCCAAAAAAGGAAGACAGCTCTGTCAGCTGAACAAATCGTCAATTTTTTAGAGAAAGATATAGATTTTCTCCCTATCTCCAATCTGTGGAAACACAATCAATTCGTCTTGGGTCTTATCCCCTCGATGGAGATGAAAGTACATAATGGAATATGGTCATTTCAGGGTCAGAGCAGACTTTGGGAGAGAGCTGTTAGATGAGGCGCTTGTGCTGCACACATCCTCCTGTATTAAGGCTTCTATTGATTTCTCTCACCCTGGGTGACTACATGAACCACTGTGCTCTTTCACATACAGGGACAGGAGGCAACTCAGGACTGCATGGATGCTCACTTGCTTTCTCTCGTTGAGTGGAGGAGACTGAGGAGTAAATACATTTGACCTCTCAGTCTCTCTGCCTGGATCACATTTACAGTGGCAAAGGCCGGCTCATCCCTAACTTCTGACAATACACTCTTAGCACCATTTTTTCTCTAGAAAATTGTTATCGGCTGGCCCCATAGGAGAACCCTTTGAAGAACCACTTTTGGTTACAGGTGGAACCCTTTTTTAGGTGTCATGTTGAACCCTTTCTACAGACAGTCCTACATGGAACCCAAAAGAGTTCTACCCGGAACCAAAAAGGTTTCTACCTGAAACCAAAATGGGTTTTCCTACGGGGACAGCCGCAGAAACCTTTTTAACCCTTTTTTCTAGGAGTATATTGACCACCTCCATAAAACTCAGAGGCACTGGGAATTGTGTGAGTTGAAGAATTGTGCAAGGTGTTAAATGGTAGGGCTCTCTTTTTTGTTAGCACACCGTGTTTACAAGCGAATATGTGTAAATTGCTAAATCTTCATGGTCCTCCAGAGTCATGGTACTGGTTAAATTGCCCTAAAACAATATAATGCAACAGTGCATACGTGTTTCAAGATGTGGAAATAAAACCCAACAGTGACAAAACCTTTGGCTGCGTTTTAAAGCTCCACAATGACGTCTTTTCTTTCCAAATTAAAGAAATAGCCTGCGGACTACAAGCTGAGACTACAAGCATTTAATTAATTGAGGTTACTAAAAAAATATTTTAAAAACGAGACTAGAATTTCAACTAGAAATTAGTCTATGAATAGACAGTTAAGCTATTAGTCCTGTTGTGGTTCTAGTATAGTGATGTACAATGTCAAATCAAATCATATCAAAATGTATTGGTCACATAAACAGGTTTGCAGATGTTATCGCAGGTGCAGCTAAAGGCTTGTGAATCTCCAACAATGTAAGATGAGAATAAACAGCATGCTTCATTGTTAACAAACAAATGTCATGACTCTGATGAACACAACAATGTTATAGTGTTATTGGCCGTGCCAGACTAGTTTAAGGGCTCTATTCAATCCGTATCGCGGAGGTTCAGCATTACAGTGCCTCTTATTAACTGAAGACGATGTGGGTGGTGAAATTATGGAAACCATTCATTTCCAATGGAAGAGAAGCGAAGTGGGCTGGGGACCGTTGGGCAATGTGAGCAAAGGCGAGGGACGTGAACAGGGCAGGACCAAAGTTGGGGAAAGCTGAACTTTATGCAAATACTCTGCGATATCGCAACGCTTTTGACCAACCGAAGCTCACAATAGCTTCCAGCACTTAATGTATTGGCTGTTGATACCTAGCATTACCTAGGCTGCTTGCTAGCACCCACAAGAGGGCAAAGCTAGTGTGGCTATCCGAATCATCATGTTAAGTTGAAATGCACTGTAACAGCGTGATTCAAATTTAAAGGCAACGTTGTCGAGTTAGCGGCGACTGCATTCACGGTAAACGCTGTATATGTCGGCTCAAACGGAAATGACCTTTACATTTCTACTGAGCAGTCTGTAGCGCTTCAGCAATAGATTGAATAGAGCCCTAAATCATATTGTAGCACATCACATTACATTGGAACAGTTGATTGCATTGTGAGGAATAATAGGTTGTGCACGACAGATCACAATGAGTTTTGTAAAGCTCAATTCTTTATTACTGATTAAAGTCCCCTAAACTCAGCCACAAGAGCCATAACTTCTCAAATCATTCCTCACAGCAGTAATTGGTAGACTGATTGAGTGATGGTAGAATGTCTGCCATGCAGCAATGACATTTTTACTATACATTGATGGTGTGTGAGGGAAGTTACTCAAACAAATGTAGCCCTTTGATTTCACTATGGATGGTCCAACTTTCGTCAGGCAGAGCAGTCGGTGGGGGGAGGTAGAAAAGAACAGAGAGCAGCAGCAATTGAAATGCACGTGGCATTCAGTCTATCATTTCATAAACAAGGCAGTGGCTACATGCTCCTTCAACATAATAGCAAATGAATAATAAAATGCTATTTAGAATAATGCTTGACCAGAATGAGCCCCATATCAAATTCACAAAGTGTAGATAATTTGTTATTGCGCTGTAGATGCACCAAAATATAAAACACTGTCTGTATGAAACAACCCAATTAATGATTTCATTAGATTCTTTTCAGGGGTGACAAATTCAACATTTGCTGATTTGATTCTAGACATTTGCTGATTTGCATTGTGAAACGCAGTCCAAGTTAATCTTGTGGCGTGCCACAGCAATTGTCAAGGCCATGAAAAGATGATTGGGGATGGAAAATGAATATCGACAGAGCAGATAGAAGAGACGGTGTAAACATTGATGAATAAACTATTAACATAAATAGCATTGAAGGCCTTGGTCCTGACACCAAGAAAATACTACTGGCCTTTAAAGCAAATCAAATTCTATTGGTCGCGTACACATACTGTATTTTGCAGATGTTATAGTAGGTGCAGCGAAATGCTTGTTTCTAGCTTCAACAGTAATACTTAAAAATACAAAACTATACACACACGTCCCAAAATAATTAAAGAAAGAAATTAAGAAATGTCAGAACGAGCAAAGTCAGTATATTATTATTATTATTTCAGCTCATGAAACACAGGACCAAAACTTTACATGTTAGGTATATAAATCTATACACTGAACAAAATATGAACCCAACATGTAGAGTGTTGGTCCCATGATTCATGAGCTGAAATAAAAGATCCCAGAAATGTTCCATATGCACAAAAAACTTATTTTTCTACATTTTTGTGAACAAATTGGTTTACATCCCAGTTAGTGAGCATTTCTCCTTTGCCAAGATAATCCTTCCACCTGAGAGGTATGGCTTATCAAGAAGCTGTTTAACAGCATGATCATGACACAGGTGCACCTTGTGCTGGGGATAATAAAAGGCAATTCTAAAATGTGCAGTTTTGTCACACAACACAATGCCACAGACGTCTCAGGTTTCGAGGGAGCAACTGGGTGGGCCTTCACCCCCACAGGCCAACACATGGCTGCTCACCTGCCCAGTCATATAAAATCCATAGATTAGGGCCTAATGAATTTATTTCAATTGACTGATTTCAATATATGAACTTTAACTCAGTGACATCGTAGCATGTTGAGTTTATGCATTTGTTCAGTATATATATATATATATATATATATATATATATATATATATATATATATATATATATATACACAAACACACACACTAAGTTCAAAAGTTTGGGGTCACTTAGAAATGTCCTTGTTTTTGAAAGAAAAGCACATATTTTGTCCATTAAAATAACATAAAATTGATCAGAAATACAGTGTAGACATTGTTAATGTTGTAAATGACTATTGTGTTAGCTAGTCCAAGTTTATAATTTTAAAAAGGCTAATTGATCATTAGAAAACCCTTTTGCAATTATGGTAGCACAGCTGTAATCTGTTGTTCTTATTAAAGAAACAATAAAACAGGCCTTCTTTAGACTAGTTTAGTATCTGGAGCATCAGCATTTGTGGGTTCGATTACAGGCTCAAAATGGCCAGAAACTCGTCAGTCTATTCTTGTTCTAAGAAATGAAGGCTATTCCATGTGAGAAATTGCCAAGAAACTGAACATCTCATACAACGCTGTGTACTACTCCCTTCTCAGAACAGCGCAAACTGGCTATAACCAGAATAGAAAGAGTGGGAGGCCCCGCTGCACAACTGAGAAATAGGACAAGTACATTAGAGTATCTAGTTTGAGAAACATACAAATCCTCAACTGGCAGCTTCATTAAATAGTACCCGCAAAACACCAGTCTCAATGTCAACAGTGAAGAGGCGACATTGAGACTGGTGTTTTGCGGGTACTATTTAATGAAGCTGCCAGTTGAGGACTTGTGAGGCTTCTGTTTCTCAAACTAGACACTCTAATGTACTTGTCCTCTTGCTCAGTTGTGCACCGGTGCCTCCCACTCCTCTTTCTATTCTGGTTAGAGCCAGTTTGCGCTGATTGAAGTGGATTTCAATAAGGGATCATAACTTTCACCTGGATTCATCTGGTCAGACTATGTCAAGGAAAGAACAGGTATTCCTAATGTTTTGTAAAATATATATATATATTTAATTTTTAATTTTTTATTACTGTTTCTCATGATAACATAATACTTTTTTATTTAAAAAGAGATCCAGATCCAAGCTCCCATTCAAGCGATAGTCTACATTTTTCTTAAATTAAATATTGAGAAACATTGACTGAAAGAAAGTTGATAGAAACAAGGCTCTCTGTAGGAGATGAATAAGACCTGGCTTTTATTTTCCAGTTTAATTTCCCAACAGCAAAAGTACTGTGTTTCAATCCTAGGATTAGCAGGCCATTGTTCTGCTATTTATTGCTAACTCTCTAATCATTCAATACACTGTTTCATTATTTCATTTTCATGATCTATTTTCTAAAATTCCTCGTTTGACTGAAGCCTAGATAATCCATGACTGGCATGACATTGCTTACATTTGGCCTCCCGGGTGGCGCAGTGGTTAAGGGCGCTGTACTGCAGCGCCAGCTGTGCTATCAGAGTCCCTGGGTTCGCGCCCAGGCTCTGTCGTGACCGGGAGGTCTGTGGGGCGACGCACAATTGGCCTAGCGTTGTCCGGGTTAGGGAGGGCTTGGTCGGTAGGGATGTCCTTGTCTCATCACGCACCAGCGACTCCTGTGGCGGGCTGGGCGCAGTGTGCGCTAACCAAGGTTGCCAGGTGCACGGTATAGCCTCCGACACATTGGTGCGGCTGGCTTCCGGGTTGGATGCGCGCTGTGTTAAGAAGCAGTGCGGCTGGTTGGGTTGTGTATCGGAGGACGCATGACTTTCAACCTTCGTCTCTCCCGAGCCCGTACGGGAGTTGTAGCGATGAGACAAGATAGTGTATCTTGATACCACGAAATTGGGGAGAAAAAGGGGTAAAAAGACATTGCTTCATTTGTCACAGTCACATGTTGAATAGTGCAGTGTACATTTTGTCAGTAGTTTTCCCCACCACCCTAGCTGACTTGGCCAGACTCTATGATGAGACTGCTGTGTGCCTGAGTGGCATAGTTTCAGTCCATCTCCAGCTCCTACACCCTTGACTACAGAAGTGGCTGTGACCACTGTGTTAGTGTGGCCTTGGACCTAGGACCAGTTCCGGACAACATGAGAGTCCACAGACACGGAGGGTCAGAGAAACATTTCACCAAATTTAAATGCTACATATTCTTCTTTCCTATTTATTTTGTCCCAAGTACCAAATACAAATTGGTAGAGGGTTGGAAACATATAGAGCCAATAGGTAAACTCACTATCTTGCCCCAAAATCACAGGATCATAATGAATTGATTGAAAAAATATGAAACAAGTGGCTTGCCTTGGGGCCACTGGCCGTCCGAATCCATCAGTGCATTTTTTAAGGTCACTTTCTTCCCCTTTAAATCAGCGACTGAGGTGAGAAATGAGAAGCTGACTTTGAATTTAGACTGTTCATTAATACAATATTATGTCAAATCGCTGCCATGATTCAACTCTGCACTTGGCTCTGATTTAAGGATTTGTTCACAGGTCTGATATGATGAAAGTATTGGGGAGGTTAGTACTGGGCATGGTGCGAGGTAAAAAGATAAGTCCTCTTTTTACATATTACAGTATGTCATTCATGACCCAAAAGTGCTGTGTGCCCCACTGGCCAGGTCTAGCAGCAAGAGAGGAGCAGGTAGTTGTGTAGTGGTGCTTCCTCTCTGTAGACACAGAAAGAGAGAGATAGAGAGAGAGAAGGAATGAAAGAGTCAGACAGTCAGAGGGAGACAGAGAAAGGGAGAGAGGGAAAAAGAGTCGAGGGACCATCTGTCAGTGGTGGTGATAAATGGAAATGGACCTCTCAGCCCTCTCCTCAGTGCTACAGCCTTCCCCACCACCCCAGCTGGGATCCCTCTGAAGCGCTGTGTTTTATAAATTTGTGGCAAATTACTCCGTCAGATGCAGCCGGCGCCTGTCCTTCACGCCGGAGGGAAGGGTGATGTCACACAGACAGGTGAGTGACAAGGACGAGCCAGGAGGGAACAAGACAGAAGGAGCAGTGAAAAGAGGAGGGGAAGGGAAAAAAGAGAGCAAAGGATGAGAAAAGCCAGGGGCTCTTCTAGCCATGAATCCCCCTGGGCCGGGCAGTATCAGTCAATCTGGGGCTAATTCATGTCAAAGCGTGTATCCTATCTCCTTGAGAGGCTAGCAGAAGGTTGATAAAATTGAAGTGGAAATGAAGTTGGGAGGCACCAGAGGATAGGCACAACAATGGTGAGAAGAAATGGGCTTGTGTCCCTAGTGCTCTCTGCCTCTCTCAGTGTATCCCTCTGACCTTGGCTGAATTCATATACAGGCATAAGCATGAGTTACACGACATTACTGGCATTATGCTAGCATTAGGCAAACACATCTTACGAGACAATGCATGAACAAAGAGATGCCTAGAAGCCTAGGAAATTAGAATTTCTCATACAACCTTTCCGTAGAGTGCATAGCAAAACAAGAGACACAAACAAAGGCAAAGGCATTGCATTCCATTTATAACATTTGAAGGTGTGACTTTTTCAAATCAAAACCAACCACCATTGACGAATCAGAAACACCAAGTTAGAGTAACATGATCAACCTAGCTCAATGATGTCACAGCATCCAAAGGCTTGTGTGGGGGATGAAACCAATGCAAATACGGCAGAATTCAATAAAACACTTTTGCATACAGCAGTTTAGAGTTCACCCTGTACAGCCTAATCTCATTGAGGCAAAATGGCGCCGACAGATAGGGCTGCCGTGTTTCTAGCACTTAGGAAACTTTGTAGTATTTTGTTTTTGTATGTGCAATTTCTTACATTATTAGCCCAGAAATGTTTTTATGTCATACAGCCGGGAAGAACTTTCGGATATCAGAGCGATGGCAACTCACCAGCATTACCAGCATTACGACCAGACTTTCCCGAATCAGATTCTTTGTTCGTACCCCCCAGGACAATTTAACTGATTCCAGAGGCTGATCCAAAACACCGCCGGCGAAGGAGATGTACCCGGAGTGGACTTCTAGTCCGACTCAGTAGGCACGCACACAACCCACCGCTTCCGAGTATATTACTCACTAATGTTCAGTCTCTGGATAATAAAGTTGACGAGCTCAGGGCGAGGATTTTCTTCCAGAAACACATCAGGGATTGTAACATACTGTTTCCCGGAAACATGGCTCTCTTGGGATATACTGTCTGAGTGCGTACAGCGAGTTGGGTTCTCACTTCATCGCGCAGACAGGAATAAATATCTCTCTGGGAAGAAGAAGGGTTGGTGTGTATGTTTCATGATTAACTACTCATGATTGTGAGAACATACAGGAACTCATGTCCTTTTGTTCACCCGACTTAAAATATCTCACAATCAAATGCCGACCATAGTACCTCACAAGAGAATACTCTTCTTTCATAGTCAAAGCTGTGTATATTCCCCATCAAGCCAATACCACAATGGCCCTCAAAGAACTACACTGGACTTTACACAAAATGGAAATCACATATCCTGAAGCCACATTTATTGAAGCTGAGGATTTTAATAAAGCAAATTTGAGAAAAACCTAAGTTTGATCAACAAATTGACTGCAGTACTCGCGCTGCTAAAACACTCGGACCACTGTTACTCCAACTTCCGGGATGCCTGCAAGTCCCTCTCCCGCCATCCCTTCAGCAAACCTGATCACGACTCCATTTTGCTCCTTCCTTCCTATAGGCAGAAACTCAAACAGGAAGTACCCTTGATAAGAACTATTCAACGCTGGTCTGACCAATCGGAATCCACTCTTAAAGATTTGTTTTGATCACACGTACTGGGATATATTCCCAGGTAGCCTCCGAGAATAACATCAACGAATACACTGATACGGTGAATAAGTTATTCAGAAAGTGTACAGGAAATGTTGTACCCACTGTGACTATTAAAACCTAAAAAACCTTTTAAAAACTTCCATTTAACCATGACAAGGTGACTGGGAATACAGCCGAATACAGTGTAGTTATTCCTTCCGTAAGGCAATCAAACAGGCAAAATGTCCGCACAGAGTCAAAGAGGAGACGCAATTCAACGGCTTAGACATGAGAGGAACAGTTGAAGTCGGACTTAGGTTGGAATCATTAAAACTCATTTTTGAACCACTCCACAAATTTCTTGTTAACAAACTATAGCTTTGGCAAGGACAAACTATAGCTTTGGCAAGGACATTTGGTTAGGACATCTACTTTGTGCATGACACAAGTAATTTTTCCAACAATTGTTTACAGACAGATTATTTCACTGTATCACAATTCCAGTGGGTCAGAAGTTTACATACTCTAAGTTGACTGTGGCTTTAAACAGCTTGGAAAATTCAAGAAAATTATGTCATGGCTTCTGATAGGCTAATTGACACCATTTGAGTCAATTGGAGGTGTACCTGTGGATGGATTTCAAAGCCTACCATCAAACTCCGTGCCTCTTTGCTTGACATCATGGGAAAATGAATAGAAATCAGTCAAGACCTCAGAAAATAAATTGTAGACCTCCACAAGTCTGGTTCATCCTTGGGAGCAATTTCCAAACGCCTGAAGGTACCATGTTCATCTGTACAAACAATAGTATGCAAGTATAAATCCCATGGGACCACGCAGCCATCATACCGCTCGGGAAGGATGCACCTTCTGTCTCCTTGAGATGAATGTACTTTGGTGTGAAAAGTGCAAATCATCCCAGAACAACAGCAAAGGACCTTGTGAAGATGCTGGAGGAAACAGGTACAAAATAATCTATATTCACAGTAAAATTAGTCCTATATCGACACAACCTGAAATGTCGCTCAGCAAGGAAGAAGACACTGCTCCAGTGCAAGAAAAAAAAGCAAGACTATAGTTTGCAACTGCACATGGGGACAAAGATCGTACTTTTTGGAGAAATGTCATCTGGTCTGATGAAACAAAAATAGAACTGTTTGGCCATAATGACCATTGTTATGTCTGGGGGGAAAAGGGGGAGGCTTGCAAGCCCAAAGAACACCATACGAACCGTGAAGCATGGGGGTGGCAGCATCATGTTGTGGGGGTGATTTGCTGCAGGAGGGACTGGTGCACTTCACAAAATAGATGGAATCATGAGGGAGGAATTTTATGTGGATATATTGAAGCAACATCTCAAGACATCAGTCAGGTTAAAGCATGGTCGCAAATGGGTCTTCCAAATGGACAATGACCCCAAGCATACTTGGCTTAAGGACAACAAAGTCCAGGTACTGGACAATATATATATATATATATATATATATATATATATATATATGTATATATATATATATATACTGTGCCTTTCAAATGTATTCATCCCCCTTGGTGTTTTTCCTAATTTGTTACATTACAACCTGTCATTTAAATGAATTTTTATTTGGATTTCATATAATGGACATGAACAATATAGTCAAAATTGGTGAAGTGAAATGTTTTAAGAAAAAAAAAAGTAAGGTAAAAGTGGTATGTGCATATCTATTCACCCCCTTTGCTATGAAGCCCCTAAATAAGATCTGGTGCAACCAATTACCTTCAGAAGTCACATAATAAAGTCCACCTGTGTGCAATCTAAGTGTCACATGATCTGTCACATGATCTCAGTATTTAAACACCTGCTCTGAAAAGCCCCAGAGTCTGCAACACCACTAAGCAAGGGGCACCATAAAAACCAAGGAGTTTTCCAAACAGGTCAGGGATACATTTGTGGAGAAGAACTGTTCAGGGTTGGGTTATAAAAAAATATCAGAAACTTTGAACATCCCACGGAGCATCATTAAATCCATTATAAAAAATATGGAAAGAATATGGCACCACAACAAACCTGCCAAGAGAGGGCCACCCACCAAAACTCACAGACCAGGCAAGGAGGGCATTAATCAGAGAGGCAACAAAAATACCAAATATGACCCTGAAGGAGGTGCAAAGCTCCACAGAAGAGATTGGAGTATCTGTCCATTGGAATACTTTAAGCCATACACTCCACAGAGCTGGGCTTTACGGAAGAGTGGCCATTAAAAAGCCATTGCTTTAAGAAAAAAAATAAGCAAACAGGTTTGGTGTTCGCCAAAAGGCATGTGGGAGACTCCCCAAACATATGGAAGAAGGTACTCTGGTCAGATGAGACTAAAATTTAGCTTTTTGGCCACCAAGGAAAACTCTATATCTGGCGCAAACCCAACACCTGTCATGACTTCTGCCGAAGTCGTTGCCTCTCCTTGTTCGGGCGGTGCTCGGCGGTCGACGTCACCGGCCTTCTAGGCATCATTGATCCATTTTTCATGTTCCATTGGTTTTGTCTTCCCACTCACCTGTTTTCAATCCCATTCATTACCTGTTGAGTATTTAACCCTCTGTTTCCCCTCATGTCTTTGTCAGAGATTGTTTTATGTCAAGTGTTGTTTTATGTTGTATAGGTGCGCGACGGGTCCTCGTACCCATGTTCATTTATGTATGTACGTATTTAGTGTTTGGAGCATGTTATGTGGACTTATATTAAAAGATTCCATTTACACTCCGTTTGACTCTCCTGCGCCTGACTTCCCTGCCATCTATACACACGACTCTGACAACACCTCTCATCACCCCAGAACACCATCACCACAGTGAAGCATGGTGGTGGCAGCATCATACTGTGGGGATGTTTTTCATGGGCAGGGACTGGGAAACTGGTTAGAATTGAAGAAATTATGGATGGCGCTAAATACAGGAGAATTCTTGAGGGAAACCTATTTCAGTATTCCAGAGATTTGAGACTGGGCGGAGGTTCATCTTCCAGCAGGACAATGACCCTAAGCTAAACACGTGTATGTGACAAATACAATTAGATTTGATTTTGATTTGACTAGACGTAATATAGTACATGTAAATCCAGGACAATCTAATTCGTGTGATATGTTACGTTTGGTATGGTTACAAAAGACAGAATGTTACTTAAGGCAGAAACTAAAGTAATGTGGTTGGGTAGGCGTATAACCCTAACCTCTAGCAACGCAAATGTTGTGTGTTCAAATCTCATCACGGACCACATTCGAATTTTTGCTAATTAGCAACTTTGTAACTACAAACTACTTTTTAGCTACTTCGCAACTACTAGCATGTTAGCTAACCTTAACCCTTTAACCTAACTCCTAACCTTAACCCCTAACCCCTAGCCTAGCTGACATTAGAGTTAGCCACCTAGACATCTAGCAAACGGTAGCCACAACAAATTGTAATTCATAACATATCATACATTTTGCAAATTCGTAACTTCTTGTGTGAATTGTAATTCATAACATATCATATGAAAAGGGATGATGGACATCCAGAAATTAATACATACCATACCGTATTATATAATACTAATCCCAGATTGACATGTACTATATTATGTCTAACCCTGAGTCCAGGTTGTGTACAGATAGATACAACTTACCATAGAGCTCATAAATCCATATAGATAGCTTCAAAGTGGCATCACAGAGAGAGAGAAAAAATGTCTCTCTCTCAATAGGGGAAGGGCTGACTGCCCCCTGGGCATTGTCTTGGGCCATTTGCCATGCGTACCCAGAGGTGACATAGTCAATCAAACTTCAATCAAATGTATTTATAAAGCCCTTCTTACATCAGCTGATGTCACAAAGTGCTGTACAGAAACTCAGTCTAAAACCCCTAACAGCAAGCAATGCAGGTGTAGAAGCACGGTGGCTAGGAAAAACTCCCTAGAAAGGCCAGAACCTAGGAAGAAACCTAGAGAGGAACCAGGCTATGAGGGGTGGCCAGTCCCCTTCTGGCTGTGCCGGGTGGAGATTATAATAGAATATGGCCAAGATGTTCAAATGTTCATAGATGACCAGCAAGATCAAATAAGACTGACCCCCCGACACATAAACTACTGCAACATAAATACTGGAGGCTGAGACAGGAGGGGTCGGGAGACACTGTGGCTCCGTCAGACAATACCCCCGGACAGGGCCAAACAGGCAGGGATAACCCCCCACCCACTTTGCCAAAGCACAGCCCCCACACCACTAGAGGGATATCTTCAACCACCAACTTACCATCCTGAGACAAGGCCGAGTATAGCCCACAAAGGGCAGAGTCTGCAACTCTTTGTCACTGAAACCAAAGTCAGTACACAAGGGGAGATAAAATACCAAGAATTCCAACAAATAGTAATATATACTTATCTTTTATGTCAGCTTCACCTAATTCCTCATTAATTTTCTCTTTGTCTTTTCTTCATGGACTTGAGCTAAATGTTGGTTTGCACAAGAGCAGAGACCAATGTTGGCGAATTCATGATGAGAATTAATATGTTGGCTATGATTCTTTCTCCCACTGTGCACAATAATAAGATAGGTCTACACAAAGACCTATAGGAGTGGCCTTATCGGTCTCCTCAGCTCATCTCATTCTGAGACTAGCTGGCTTTGTTTGGAAGCCACAGAAAGTTGGGCTTGACAGTGGGCATGCAGGCAGGCATCTCCTCGCAGATAACACAGAGAGGCTGCAGAGAGGGAGAGAGAGAGAGGTGTGACCCGGCACAGCATCTTAGTGTGTCAATCCTTCTGCTTGGATCTCATGTGGGATGTAATATCCTCTCCAATCTTTTTTTAGCCCTGGGAAGCGTTTTCGCCACATTATTGCCCTCAAAAAAAGCTGCAGCTTCTCCCTTTGTCTGAGCCTTTATTTATGAAGGTAAGAAAAAATCAATAGTGTTTCTTTGCTCAATTCACCTGGTCTAGAAAAAGACTGTATTGTGAAAGACGTGCGAGTGGGTGTGTGCACGTGCCTGCGCTTGTGTGTGGTTTTGTTTGTGTTTGTCATTCAAAAGCTTCCCTGAGCAATCCCTGACATCATTTGGAGATTGTATTGATGCCTTCCTTCCTTCCCTGTTTCGGTTCAATAGAGATAATCTTGGTTATACAATGTGTGTGTTTGATTTCAGAGGCAAGGCCTTTTGGGGGAAGCTCATGAAACAAACTGAACATGTCATCACAGGTCAAAGGAAGACAATTGTAAAATATCAAATCTGACATAAAATCTAATCTCATGATTAACAACTATTTTATGAAAGTGAGCACAGTAAAAAAATAAAATAAAATAAAATCTACACAGTCAAGATAATAATTATTAACTTCTTTAAATATATATATATATTTTGACCTGTATGGTTCCTATCTCAAAGAGCAGCACTCCCTACTTCTCCTCTGTGTAAGCATTCCACTGCCGCTCGCTGGTCTCCACCTAAAACCATGCACATTTTACTACTTGTTTTTCAAGAAGAAAAAAATATTGCCAAGTTCCCTCTAGCTAGTCAGGTAATTGAATTGTGTCAGGGAAATCTGTAAGCTGACTTGTTCTAATAACCTTTCTATATTCAGTTTAATAAGCTTGCTATAAATTGCCATTTGTCTCACCGGGTAGGCAATAGGTTGAAGGGGAAATACAATATTGTAAATGTAAGAGTTTCAGCAGGTTTAATCATCAATATCTTTCCCCTCTAGCCTATCAACTAGCAGTGCTGACACTCACTGGATAGTTCATTTCTACATGAGCACATGAAGACGCAACATAGCTCTGGCAGACAGAGGAAAACCCTTGAAGTGGGGTACATTATCCATTGTCCTGCTAGGTGATCCCATTCCCTAACAGGCTGGATAAACATGCTAAGATCATTACAGTGCTGTGAGGGGTCATTATGGTCACTTGCCTTTGGAGGGCACAGCATTTTATAAACACAATCCAAAAAGATTTCTTAAGGTTTAATAAGCTGACAAATCGGTTACAATTCTGTCACAAAAAAAGCAAATTAACTGAAAAAAGAAGAGTAAATGTGAGATGTAAGGGTGGGAAAGATGAGAGGAAGGTAATATGGGTAGATGATATCTGATGAAAACAGTATCCCTAGTCTTGCACACACCAGCATCCAAAGAGTGTGCTTGGATCTTTAGAAGAGACAGATACTGAGTTGCACTACAAGCGCCATAATCACTGTCTGTTGTAGGAGTTCAGAAGTTCAGCTACCTGTGAATAGCGAGGGAGAATGGACGAGATGGAAATAATGACATAGCAGAGAAATGCAGTGATAGATAGATGGACCATTAGCTTCCCATAAAACACTAACATCACGAGTAGATGATCTAACATTACTTGTTTGGCGTTTGAGTAGGAGGCATACTCTTTAGTTATCGGTCCCTATATCACAGTTAAGTAAATCCCTGTAAAGTAAAGTACTTTTGTTGGTACTGTGGCTTGTGCACGTGTAACGCAACACATTATCATCAGAAAAAGCTTTATGTCATTTTAACTCCAGGAAACAGAGGTACTCAGAATCTCATTGATTGAAATGTTCTCTCCCATATTTTTGGGTTTAAAGATTTAAACAGTAATCAAGGGACATTTTGAAAAGGAGAAAGGGGATTAAATAGAGGAGAGTGTGTGAGAAAGTGAAAGATGGAGAAATAGAGAAAATGAGTAGAGATGAAGAGGAGGGTTTGTCAGTGGCAGGTGAAGAGAGGGGGAACAGATGGTGAGGTTGGGGTCCCCAGACCAAGAGAGGTGATGTCTAAATTAATATGATCTGCTCACCGTTGATATTCAAGAGGATTACACCTTGTGTTCAAACAGAGTGGGCTGAATGGAGGGGGATGAAAAGTGACACAGTGCAGAATAGAATTAGCGGCTGCTTAAGGACTTCTTCATTCATTGTTAACTCCTTGAAGCTCATTAAGCCTAATCCTTATTAGAGTGTAAGTAACGCAGGTCTGAATGGGTTGGTAACTAGGGGGACATGTGTCCCCATTGTGGGGCTAGGGGGTTAATCCTGCTCCTGTGGTGGTGACGGGGTGGGGGGAGGGAGGGAGGGGGAGGGGGTCGAGGGAGTCCATCCGTCACTCCCCTCCTCTCCATGAAAGAGCGAGGGGCTCTGAAGCCTCCCAGGCTCTGAGCTAGCTGCCTGACGAAAGGCCTGAAGGACAGCCCCTTTTGTTTCTCAGGCTGGCAGCACCCTCTGTTCTCCTCTCCAGACTACACACATAGCCTGCCTCATGGGGTAAGGCCAGGGTGAGAATCATGTTCATGCTTATAGGCTAATCAATGTTTAGATACAAAGGACTAATGGGAAACTACAGTGCTCCTCTCTCTGAACTGTTGGTCTGACAGACTGACCGGCTGACTTTGGGACACCATATTTCTAAATTGGTCAATACTCTACCCAAAGGGTTTGGTCTGAAACTTTACTAGTCTAGCAAAGGGAGAAAGGCAACGAACAATATCTATTCACATCTATACACAGGGATGTTTAAATCCTCACAATTCACTCAAGAGTAAAAGTATTTGTTACAGAGAAACACAATGTACACCTGACTGAGGCTGTCCATAAAATAAACTCTGGTAATGCTTTAAATACTACCGTTTACAAACAACCAGAGCCCTGACACACTTTTGCTCCAAGACAGACACCTCAATGCTTTCAGTGCACTGTGCTGCTCCCTGTGGTTCAAGTAATAAAGTGGAAATCATCCCATTTCCATTTAGATGAAGCTGGGGGATTGGACATTTTTTTCTCTCCAATCATTAAGTTGGGAATGACACTCATTATACAGTATAAGTGATAATTATCTACATTTACAGAGCTGCCAGACAATACTATTAAAGGTCATTTGTGTTACTTTTTTCTTTTGTACCCTAGGGGGAGTAAAAACGAAGAGCAGCCCTGACCATGCCCAAGTGCTACCGTGTTGGGATGGGACGGGGAAGAGCTGCCAGGTACAGTGGAGAGAGGAGATGATTTGGCAGCTGATGTCTCTCTCCCTCCAACACAACACAGAGAGGGTGGGGGGGATTTATGTGTCACTGAAATGTGGCATCTGCCTGAGAGACAGAGAGAGGGAGTGGAGAAAGAGAGAGAGGTAGGTATGGGTATGGATGAATCGATGAGCCTACTGCAGTGGTTCACAAACATTTTAGCATTGTGACCCACATACAGATTTTGAAGTTTTGTTTTGACCCATCAGGATCAGAGCGAAAATAAATGACAGTAGTGACAGTCAGTAATGACAGTTTACTAAATGGCAACACTGGCCTAATGTACTGTATTCTTCAAGACTAATCAATTTGATGTGAAACAGCGTAAGCAATCAGCCTTTGTATTATCACGGCAATGAATGTACCATATGGTGCAACAGTCAGTGAGTGTATAGGATTGTGATTCATTGTGGGAGGTCCAATTTGCCTCTGGCAATGCACACCTGCAGTACAGCTTGGAGACAACAGATGCATGTACTGAACCTTCAAATTATTGAAAGCAGCATCCACATATGCTCCATGTGAATCTAAGGAAGTCATTTAAAAAATCAACACTTCGATTCCTTTTCTTGCAGTTTTGACAGGGCCACCACAATGATTAATCCTCTACTGTTAGTAGTAGAAACCATTTCGCCACAGAGGAGAAGAGATGGTTTATTAGAATGCTGTGTTAATGATGGTTTACACGTTTACAGGAAGTGCATCCCTTCTGTTGGTCCTCTGTCATGATGGCCAACTGGCCCTGAGTTCAAACCTGACTCCCTGTGTGTGTGTGTGTGTGTGTGTGTGTGTGTGTGTGTGTGTGTGTGTGTGTGTGTGTGTGTGTGTGTGCGCGCTCGCCCTGGCTGCCCTTGTAACAATCCCCTCCCCGGCAGCCAGTTGGCCCCACATGGATCACTGTGGGCTGGCTCCTCGAATGTCCGCCTCTCCAAGCCTAGTCAGCAGCCCCAGCAGTAAACTAGAAATTAACATCTCTTTTCCCATTGTAAATTACATGGGCCTTACCTGCTGGGAGCTCTGACAGAGATCTGAGGTAAAGGGCTAGTCATAAGTATAGCACCTGCTTTCCACAGAGTAAGCTACACTCTCATCATGAACGTAACCAGCCACAAAGGCAATACACTATACGTATCGGTAGTAGGTCAATCGATTCTACATTCACACTATACCTTATCCAACCTTTCAATTACACCACACACACATGCGATGACATCACCTGGTTTCAATTATGTTTCTAGAGACAATATCTCTCTCATCATCACTCAATACCTAGGTTTACCTCCACTGTATTCACATCCTACCATACCTTTGTCTGTACATTATACCTTGAAGCTATTTTATCGCCCCCAGATACCTCCTTTTACTCTCTGTTCCAGACGTTCTAGACGACCAATTCTCATAGCTTTTAGCCGTACCATTATCCTACTCCTCTGTTCCTCTGGGGATGTAGAGGTGAATCCAGGCCCTGCAGTGCCTAGCTCCACTCCTGTTCCTCTCTTTTGATTACTTCTGTAACCGTAATAGCCTTGGTTTCATGCATGTTAACATTAGAAGCCTCCTCACTAAGTTTGTTTTATTCACTGCTTTAGCACACTCTGCCAACCTGGATGTTTTAGCCGTGTCTGAATCAAGGCTTAGGAAGACCACCAAAAATTCAGACATTTTCATTCCTAACTACAACATTTTCAGACAAGATAGAATGGCCAAAGGGGGTGGTGTTACAATCTACTGCAAAGATAGCCTGCAGAGTTCTGTCCTACTATCCAGGTCTCTACCCAAAGAACTTCTACTTTTAAAAATCCACCTCTCTAAAAACAAGTCTCTCACTGTTGCCGCCTGCTATAGGTCACCCTCTGCCCCCAGCTGTGCTCTGGACACCATATGAACTGATTGCCCCCCATCTATCTTCAGAGCTTGTGCTGCTAGGCGACCTAAACTGGAACATGCTTAACACCCCAGCCATCCTACAATCTAAGCTTGATGCCCTCAATCTCACACAAATTATCACTGAACCTACCAGGTACCACCCCAAAGTCGCAAACACGGGCACCCTCATAGATATCATCCTAACCAACTTGCCCTCTAAATACACCTCTGCTGTTTTCAACCAAGATCTCAGCGATCACTGACTCATTCCCTGCATCTGTAATGGGTCAGCGGTCAAACGACCTCCACTCATCACTGTCAAACGCTCCCTGAAACACTTCAGCGAATAGGCCTTTCTAATCGACCTGGCCGGGGTATCCTGGAAGGATATTGATCTCATCCAGTCAGTAGAGGATGCCTGGTTATTTACAAAAAAAAAAGCCTTCCTCACCGTCTTAAATAAACATGCCCCATTCAAGAAATGTAGAACCAGGAACAGATATAGCCCTTGGTTCTCTCCAGACCGGACTGCCCTTAACCAACACAAAAACATCCTATGGAGTTCTGCATTAGCATCGAACAGCCCCCGTGATATGGAACATTTCAGGGAAGCTAGAAACCAATATACACAGGCAGTTAGAAAAGCCAAGGCTAGCTTCTTCAAGCAGAAATTTGCTTCCTGCAACACAAACTCAAAAAAGTTCTGGGACACTGTAAAGTCCATGGAGAATAAGAACACCTCCTCCCAGCACTGAAGATAGGAAACACTGTCACCACCGATAAATCCACTATAAGTGAGAATTTCAATAAGCATTTTTCCACGGCTGCCCATGCTTTCCACCTGGCTACCCCTACCCCGGTCAACAGCACTACACCCCCCACAGCAACTCGCCCAAGCCTTCCCCATTTCTCCTTCTCCCAAATCCAGTCAGCTGATGTTCTGAAAGAGCTGCAAAATTTGAACCCCTACAAATCAGCCGGGCTAGACAATCTGGACCCTTTCTTACTAAAATTATCTGCCGAAATTGTTGCCACCCCTATTACTAGCCTGTTCAACCTCTCTTTCGTGTCGTCTGAGATTCCCAAAGATTGGAAAGCAGCTGCGGTCATCCCCCTCTTTAAAGGGGGGAGACACTCTTGACCCAAACTGCTGCAGACCTATATCTATCCTACCCTGCCTTTCTAAGGTCTTCGAAAGCCAAGTCAACAAACAGATTACCGACCATTTCGATCCCACCATACATTCTCCGCTATAAAATCTGATTTCAGAGCTGGTCATGGGTGCACCTCAGCCACGCTCAAGGTCCTAAACGATATCTTAACCGCCATCGATAAGAAGCAATACTGTGCAGCCGTATTCATTGACCTGGCCAAGGCTTTCGACTCTGTCAATTACCACATCCTCATCGGCAGACTCGACCACCTTAGTTTCTCAAATGATTGCCTCGCCTGGTTCACCAACTACTTCTCTGATAGAGTTCAGTGTGTCAAATCGGAGGGTCTGTTGTCCGGGCCTCTGGCAGTCTCTATGGGGGTGCCACAGGTTTCAATTCTTGGACCGACTCTCTTCTCTGTATACATCAATGATGTCGCTCTTGCTGCTGGTGAGTGTCTGATCAACCTCTACGCAGACGACACCATTCTGTATACTCCTGGCCCTTCTTTGGACACTGTGTTAACAACCCTCCAGGTGAGCTTCAATGCCATACAACTCTCCTTCCGTGGCCTCCAATTGCTCTTGAATACAAGTAAAACTAAATGCAAGCTCTTCAACCGATCGCTGCCTGCACCTGCCCGCCTGTCCAACATCACTACTCTGGACGGCTCTGACTTAGAATATGTGGACAACTACAAATACCTAGGTTTCTGGTTAGACTGTAAACTCTCCTTCCAGACTCAAACATCTCTAATCCAAAGTTAATTCTAGAATTGGCTTCCTATTTCGCAACAAAGCATCCTTCACTCATGCTGCCAAACATACCCTTGTAAAACTGACCATCCTACCAATCCTCGACTTCGGCAATGTTATTTACAAAATAGCCTCCAATACCCTACTCATTCAATTGGATCCAGTCTATCACAGTGCCATCTGTTTTGTCACCAAAGCCCCATATACTACCCACTGCTGCAACCTGTACGCTCTCGTTGGCTGGCCCTCGCTTCATACTTGTCGCCAAACCCACTGGCTCCAGGTCATCTACAAGACCCTGCTAGGTAAAGTCTCCCCTTATCTCAGCTCGCTGGTCACCATAGCAGCACCCACCTGTAGCACGCGCTCCAGTAGGTATATCTCTCTGGTCACCCCCAAAACCAATTATTCCTTTGGCCGCCTCTCCTTCCAGTTCTCTGCTGCCAATGACTGGAACGAACTACAAAGATCTCTGAAACTGGAAACACTTCTCTCCCTCACAAGCTTTAAGCACCAGCTGTCAGAGCAGCCTACAACTTACTGCACCTGTACATAGCCCATCTATAATTTAGCCCAAACAACTACCTCTTTCCCTACTGTATTTATCTATTTATTTTGCTCCTTTGCACCCCATTATTTATATCTCTACTTTGCACATTCTTAGTGTTTTACTTGCTATATTTTATTTACTTCGCCACCATGGTGTCACACCCTGACCATAGTTTACTTTGTATATTTCTATGTTTTGGTTGGTCAGGGTGTGATCTGAGTGGGCATTCTATGTTACATGTCTAGTTTGTCCAGTTCTATGTTCGGCCTGATATGGTTCTCAATCAGAGGCAGGTGTTCGTCATTGTCTCTGATTGGGAACCATATTTAGGTAGCCTGGGTTTCACTGTGTGTTTGTGGGTGATTGTTCCTGTCTATGTGTTTTCAACAGATAGGCTGTTTAGGTTTTCGTTACGTTCATTACGTTCTTTATTTTTGTAGTGTTTGTATTGATTCGTGTTTTACGTTTGTTTATTAAAACATGGATCGAAATCTACACGCTGCATTTTGGTCCGATCCTTGTTCTACCTCTTCATCAGAGGAGGAGATAGAAGAAAACCGTTACAGAATCACCCACCACCAACGGACCAAGCAGCGTGTCAACAGGCAGCAACAGCAGCGTAAAGAGGAATGGACATGGGAGGACGTTATGGACAGCAGGAGTATGGACTATACTACTTGGGAGGAGATCGACAGGTGGGCGGCCGACCCAGGGAGAGTGCCGGAGCCCGCCTGGGATTCGCTGGAGCAGTGCGAGGAAGGTTATCGTAGAATGGAGGCGGTGAAAGCAGAGAGGCGCTGGTATGAGAAGGCAGCACGGCGACGCGGATGGAAGCCCGAGAGGCAGCCCCAAAAATTTCTTGGGGGGGGGCTAACAGGGAGTATGGCTACGCCAGGTAGGAGACCTGGGCAGACTCCCTGTGCTTACCGGGGGGCTAGAGAGGCCGGACTGGCACCGTGTTATGCAGTGGTGCGCACGGTGTCTCCAGTGCGGGTGCATAGCCCGGTGCGGTATATTCCAGCTCCGCGTGTCGGCCGGGCTAGATTGAGCGTCGAGCCTAATGCCATGAAGCCGGCTCTACGCAGCTGGTCCCCAGTGCGTCTCCTTGGGCCGGCTTACATGGCACCAGCCTTGCGCTCGGTGTCTCCGGTTCGCCTGCATAGCCCAGTGCGGGCTATTCCACCTCGCCGCACTGGCAGGGCGACCGTGAGCATTCAACCAGGTAAGGTTGGGCAGGCTCGGTGCTCAAGAGCTCCAGTGCGCCTGCACGGTCCGGTTTTTCCAGTACCACCTCCACACCCCAGCCCTCTGGTAGCAGCTCCCCGCACCAGGCTTCCTGTGCGTGTCCTCGGCCCAGTACCACCAGTGCCAGCACCACGCATCAGGCCTACAGTGCGCCTCGCCTGTCCAGCGCTGCCAGAGCCTCCCTCCTCTTCAGCGCTGTCGGAGTCTTCCGCCTGTTTAGCGCTGTCAGAGCTTTTCTTCTCTTCAGCGCTGCCGGAGTCTCCCGCCTGTTCAGAACTGCCAGTCTGCATAGAGCTGCCAGTCTGCATAGAGCTGCCAGTCTGCATGGAGCTGCCAGTCTGCAAGGAGCTGCCAGTCTGCAAGGAGCTGCCAGTCTGCAAGGAGCTGCCAGTCTGCAAGGAGCTGCCAGTCTGCAAGGAGCTGCCAGTCTGCATAGAGCTGCCAGTTTGCAAGAAGCTGCCAGTCTGCAAGAAGCTGCCAGTCTGCAAGGAGCTGCCAGTCTGCAAGGAGCCGCCAGAGCTGCCTGTCTGCAGGATGCCGCCAAAGCTGCCAGTCTGCAAGGAGCCGCCAGAGCTGCCAGTCTGCAAGGAGCCGCCAGAGCTGCCAGTCTGCAAGGAGCCGCCAGAGCTGCCAGTTAGCATGGAGCAGCCAGGGCCGCCAGTCAGCATGGAGCAGCCAGAGCTGCCAGTCAGCATGGAGCAGCCAGTCAGCATGGAGCAGCCAGAGCTGCCAGTCAGCATGGAGCAGCCAGTCAGCATGGAGCAGCCAGAGCTGCCAATCAACCAGACTCTTCCAGATCTACCAGTCAACCAGACTCTTCCAGATCTGCCAGACAACCAGACTCTTCCAGATCTGCCAGTCTACCAGACTCTTCCAGATCTGCCAGTCTACCAGACTCTTCCAGATCTGCCAGTCTACCAGACTCTTCCAGATCTGCCAGTCTACCAGACTCTTCCAGATCTGCCAGTCTACCAGACTCTTCCAGATCCGCCAGTCGACCAGACTCTTCCAGATCCGCCAGTCGACCAGACTCTTCCAGATCCGCCAGTCGACCAGACTCTTCCAGATCCGCCAGTCGACCAGACTCTTCCAGATCCGCCAGTCGACCAGACTCTTCCAGATCCGCCAGTCGACCAGACTCTTCCAGATCCGCCAGTCGACCAGACTCTTCCAGATCCGCCAGTCGACCAGACTCTTCCAGATCCGCCAGTCGACCAGACTCTTCCAGATCCGCCAGTCGACCAGACTCTTCCAGATCCGCCAGTCAGCCAGGATCTTCCAGATCCGCCAGTCAGCCAGGATCTGCCAGAACCGCCAGCCAGCCAGGATCTGCCGGATCCAACTACCTGCCTGAGCTTCCTCTCAGTGCTGAGCTTCCTCTCAGTGCTGAGCTACCCATCAGTCCCGAGCTACCTCTGTCCCGAGCTGTCCTTCTGTCTCGAGCTGACCCTCTGTCCCGAGCTGTCATTAAGGAGGGTCACCTATCTAGGGACGCTAAGGAGGTGGACCAAGACTATTATGGAGTGGGGTCCACGTCCAGCGCCAGAGCCGCCACCGCGGACAGATGCCCACCCAGACCCTCCCCTATAGGTTCAGGTTTTGCGGCCGGAGTCCGCACCTTGGGGGGGGGGGGGGTACTGTCACACCCTGACCATAGTTTACTTTGTATATTTCTATGTTTTGGTTGGTCAGGGTGTGATCTGAGTGGGCATTCTATGTTACATGTCTAGTTTGTCCAGTTCTATGTTCGGCCTGATATGGTTCTCAATCAGAGGCAGGTGTTCGTCATTGTCTCTGATTGGGAACCATATTTAGGTAGCCTGGGTTTCACTGTGTGTTTGTGGGTGATTGTTCCTGTCTATGTGTTTTCACCAGATAGGCTGTTTAGGTTTTCGTTACGTTCATTACGTTCTTTATTTTTGTAGTGTTTGTATTGATTCGTGTTTTACGTTTGTTTATTAAAACATGGATCGAAATCTACACGCTGCATTTTGGTCCGATCCTTGTTCTACCTCTTCATCAGAGGAGGAGATAGAAGAAAACCGTTACACATGGCCTTTTTTTGCCTTTACCTCCCTTAACTCACCTTACTTGCTGACATTGTATATAGACTTATTTTTCTACTGTATTATTGACTGTATGTTTGTTTTACTCCATGTGTAACTCTGTGTCGTTGTATGTGTCGAACTGCTTTGCTTTATCTTGGCCAGGTCGCAATTGTAAATGAGAACTTGTTCTCAACTTGCCTACCTGGTTAAGTAAAGGTGAAAAAAAAGAAGGAAAAATTCTCAATGTACATTGAGTCTTACATCTGCCATATAGGTATATGCATAACGTACACTTTTCCTACCAATGCTCACCATAGATATTGCTTTTGAATCTAGTTTCATTCATAGTCTAGTTTCCTGTTAATCTCTGTTGACCCAGAACTACAATCTCACCTAATTGGTCAGCTGCTGCACTATGTTCTGGGTCCATACATGTTAAGAGAAAATATCTTTTTTTAAACGCTAGAACGCGGAGTGGAACCAGAACGTGAAGCTCCAACCTCTCTCTTTGCAAGTTACAGGCCGAATGTCCCCTCCCCTTACAGAATTTGAAAGAGGCAAAATCATATCCAAATAACCAGTGACTAAAGAAAGAAAACACCTACTGCTGCTCGTTATCCTACACCTGACGTATTCTCTCAGTTTACACACAGAATCTTTCCACAAGAGATGAGTTTCATGTTAATACCATGCATTCACTAATATCTACTGTTCATCTCTCAGCATTGTATCTCTGTCAGAGCTCTGTCTCTTGAAGACACCCTGGTTGAGCCCTCAGAATGGGGATCTTCTCTCAAATAACAGGACTGAGAAACATGAATGCCATCCACACTATCTGCATCCCTCGGTGTCTACCCTCGCCCTCCCCAGGGTAACTGGCTTCCATCTAATGCCACGGTTTTCTAGCTAGCCCCAACACGCTCACACACACATTATGCCAAATCGTATCATGCAAATTAATCCAGGCTCATTTGAAGTGCCGTGGGAGATCAGTGGTTTATCTGGAACATGTCTGCCAGAGCGCGCAAGGATTGTCCATTCACACCTGGGAGCGCACAGGGAGTACACAGGGAGTACACAGGGAGTACACAGGGAGTACACAGGGAGTGCACAGGGAGCGCACAGGGAGTACACAGGGAGCGCACAGGGAGTACACAGGGAGCACACAGGGAGCGCACAGGGAGTACACAGGGAGTACAAAGGGAGTACACAGGGAGTACACAGGGAGTGCACAGGGAGCGCACAGGGTGCACACAGGGAGTACACAGGGAGTACACAGGGAGTGCACAGGGAGCGCACAGGGAGTACACAGGGAGCGCACAGGAAGTACACAGGGAGCACACAGGGAGTGCACAGGGAGTGCACAGGGAGTACACAGGGAGTACACAGGGAGTACACCGCAGTCCTATTCACAGATCGAAGGTCACCTAACACATGACACAGACAGATGAACACAAAAAAGGGCAGACTACTGCCGTTGTCCTACGCAGTTTCTCTGTTTCCTAATTGTCAATCAGTCAAATCAAATCAAATGTTATTTGTCACATGCTTCGTAAACAACAGTGAAATGCTTACTCACGGGCCCTTCCCAACAATACAGAGAGAGAAAAAATAGAGAAATGATAGAAAAGTAAAACACGTAACAATGATAATAATAATAATATTAGATACACACATTACACTTTTGACAAACTTATCCTTTTTTGGTGGGATGTTTGCTTTGTATATAACAAACCGCTGCTGGCCAACTGAAGAATCCTGACACAAAAGTCATGTGGAACTGTTATACAATAACCTCAAATATATATTTTTTTGTACATTATTTCAGTGAAAAATAATGTACAGGAGCTTGAGACAGCCATGGTGACGATTATTAAATATGACCAAGAAATAAAAAGTGATTTATTTAATGGAAAGCCATTTCGATTTGTGCAGTATGCTAAAGATTGTATCCAGCAGAGTGCCTGGTCTACAGAGACCTACCCCCCTTGGTTATTCAAACGCCCACAGTGCTCACTATCAAAATGTAATTAAATTATGTACTGATACACATCAGAGTCGTCACGCTTGTTTGTTTATCCATTATCAGAGAGCGAGTGGTTTCATGCTGTGAATGAGAAACAGGTCTACCTCCAGTGACTCCACCACGCTACTGTACTGGAGCAGACTGCTGTTCCTCTGTGACCAACTCCTGCTGAGAGGGACCATGTTAAAGCAGTTTTAACCCCTTGTCTACGACAGGTCTTATTTTACTGACGGAGGCAGCTGTAGTTTGAGGTGTGAAAAGTAACAGTACAGACGTTATTCCTCATCCTCTAATGCACAGATCAGTTATTTAAAAAATCCGTTATTCAATCAACCAATTTGAATACCTGTGACAGGAGCACACCTGGAAGCGTACACGATAATTGAACGAACAGAATGCTCAACGATCCACGCAGAATTCACACACATGTAAGCGCATATAATAATTCCATCAACATCAGAATGAAACCATGAACAGAATATACATGTATAATATTGATTTATAGAGCATTCTCAGTGTTTGCAATGATTCATAAAGCATTCATCATGATTCAGGACAGCTGATAAAGTGATGACAACAAATGTGCGGATAATAGTTTAGAGAAACATGGTACTCTCTGGATTTGTGTCTACTACGTGTATCTATATATAGTCACTTTACCCCTACTGTACATGTACAAATGACCTCGAATAACCTGTACCCCTGCATATGAACTCGGTACCGGTACCCCCAGTATATAGCCTCGTCATTGTTATTTTATTGTGTTACTTTTTATTTGATATATTATTATTTTCTTAACTCTTTTTCTTGAACTGCATTGTTGGTTAGGTGCTTGTAAGTGAGCGTTTCACGATAAGGTTGTATTCGGCGCATGTGATAAATACAATTCAATTTGATGTTCGCCTTTGCATTGCAACTCTTTCTGTTCAGTGAAACGTGGTGCTGATTCTAAACTACAAATGTGCTTGAGGAAAGAGGAGGAGAGGACAGGAAGGTCTGACTGTTTCTCAGAAACAACAAAAACGGACCCACTTTGGACTCACTTTTTACTATCTATGTTGGTTGCCTTTGTCCATCTGTCTGTGTTGCTTTTGTTGTGGCACTTTTCACCACTCTGTTTACCCTGCCCAAATTCAGAACACATTATGGTATAAGGGTCACGTCCAGTGCCAATGAAGAGGCGACAATTCAACGATTTCCGCCGTTCAACATCTTTAACCACTCACAGTACAAGAGGTGTTGCTGCTCCCATTTAATACGTGGCTGAATCAATAAGAGGCATAATTGTGGTTGTTAGAGCACATTATGACATGTTTGTGGTGCAACATTTCTCTGTAAACTGTCATTACAGCAGAGGAGGCTTTCTGTGCTCTGCGACCTAGCATGGAGAGACAGAGCAGGTGGAGAAACGCTGCACTACGCTGTGCTTTAGCCACCGCAATCTCCCATAATTACCTCTCCATTTAGCCACACCTAACTGCTCCCATCCTATTCTTCTCCTTGTTTGGAGCACGGGGCAATTTCCTGCAGTTTGCTGGCCTACTTGTTTTGTTGTATTGTTAAAAGCTGATTTGATGACTAGGAGTTGTGGCTGTAGTGGGCTTGAGACCTACTTACCCGTTGGTCTACGTTGTAAAATACCATTTTATATGGTCGTTCATAGCATTTTGTAGTAAAGTAAGGCCTGCACTCATGCTACAACACATACATTTATGTAGCACGAAGGCAGGTCCTATTTTACTACTCAAGGTAAATGTTGTTTTCGTCCCAGCACTACACGAAAGTGATGCACACCACATTAAGGGCCCTTCTTTACAGAGTGTCTCATTGACACAGGGATGTGAGGCCTCTCTAACTTACTACAATGTGATCAATTACACATAGGGGCCTAGGCAGTGGCACTCAGCACTGAGTAGGTGTAATATTGACTCTCCAGCTGATGACTGTCCCCACTGAACATCACGACCATCATGAGGAGACTGTACTGGAATGGCTTATTATGTGGGTCAGGAGCGGCAGAAGGATAACTGTCAATCTATACATTACTAAATTGATGTAAATAGCCATGATCTACTCCGCTTTGACATCTCATACTGAGGAAGAAGACACGGTGGAGGATGCGGTAGAGATTAAAAACGCTGTTAGTAAAATACATAAATACAAGTAATTGACAGTGGAGCACAACAACAACAGGGCCACTATCAAAAATCACTAACATACTGTAGCTATAGGTCACCACCTTCCAGGACCATGCTGCAGGACCACGCTGCAGGACCACGCTGCAGGACCACGCTGCAGGACCACGCTGCAGGACCACGCTGCAGGACCAGCTGCAGGACCAGCTGCAGGACCACACTGCAGGACCAGCTGCACTAAACCACATATGGATGAAGGTGCCACTGTATTGATGTGGACCTACAGAACGCAATTATTGTGTAACGCTCATTCCAAACTCAAGCAGCTTTAGGACATTGCCCGTAATTGACCAAGGAGAGGCTCCGTTAGGCTAATGGTGCTTACACACACAGACAGAGGATGAGGGTGTGACCAGTCGGGCTGGCCCGGGGAGTGGGGTTCAAGGTAGCGGTGCAGAGCAGGCCACAACAAGCGCCCCCACCCCTTAAATCATTGGGTGGGGTTCCCCACAAACAGTACACTCTCCAAGTATGGATTACTTGTGCCTGCCTGGCCTTATGGACACAGCTATCAACAGTAATTTTCTAAAATTAATTAATTACATTAAAATCTGATGAATATCTGATGAAGAGATGGAACAAAGAAAAGCTATCCCTCAGTTCCCATTGTTCCATTCAACTCATTATTCAGCTGCGCTGCATCTGATGAGAAATCAGTGTATAAAGAGTTAAATTAACCCCAGGCCGACTTTACCAACAGAATACATTGCTGTTTGATGGGGCCAGCAGAGGATTTTCATTCAGGAGCTGTCAGTCCGTCGCATTCCCTAGGGTGTGTTTACTGGCTAATTAATATATTAGACACATGACAAATAGTTAGACAGAGACCCCTTGTCATCCTCACTCCCCAGTGCAGAGGTAAGGGGGACACAGCCTGCCTGCCTTCCTGCCGAGCATCAATAATCCTGCATCCCCCTTCTCTGGACTATCATATAAAAGCGCTCATAATTCTGCTGCTTCCTCTGTGGCCTTTGCCGTAGACGGCTGCCATATTTCCTTGTGAATTCAGGGGATATAAAAGCACCACCTGCCAGGCTGATGACGACAGCACTCCGCTTGGCTTTGTGTGAAGGACAGGCAGGGCTCAGGAACAGGAGGCTTCTAAACGCCACTGCACACAATATATATGCACACTATATACAGTTGAAGTCGGAGGTTTACAAACACTTAGGTTGGAGTCATTAAAACTTGTTTTTCAACCACTCCACAAATTTCTTGTTATCGAACTATAGTTTTGGCAAGTCGGTTAGGACATCTACTTTGTGCATGACACAAGTAATTTTTCCAACAATTGTTTACAGACAGATTGTTTCACTTAGAACTCACTGTATCACAATTGCAGTGGGTCAGATGTTTACATACATTAAGTTGACTGTGGCTTTAAATTCAAGAAAATTGTGTCATGGCTTTTGAAGCTTCTGATAGGCTAATTGACATCATTTGAGTCAATTGGAGGTGTACCTGTGGATGTATTTCAAGGCCTACCTTCAAACACAGTGCCTCTTTGCTTGACATCATGAGAAAATCAAAATATATCAGCTGAGACCTCAGAAAATAAATTGTAGACCTCAACAAGTCTGGTTCATCCTTGGGAGCAATTTCCAAACAGCTGAAGGTAGCACGTTTATCTGTACAAACAATAGTACTCAAGTATAAACACCATGGGACCACGAATAGCCTTCATACCGCTCAGGAAGGAGACGCATTCGGTCTCCTAGAGATGAACGTACTTTGGTGTGAAAAATGCAAATCAATCCCAGAACAACAGCAAAGGACCCTGTGAAGATGCTGGAGGAAACAGGTACAAAAGTATCTATATCCACAGTAAAATTAGTCCTATATTGACATAACCTGAAAGGCCGCTCAGCAAGGAAGAAGCCACTGCTCCAAAACCGCCATATAAAAAGCCAGACTACGGTTTGCAACTGCACATGGGATCAAAGATCATACTTTTTGGAGAAATGTCCTCTGGTCTGATGAAACAAAAATAGAACTGTATGGCCATAATGACCATCGTTATATTTGGAGGAAAAAGGGGGAGGCTTGCAAGCCCGAAGAACACCATCCCAACCGTGAAGCACGGGAGTGGCAGCATCATGTTGTGGGGGTGCTTTACTGCAGGAGGGACTGGTGCACTTCACAAAATAGATGGCATCAGGAGAAAGGAAAATTATGTGGATATATTGAAGCAACATCACAAGACATCAGTCAGAAAGTTAAAGCTTGGTCACAAATGTGTCTTCCAAATGGACAATGACCCCAAGCATACTTCCAAAATTGTGGCAAAATGGCTAAAGGACAACAAAGTCAAGGTATTGGAGTGGCCATCACAAAGACCTGACCTCAATCCTATAGAAAATTTGTGGGCAGAAATGAAAAAGTGTGTGCGAGCAAGGAGGCCTACAAACCTGACTCGGTTACACCAGCTCTGTCAGGAGGAATGGGACAAAATTCACCCAACTTATTGTGGGAAGCTTGTGGAAGACTACCCAAAGTGTTTGACCCAAGTTAAACAATTTAAAGGCAATGCTACCAAGTATTAATTGAGTGTATGTAAACTTCTGACCTACTGGGAATGTGATGAAATAAATTAAAGCTTAAATAAATCATTCTCTTTACTATTATTCTGACATTTCACATTCTGAAAATAAAGTGGTGATCCTAACTGACCTAAGAGAGGGAATTTTTACTTGATTAAATGTCCGGAATTGTGAAAAACTGAGTTTAAATATATTTGGCTAAAGTTTATGTAAACTTCCAGCTTCCAATGTATATATCACTATTACATACTAGCTAACAACATTAAGCAAGTATTTACTACATTCTAACTCTATTAATGTGCTGGATTAAAGTTGTAGACAGTATTAGAAAAAACATTCTGTATGCTCAGTCCATTGATGATTGGGGAATTACATTATAATTTTTTGGATAGTACTAATCACACAAAAAGACACTGATTCTGATGTCTATACAGTCACCTTCATAATTATTGGCACCCTTGATAAACATGAGTAAAAAAAGACTATATAAAATATACGGTGCATTCGGAAAGTATTCAGACTTTTTCCACATATTGTTACGTTAGAGTGTTATTTTAAAATTAAATATTAAATAGTTGTGTTCCCTTATCAATCTACACACAGTACCCCATAATGAAAAGGGCAAAAACAGCTTTTTATACATTTTTGCAAATTTATAAAAAAAATTCAAACTGAAACATCACATCTACATAAGTATTCAGACCCTTTACTCAGTATTTTGTTGATGCTCCTTTGGCAGCGATTACAGCCTCGAGTCGTCTTGGGTATGACACTACAAGCTTGGCACAGCTGTATTTGGGGAGTTTCTCCCATTCTTCTCTGCAAATCCTCTCAAGCTCTGTCAGGTTGGATTGTGGGCGTCGCTGCACAACTATGATCAGGTCTCTCCAGAGATGTTCAATCAGGTCCGGGCTTTGGCTGGGCCACTCAAGGACATTCGAAGACTTGTTCCGAAGCCACTCTTGCATTGTATTGGCTGTGTGCTTAGGGTCATTGTCCTGTTGGAAGGGGAACCTTCTCCCCAGTCTGAGGTGCTGAGCACTCTGGAGCAGGTTTTCATCAAGGATCTCTCTGTACTTTGCTCCGTTCATCTTTCCCTCGATCCTGACTAGTCTCCCAGTCCCTGCCGCTGAAAAACATCACCACAGCATGATGTTGCCACCACCATGGTTCACCGTAGGGATGGTGGCAGGTTTCATCCAGACGTGACTCTTGGCATTCAGGCCAAAGAGTTCAATCTTGGTTTCATCAGACCAGTGAATCATGTTTCTCTTGGTATGAGAGTCCTTTAGGTGCCTTTTGGCAAACTCCAAGCGGGCTGTCATGTGCCTTTTAATGAGGAATGGCTTCCGTCTGGCCATTCTACCATAAAGGCCTGATTGGTGGAGTGCTGCAGAGATGGTTGTCCTTCTGGAAGGTTCTCCCATCTCCACAGAGGAACTCTGGAGCTCTCTCAGAGGGACCATCGGGTTCTTGGTCACTTCCCTGACCAAGGCGGCCAGCTCTATGAAGAGTCTTGGTGGTTCCAGAATTCCTCCATTTAAGAATTATGGAGGTCACTGTGTTCTTGTGGACCTTCAATGCTGCAGCAATTTTTTTGGTACACTTCCCCAGATCTATGCCTCTACACAATCCTGTCTCAGAGCTCTACGGACAAGTCCTTATATAGACAGACCTTACGGACCTTATATAGACAGGTGTGTACCTTTCCAAATCATGTCCAATCAATTCATTTTACCACAGGTGGACTTCAATCAAGTTGTAGAAACAGTTCAAAGATGATCAATGGAAACAGGATGTAATTGAGTTCAATTTCGAGTCTCATAGTAAAGGGTTTGAATACTTATGTAAATAAGGTATTTCTGTTTTTTATTATGAGTACTTTTGCAAAAATGTCTAAAAAACTGTTTTCGCTTGTCATTAATTAATTGTAGAACTTGGCTGTAACGTAACAAAATGTGGAAAAGGGGAAGGGTTCTGAAAACTTCAGAATACACTGTACATACTGAGCTATATTGTATGCACATAAATAAGGAAAATTATATTATTTTATACTAAGACAATTGCTAAGAGAAAGAGATTTTGTTTAAAAAGTCATTTTAATTCTCAAAAAGAGAAAGGTTAAAATGTTGGCACCCCTGTTTTAAATACTCTGGCACCTCTTGAGAGGATATAGGCACTGAACCGCTTTCTAAAATGTTTCATGAGATTGGATTTATGAACATTCCTCCATACAGAATATTTTCAAATCCTTGATATCCTTCAATCTGCGTTTGGACTGCCCTTTTCAATTCATCCCACAGGTTTTCAATGGGGTTCAAGTCCGGAGACTGAGATAGCCATTGCAAAATATTGATTTTGTGGTCAATGAACTATTTCGTTGTGGATTTTAATGTGTGCTTGGGGGTTTTGTCTTGCTAGAAGATCTAATTGCGGCCATGCCGTTGACCTCAACAAACGCCCCAGGACCAGTGGGAGCAAAACAGCCCCATAACATCAAAGATCCACTGCCATGTTTTACAGTAGGTATGAGGTTATTTTCTGCTATCCGCTAAACCCACCACGTGTGCATGGCCAACGAGCTCTATTTTTGTGTCATCTGACCATCACACCGGTTACAATCCACGTGCCAATGTCTTTTAGCAAACTCCAGGCATTTACATTTCTTAGTTGCTCTCAATAAAAAGGCTTTTTTTCTGGCAATCCTTCCAAAGAGACTGTTGGCATGGTGGTGCCGTCTAATTGTAGATTTAGAGACATGTTGACCCGTAGATGCTACCAAGTTCTGTAATACTCCAACATTTGGCCCTTAGATTCTTCTTTGCCTCCCGAACCATCTTCCTCACTGTGCGTGGGAACAAGATACACTTGCGTCCAAAACCAGGCAAGTGTACCACTGTTCCAGTTGTTTTAAACTTCTTAACTTTTCCCTAATCGGGGTACGTGGTATATTTGTTTTGTACCCATTTCCTGGTTTATGAAGGTCAACAACCATTTGTCTCTTTTCTTTGTATTTTTCCATGGTGAAGGATGACAAAGGGATTTTGGATGAGTGTTACCAAATGTTTATACCCCAGTGAAGCAGTAAGCCAGGGAAGGCCACAATACAGTTCCTTACACCGAGATTTACTTAAAAAAGTAGAATATTAATGCAGATACATTTTTTTTCTCTGAACAATATCAAGTATAAAACAATATAATTATTATTTTTTGCATACAATATAGCTCCGTACTTCTATTCTTTATTATATAAAGTATTTTTTGCTCATCTTTATCAAGGTTGCCAATAATTTTGGAGGTGACCGTACATCCATTCACACATAACACAGTATTGACTTCCCCTATTGTTTACGCAGGAATTGTGACCCGGGGTAACCTGTTCAATAGACTTCTTCAGTTGGCTACATATTAACCTTGTCAGAGAAATAACTACAGTCTGGCCTGCAGACAAAAGCATTTTCTCCAGCAAGTGACCCTATATTCAGTAAATGATGTTCTGTACCGTTAGCATTTAAATGTGACACAAATGTCAGCAGACACGATTTATAACTCAAATACTGTAGCAAGTGCTACTGGGTAGTGACGTAAATGAACAGGAACAATCTATGATGTAGAATACAATCAAGTACAAATAAAATACCATTATGAGGCAGTAGTAATTCAAACATAATACTCTCATATAATTGTATTGTAAATTAGACAAATAGTCTGACGAGGTAAAGAGTGTGATAGAGATAATAGACGAGTGAGAAAGACAGAAAGTAGGAAGTAGGGAGTGAGAACAGGTTTTCTAATGGATCAGAGCTCCACGACCACCTTACATTGAAATGATTGACTAATAGCAGTTTAATAAGCTTCATTGCACTTCCAGGAAGCTAAGTAGTGAAACATCTCCCCATGTCCCCCTCAAAGACACTCATTGGCTATTAAAGGATGAACTGACATGGATGGAGGAACAGGTATCCTCAGGAGACCCATAACCAGGCTCTTCTCCCTCCGTTATCCTCTGCTAAATCATCACGCCATGCAACCCTCCTCTGCAGACCGGTTGGCAACTCTGATCTGGTAAATGGCTACCATGTAAACGTCAGCCATTTAAACTCCAGGGAAGAAGCAATTAAAAGTGCCACTGTCGATCTGGGCTTCAATGTAAAAGGCTTTAGAGCACAATAATACTATGTTGCCAGTATCGGTTTAAAGTCACAGAGTCGTTAGCTTTCCTTCTTCCTCTAGTCTCTTCTGCACAAGCCAATCAAGATACAGTATCATCCAAGACACAGATAAAGTAGTAGGTGAAGACCCTGCTACCCAAAGGACATCATCCTCTTTTACCTCTCCTCCCCCAACTGAAAATATTACTTGTAAGAGAGTGTTATTAAAGTGATCTAATAATTCTACTGAAGAGCTCATTAGTGCCTGTTTGGACTAATTGGGTTATCTTGGAGAGAGCAGAGATAACCAAGGGAGTGTGAAGAATCTCAACACAAAATGAGAGAAGACCAATGAGGCTGCAAGAGAGAGAGAGAGAGAGAAGGATGTGTGACCTGTTGCCACAAGAAAAGGTCAACCAGTGAAGAACAAACACCATTGTAAATACAACCCATATTTATGCTTATTTATTTTCGCTTTTGTACTTTAACCATTTGTACATCGTTGCAACACTGTATATATATATATATATATATATATATATATATATATATATTTATATAACATTTATAATGTCTTTATTCATTTGGAACCTCTGTGAGTGTAATGTTTACTGTTAATTTTTATTGTTTATTTAACATTTGTATATTATCTACTTCACTTGCTTTGGCAATGTTAAAATATGTTTCCCATGCCAATAAAGCCCCTTGAATTGAATTGAATTGAGAGAGAGAGAGAGAGAAACACAGACAGAGACAACAGACAGACAGATAGAGGGAGGGAGAGGGGTCCTTCAGAGAAAGAGAGATTGTCCACTCACCCTCTCTCATTAGTACAGTTCTCTATTAACAAATCCTGCATGTCTCTGTGCAATTACTCCTCCAATAATTTATTTAGGTTGTGCTTATCTGGGGTGGCCAACATCCTTTAGGTCCCACACAGCACAGCACAGCACAGCTCAACACAGGCGTCATTAACTAGCCCAGTCAGTGGGGAGGGAGGGAAGGGAGGGGAGTGGAGTGGCACCTGGGTGCCTGATGCCTGATAAATGAACCTGATGTAGATCCTCTGGATCACTGATCCTCTACTACACCACAGAGCCTGCACTCTTTTGTTCCATGCAGCCAGTGAACCACTTGTTTTCTCTCATCACTGTTTCCACTTAAAACAATCTAGTTTGCCTGCAGTTAGGTTAGCATTGGAAGACCCATACACCTTGACATGTTCATCATGCCAGGGGACATAGAACAAAGATGGTAGATCTAAGTAAACACCATGATTCAATTCTGGCAATGCAAGAATATTTGTTTTTAATAACTGCTTACCAATGACCACTATACATGCAGCACACTTCAGTGTACATTTGAATATACAGTTAGTGCACAGCTGGAGTGTCCTGTACTATAACTGCAGTATTATATATAAGGTAGCAACATAAAGTGCCTTCACATGGCCCAGACCAATAAACACCACATGCAAACAGAGAATAAGAGTCTGTCAGCAGCAGCACATTCAAGGAGAATTAGCCTCATACTCTGCCCAGCCCCGACCAGCCCTAGCCAGGCCAGGAGATGGATTTGATGGCTAATGTAAAAATAACAGAGGATCATAAATCAGGGAAATGGAAGAGAGTCGATGATGAGAGCTAATCAATACGGAGACCTGGCTTTGCCACGGTGCAAAATGGCACTCCATTGATTACTTAGGACTTTGAGGGGAAACATCAGTCACATTAGAGTATGCAGCACCAGACCAGGGGAGAAAACAGCCGAATCACACAAGGCAAGGTGCTCTGGGAGTCAGCTGGGCCCGACTTGCTCCGCGGCTCTTTGACGTGGACCAAAGCTTCCTCCGAAGAAATAAGGAAAACTGCTTCTCTAGAAAAGAATGAAAAAGCTCTCCTAATGTTTTCACTGCACTAGGAATAGTTCCCTAATATCAACGTAAGCCTAGGTCCATTTCCAAAGGACGCTCCTGTCTGTGGTCAATTGATTTTACCCACAGCCCACTTTAGACACAACAGCTCTATTCAGCTAACCCCTGACATTGACTGAAATCCAAACTAACAACTGCACACCATGGGGGAAGGAAAATGAATTTGCGATCCAAGAGCTACTTCCTCATCCGTCAGTCATTTATCTTTAGCCACAGTGGCAAGATGAGGAAATACATTACAATTGAAAATATATGCATTTGCCAGTGTGTAATTAATCAAGACATTAGTAAAACAGCCTAGTTTTGACTTCTGGTTAACGCATTACATTTTCAGATCTAACTATAGCAAGGCGTGAAATTAAATATTTACAACTTTTAATCATTCAGCTACTAATTTGGAGACTTATTTGTAGTGCTAATATTGTTTAAATAGCTGACTTGGAAAAACAAAGGTCACAAAGTCAAATTGCACATTTCTGCTCTGCTAGAGCTACCCCAGTCAACTGTTATGTGCTGTTAATGTGAAGTGGAAATGTCTAGGAGCAACAACGGCTCAGCCGTTAAGTGGTAGGCCACACAAGCTCACAGAACGGGACCACCAAGTGCTGAAGTGTGTAAAAATTGTCTGTCCTCGGTTGCAACACTCACTATGGAGTTACAAAATGCCTCTGGAAGCAACGTCAGCACAATAACTTTTTGTTGGGAGCTTCATGAAATGGGTTTCCATAGCAGCCTAAGGTCACCATGCGCAATGCCAAGCGTCGGCTGGAGTGTTGTAAAGCTCACCGCCATTGGACGCTTCACTATCTCGCAGTCCGACGGACGAATCTGAAGAATACAACCTGCCCGAATGCATAGTGCCAACTGTACATTTTGGTGGAGGAGAAATAATGGTCTGGGCTGTTTGTCATGGTTTGGGCTAGGCCCCTTACTTCCAGTGAAGGGAAATCTTAATGTTACAGCATACAATGATATTCTAGACGATTCTGTGCTACCAACTTTGTGGTAACAGTTTGGGGAAGGCCCTTCCCTGTTTCAGCATGACAATGCCCCCGTGCACATAGGGAGGTCCGTACAGAAATGGTTTGTCGAGATTGGTGTGGAATAACTTGACTGGCCTGAACAGAGCCCTGACCTCACCCCATCGAACACCTTTGGGATGAATTGGAACAGCGACTGTGAATCAGGCCTAATCGCCCAACATCAATGCCCAACCTTACCAATGCTCTTGTGGCTGAATGGAGCAAGTCCCCGCAGCAATGTTCCAACATCTAGTGGAAAGCCTTCTCAGAAGAGTGGAAGCTGTTGTAGTAGCAAAGGGAGGACCAACTTCATATTGATGCCCATGATTTTAGAATGAGATGTTTGACGAGTAGGTGTCCACATTATTTTGGTCGTATAGTGTACGTAAAAAAAAGTCAACGTTTGTAGACTACTCAACAGATAAAAGTGCAAGTTTACACATTACTCTGAACGTAAACCCTCATCCCACCCTAATATCCTTCAAGCAGCAAGCCCTATCCCCTCCCTGCCTCACAATGACCTCTGACTTCATTAGCAATTTCACACAGTATTCTCACCCAGCAGACTGCTGCCGTGGCTGTGGACATGCTGGGAGCCAATATGGCTCTATAATTGGGCCGGTGGTGCGGCAGTCTGCGGCCAGCATCTTTTATACCCCTGAAAGGGGGGAATTTAGTAGTAAATCACACATAGATGTATCTTTGGCTTCAAGTCACTTGTAATGAGTGTTTTTCATATAAAATCATCAACCATTTACATAGTTCCAAAATAGAATATTTCACAAATGCACAAAATATCTCAAATGACATAGCTGTTACAATTGTTCAGTAAGCCAGTTTTGTCTCATTTATACATTACAATGGCTCAATTAATCATGTTTTATTATCCCTCATTTTAAATTGACACTATGAAATAAAAGCAATGACAAACCTTTTAACCTTTTTAAATGCGTCACGCATCTCACCATTTATTATCACAATGAATTATCCTTCTATATACTGTTCCTATATTTATTACATATGAAGTATCCTTCTATATACTGTTCCTATATTTATTACATATGAAGTATCCTTGTATATACTGTTCCTATATTTATTACATATGAAGTATCCTTCTATATACTGTTCCTATATTTATTACATATGAATTATCCTTCTATATACTGTTCCTATATTTATTACATATGAAGTATCCTTCTATATACTGTTCCTATATTTATTACATATGAAGTATCCTTGTATATACTGTTCCTATATTTATTATCACAATGAATTATCCTTCTATATACTGTTCCTATATTTATTACATATGAAGTATCCTTCTATATACTGTTCCTACATTTATTATCACAGTGAATTATCCTTCTATATACTGTTCCTATTTTTATTATCACAGTGAATTATCCTTGTATATACTGTTCCTATATTTATTACATATGAATTATCCTTCTATATACTGTTCCTATATTTATTACATATGAAGTATCCTTCTATATACTGTTCCTATATTTATTATCACAATGAATTATCCTTCTATATACTGTTCCTATATTTATTACATATGAAGTATCCTTCTATATACTGTTCCTATATTTATTACATATGAATTATCCTTCTATATACTGTTCCTATATTTATTACATATGAAGTATCCTTGTATATACTGTTCCTATATTTATTACATATGAAGTATCCTTCTATATACTGTTCCTATATTTATTACATATGAAGTATCCTTCTATATACTGTTCCTATATTTATTACATATGAAGTATCCTTCTATATACTGTTCCTATATTTATTACATATGAAGTATCCTTCTATATACTGTTCCTATATTTATTACATATGAAGTATCCTTCTATATACTGTTCCTATATTTATTACATATGAAGTATCCTTGTATATACTGTTCCTATATTTATTACATATGAAGTATCCTTGTATATACTGTTCCTATATTTATTACATATGAAGTATCCTTCTATATACTGTTCCTATATTTATTACATATGAAGTATCCTTGTATATACTGTTCCTATATTTATTACATATGAAGTATCCTTGTATATACTGTTCCTATATTTATTACATATGAAGTATCCTTCTATATACTGTTCCTATATTTATTACATATGAAGTATCCTTGTATATACTGTTCCTATATTTATTACATATGAAGTATCCTTCTATATACTGTTCCTATATTTATTACATATGAAGTATCCTTCTATATACTGTTCCTATATTTATTACATATGAAGTATCCTTCTATATACTGTTCCTATATTTATTACATATGAAGTATCCTTGTATATACTGTTCCTATATTTATTACATATGAAGTATCCTTCTATATACTGTTCCTATATTTATTACATATGAAGTATCCTTGTATATACTGTTCCTATATTTATTACATATGAAGTATCCTTGTATATACTGTTCCTATATTTATTACATATGAAGTATCCTTGTATATACTGTTCCTATATTTATTACATATGAAGTATCCTTCTATACACTGTTCCTATATTTATTACATATGAAGTATCCTTGTATATACTGTTCCTATATTTATTACATATGAAGTATCCTTCTATATACTGTTCCTATATTTATTACATATGAAGTATCCTTCTATATACTGTTCCTATATTTATTACATATGAAGTATCCTTGTATATACTGTTCCTATATTTATTACATATGAAGTATCCTTCTATATACTGTTCCTATATTTATTACATATGAAGTATCCTTGTATATACTGTTCCTATATTTATTACATATGAAGTATCCTTCTATATACTGTTCCTATATTTATTACATATGAAGTATCCTTCTATATACTGTTCCTATATTTATTACATATGAAGTATCCTTGTATATACTGTTCCTATATTTATTACATATGAAGTATCCTTCTATATACTGTTCCTATATTTATTACATATGAAGTATCCTTGTATATACTGTTCCTATATTTATTACATATGAAGTATCCTTCTATATACTGTTCCTATATTTATTACATATGAAGTATCCTTCTATATACTGTTCCTATATTTATTACATATGAAGTATCCTTCTATATACTGTTCCTATATTTATTACATATGAAGTATCCTTGTATATACTGTTCCTATATTTATTACATATGAAGTATCCTTCTATATACTGTTCCTATATTTATTACATATGAAGTATCCTTCTATATACTGTTCCTATATTTATTACATATGAATTATCCTTCTATATACTGTTCCTATATTTATTACATATGAAGTATCCTTCTATATACTGTTCCTATATTTATTACATATGAAGTATCCTTCTATATACTGTTCCTATATTTATTACATATGAAGTATCCTTCTATATACTGTTCCTATATTTATTACATATGAAGTATCCTTCTATATACTGTTCCTATATTTATTACATATGAAGTATCCTTCTATATACTGTTCCTATATTTATTACATATGAAGTATCCTTCTATATACTGTTCCTATATTTATTACATATGAAGTATCCTTGTATATACTGTTCCTATATTTATTACATATGAAGTATCCTTGTATATACTGTTCCTATATTTATTACATATGAAGTATCCTTCTATATACTGTTCCTATATTTATTACATATGAAGTATCCTTGTATATACTGTTCCTATATTTATTACATATGAAGTATCCTTCTATATACTGTTCCTATATTTATTACATATGAAGTATCCTTCTATATACTGTTCCTATATTTATTACATATGAAGTATCCTTGTATATACTGTTCCTATATTTATTACATATGAATTATCCTTGTATATACTGTTCCTATATTTATTACATATGAAGTATCTTTCTATATACTGTTCCTATATTTATTACATGTGAATTATCCTTGTATATACTGTTCCTATATTTATTACATGTGAATTATCCTTGTATATACTGTTCCTATATTTATTACATATGAAGTATCCTTGTATATACTGTTCCTATTTTTATTACATATGAAGTATCCTTCTATATACTGTTCCTATATTTATTACATATGAAGTATCCTTCTATATACTGTTCCTATATTTATTACATATGAAGTATCCTTCTATATACTGTTCCTATTTTTATTACATATGAAGTATCCTTCTATATACTGTTCCTATATTTATTACATATGAAGTATCCTTCTATATACTGTTCCTATATTTATTACATATGAAGTATCCTTCTATATACTGTTCCTATTTTTATTACATATGAAGTATCCTTCTATATACTGTTCCTATATTTATTACATATGAAGTATCCTTCTATATACTGTTCCTATTTTTATTACATATGAAGTATCCTTCTATATACTGTTCCTATTTTTATTACATATGAAGTATCCTTGTATATACTGTTCCTATATTTATTACATATGAAATATCCTTCTATATACTGTTCCTATATTTATTACATATGAATTATCCTTGTATATACTGTTCCTATATTTATTACATGTGAATTATCCTTGTATATACTGTTCTTATATTTATTACATGTGAATTATCCTTGTATATACTGTTCCTATAGTTACTACATATGAATTATCCTTGTATATACTGTTCCTATTTTTATTACATATGAATTATCCTTGTATATACTGTTCCTATATTTATTACATGTGAATTATCCTTGTATATACTGTTCCTATAGTTACTACATATGTATTCATTCCTATCAGTATGCAAACTCATTCTTATAGCAAAGAATATTACAACAACATTCACATTTCCCCAAAGTTTTTCATTGCTCCCCATTCACCCACCCACATACACAGGAGCTGTGCGCGGTCTCTCTCGGGCACGCTATATGATCACGAAGTCACCTCAAGCAAGCTAGCTAGCAAAATGGCTAATGGATCATTTCCAAGTGGTCTAAACATTCAAATAACAGATTTATATTGTTTTAAACATGCTTGCTACTGACAAAATAACACACAGTAACACCTGTAACATTCTGACATGAAGAAATACATTCGACATCATATTCATACCTGAAAGGGGGGAATTTAAGGAATAAGGCACGAGGGGGGCGTGGTATATGGCTGAGGGGAGTTCTCACGCAAGACGCAATGCGGAGTGCCTGGATACAGCCCTTAGCCGTGGTATATTGGCCATATACCATATACAGTTTTTTAAAACATTTTTGCAAATGTATGAAAACCTCCTGGAAATATCACATTTGCATAAGTATTCAGATCCATAACTCGTACTTTGTTGAAGCACCTTTGACAGTGATTACAGCCTCAAGTCTTCTTGGGTGTGATGCTACAAGCTTGGCACACCTATATTTGGGAAGTTTCTTCCATTCTTCTCTGCAGATCCTCTCCAGCTCTGTCAGGTTGGATGGGGAGCGTTGCTGCACAACTTTTTTCAGGTCTCTCCAGAGATGTTAGATCGGGTTCAAGTCTGGGCTCTGGCTGGGCCACTCAAGGACATTCAAAGCCACTCCTGCATTGTCTTGACTGTGCTTAGGGTTGTTGTCCTGTGCTTTGCTCAGTTCATCAGTTCACTTCACTCTACCATAAAGGCCTGATTGGTGGAGTGCTGCAGAGATGGTTGTCCTTCTGGAAGGTTCTCCCATCTCCACAGAGGAACTCTGGAATTCTTGGTCACCTCCCTTACCAAGGCATTTCTCCCCCGATTGTTCAGTTTGGCCGGCCGGCCAGCTCTAGGAAGAGTCTTGTATCCAAACTTTTTCCATTTAAGAATGATGGAGGCCACTATGTTCTTGGGGACCTTTTTTGGTAATCCTCCTCAGATCTGTGCCTCGACACAATCCTATCTCGGAGCTCAACGGCCTATTCTTCGACCTCATGGCTTGGTGTTTGCTCTGACATGCACTTTCAACTGTGGGACCTTATATATGTGCCTTTCCAAATCATGTCCAATCAATTGAATTTACCACAGGTGGACTCCAAACAAGTTGTAGAAACATCTCAAGGATGATCAATGGAAACAGGATCCACCTGAGCTCAATTTCGAGTCTCATAGCAAAGTGTCTGAGTACTTACATGAATAAGGTATTTCATTTTTTATTTTTTTTAATACATTTGCAAACATTTCTAAAAACCTGTTTTTGCTTTGTCATTATGGAGTATTGTATTAAATACATTTTAGAATAAGGTTGTAAACTAAAACAATGTGGAAAAACCGAAGGGATCTGAACACTTTCCAAATGCACAGTACTTTCCCAACCGATTGAACTGCAATTAGGAATATAAACCCAAGGACATAAACCTGAATGTCAGATCAGCTCAATCAGATCAGCTCTGAAAATTAGTGGGAAAAAAATATCAGAATTGGACTGCCGGTGTAAACGCAGCCAATGTTTTAGAACAACACCTATCCTATGTCTATCTACGGTACAGAATGTGAGGGGGGAAATTGTCATAACCTCACAGACAAGTTTAACCAAAGATACTGGGTCATCTAAATTCATCAAGGCCTCACAGGGTCAACCTGTGGTCAACCTGGTCATGATGTATGACCCATCTAAAGTGCCAACTATAGGGTATGCTTGGGATGTCCACCAGCCCCTCTTCTGTCCTGCGGGCCATCCAGTCCTCTCTCTCCTCTCTGTCAATGGCTGTTTATGATTCCCTCCACTGGCTCTCATCACATGTGCTAGAACCCAAATCAATAGGAGGATAATGGCATTGTACGCACTCTGTAATCTCAATATTGTTACTTCTCACTTACTCTCCCTTTGCTTCTCATGCATCAAAATGTTTTACTTTATTTAGTATTCCATGAATTTCAAATCAGTGATGTTTCATAATGATTTTGCGTCATGGGCATAGAGCCGAGGGGGAAGGCAGAGGGAGGAGAGGGTGAAATCGATATGAGCGGTACACTCTTCCCCTGCATGGCAGAGAGGGGATCTATTATGGGGAAATCATGATTTATGTCAGCAGTAGAGGGGACGTCAGGGTAAGCAACGGATGGAGGTGAGCGCCAATAATGATGAATGCCCCACTCACATGACCACCCGCCCAGCCCCCACCTCTGTCTCCTCCACTCTGCCCTGGGGAGACAAACCCCTACACACCCCTCTCTATATCTAGACTATCCTTCATGTAGCCCAGTCTATCCTCCATGTAGCCCAGTCTATCTTCCATGTAGCCCAGTCTATCCTCCATGTAGCCCAGTATATCCTCCATGTAGCCCAGTCTATCCTCCATGTAGCCTAGTCTATCCTCCATGTAGCCCAGTCTATCTTCCATGTAGCCCAGTCTATCCTCCATGTAGCCCAGTCTATCCTCCATGTAGCCCAGTCTATCCTCCATGCAGCCCAGTCTATCTTCCATGTAGCCCAGTCTATCCCCCATATAGCCCAGTCTATCCTTCATGTAGCCCAGTCGATCTTCCATGTAGCCCAGTCTATCCTCCATGTAGTCCAGTCTATCCTCCATGTAGCCCAGTCTATCCTCCATGTAGTCCAGTCTATCCTTCATGTAGCCCAGTCTATCCTCCATGTAGTCCAGCCTATCCTCCATGTAGCCCAGTCTATCCTCCATGTAGCCCAGTCTATCCTCCATGTATCCCAGTCTATCATCCATGTAGCCCAGTCTATCCTCCATGTAGCCCAGTCTATCCTTCATGTAGCCCAGTCTATCCTCCATGTAGCCCAGTCTATCCTCCATGTAGCCTAGTCTATCCTTCATGCAGCCCAGTCTATCCTCCATGTAGCCCAGTCTATCATCCATGTAGCCCAGTCTATCCTCCATGTAGCCCAGTCTATCTTCCATGTAGCCCAGTCTATCCTCCATGTAGCCTAGTTTATCCTCCATGTAGCCCAGTCTATCCTCCATATAGCCTAGTCTATCCTCCATGTAGCCCAGTCTATCCTCATCAGATATACTCTCATCTCTGTTGTGCCTCCTGTTCTGTTGTTCTCCATCCCATGTGATGAGTCTAAGCGGAGCGCGGCGTCCATGATGGATTCCTATTATCCAGTGCTGTGGGGCAGTAGAAACGAGGCAGTCATCTTTAAGCTGGGGCTGAGCAATCTGTCTCTGCCAGCCATCTCTGTCCATGTAACACCAAGTAGACAGTGAGAAACAGAGAAAGGGAGATGAAGGAGAGAAATGGAGGAGATAGGGGAAGGGAGAAGATCAAATATACGAGATGGAGATAAAAAATGAAACATTGAGGAGGAAAAAGCACTCCAATTTTTATCTCCTACAACCAATATACCTCTTCACAATGTTGCAGCGATTTAATTCTGAAAGCTGGGTAACACAAAAGAGCCGTAACTGTCCGGCCGCACAATAATAGTCCGGCAGCTCCCAACGGAGCCTCTATTAGAGGTTTCCAATCATCCTACTATTAACCAGAATGTAACTGCCAATTAAAATATGGTTTCACAATGAAGTGGGGCTGATGGATTTTAATGTAGACCATCATTAGAGGCAGGTGGGGATTGATTCCAGATAACAGCAGCTCCACTCAACTTAACATGAACGTTCTCAATTAATACCTTGAATGAGAATAAAGGAGAGAGAAGCTCCATGTAATACTGCAATGTCGCCGACACCTGACGAAAAACACACACCATGACCTATAATGTAGCCTATATTTTGCAGATGAGAATCCAACAGAAAAGATGAGACAAGCGTTTAAACGATTGCCTTCTATCACCTTACATTATGTGATTTAAATCAGACTCACTATCACTTGGACCTGGCATCAGTAAACGTGTAACAGGAACCAGGCAGAGTATCAGTGTGCTGGACATCTCTATGGGCAATACTGTTGTGATTACAGATGATATCTGCCATCGATTAGCCAAACACTCCCAGACACACGGATGTCACATTCATTCACACATCCCCACCTCTTTCTGAGGGAACTTGACTGTACGTGTATCTATCTGATCGATCATATTGACTGTTTTAACCATTGAGTTGCTTTTAAAGGTTGTGATGGTAGCAGGGCTCCTGGAAAGAAATGTGGACGCCTTCACTTCTAGAAGCAGTAGCACTGATGCCTCCAACACCCTATTGCCATCCACACCTACCTCTGTCTTACACCAATACCTGCACTGTGACTTCTGTTTCCATAACCTGATATGTTCTAATAACTAAAACCTAATGTGTCAACAAGTCTGCTGTTTCTATGTGTCAACTTACTTGGTAAAATGAGAATGTTGTAATATGTAGCCATGTGTCTAAACATAAAATGGAGGGAAACCTCAGAAGGTGATTGTTGTGGGGTACTACATGCGTGTCTTTCACCCCTTAGAGGTGGCAGAAGGGCATGAGGCAGCTACTGTGTAATTGACAGAGACAGATAGCAATCAGAGGTGATTAGTTCTGGCTTGGTAAGCAGTCCATCAATGGCAAAGCTGACAGAAGAAAACAGAAGTGGTAAAGCAGCAGCAGAAATGGACTGGGGAAGCTGTTGGTCCAGAAGAAAAAAGATATCCATCATCACATCATCATTTATTTTCCATTCTGAATCAAGCAATGATGATACATACTGCATTCACTCGTGATGAACAGCAGATGTTTCCAGCATGCTGCTTTCCCTCCTGCCAAATAACAGTGTGATACTCCAAACGTGATTCAGTTAATAAGCTTCTCACTGTTCTTACACCTGACCCCATTTTCAATTTCAATTCCCATTTCGAAGGGAAACTCATCAACCCTATAAATGTAAACTTGGACAAGGGATAGTCACTCAGACAGCGGGAGAAAATATCTTGAAAACATGAACGTGTGTCTGCAGGCAAGTCTTCAGTGTTTAATACAATGAAATACATTCTGAGGTTTCACAACCTAAAAGGGCTCCATATGTTTTGTGTATGGAGGTGGGTGCTTGACAAAAAGCTAGAATAAAGCCTACTTAACATGCTCGGGTGCATGAGCAAATAGGACTGTGGCAGAGAGATCAGGATTTTCTCTTATATTTACAAACGTGCCACACAGATCAGATTCTTCCCTGCTGCTAAGCCCTGAGTAAACAGAACGGCTAACAACAGAACATCCCATGAGCATATAGAATATAGAATGGATTGGGCATGATGCATGGTGGACTTGCACCCCATTGATCCCCCATACACTCCAAGACAATGACCATAGAGTTGGAATGACTGATCATTGGGTAGTCTGGATGGAATACAGCTGTGTGCATAATCATGGACCTTGATGTACTGTATAGGGAAGTTACAATAAAAACAGCATTGAGGCAACATACCAGTAGGGGAGAGTGGGGTAAGATGAGCCAAAGGGGTAACTTGAACCACCCCTGTTTCTAGGAAACCATACACAAAATATTTCATGGAGTCTGTGAAAGAAGAAGAAGAAGAAGAAATCACATGGAAAAAAGTGGTATTAAGTTGGGTCCCCCAAAAATATTTTCACCAAGACAAATTCATGTATTGTGTTAGCAGTTTCATGATGCTTGTGTCTAAACTAAAGTAGATCATTTTTCTATACATCAGTTGAAGTCTCTATAAGCTTCAATATGAGGTCCTAAACATAGCATGAAAGTGCATCCTTGTAGCTGTGTGGGCTAATATAGTGAACATTTTGCCTTGGGGTATGTTCAGCCAATAACCATGGGGTAAGTTGTGCTAATGGTTGAGCCAATGGCAAGTTGAGCAAATTTAACGGTTTTCTTCTCAGGTGTAATGCAAAGGCATTATCACTGGGATATGAAGTAACAACAGGGTTTGGCCTATGTTAAAAGTGTTTTTTTTAAGTACAAACTGTTTGTTAGGTGTAAAGATGGTTAACATTATTAAAAGACAAAAAGGTGATCGGGATGGTGTTGAATCGTGTTCGGGAAATAAAGATAGACATGGTTTTTAAAAGGTACTGGTAATATTTCATTCAGTACATAACTTTGTAGGTGGCTTAACTTACACTGTCCCACAGCTAAACTTACCCCATACCTGGGGTAAGTTGTGCCAAGAGGCCACTTTTTTGGGGATAAGCTATGTTTTACAAAACTGTAATGTTTAAATTAATTCAGATTATTTCTAGGGATACACAACATCCTGAAATATATGTAGATATCTTTGCTAGAAAGAACACAATATTTCCCTTGATGGAGTGACACTGAATGTAAAAAACATTCTCCACTTACCCCACCTTCCCCTATTACTGGTTTGTCTTTTTTCTCTGAGACGGGTGGTCATGCACCAGGAGCGAGAGAAAGAGAGGGAAAGAGAGGAAAGGAAAATTAGAGAGAAGGAAATAGACGTAAAAGTGAAGAAAACTGACATTAATTTATATAAAGTGTGAATATTGATAAAGCTCTTGCTATGGGGATTTAAGTCTAGCAATATGCACATATTGTTTATTATGTCCATTTGAAAATGAAGCGGGTGAACTAAGAGAGTGGATGGAGAAGAGAAATATGGGGGGAAAGAGAATATGATAAATAAAGATGAGAGTTAGTCAGTCTAGTGGAAAACAATTGTAGAAGCACGGGCGTGCAAGCAGCTGACAAAAGGTCTGTCCTGAGCAGCTACATGATCTAAATACTGATCAAACATCATTTACAGCTTGTTTTATTTCAGCCTCTTGAGAGACTGTCCCCTCCTGCCTCTTTGCCATGGCAACCAGGGTCTCATTTCAGAGGTGTCATGCTGCATTATCATCTGCCTGGCTCATCCACTCCCCACCGACCACCGACCACCAACCGTCCCCTCCCCCCCCAATTCCTCACACCCGACTCCAAGCCCCCTGTGAAAAAGACACTGTCTCTCCTTCTCTCTCACACAGACCAACACCATTGCCCCTCTCACCCTTCCCTTTTAAGCCACACATTTTGAGCAATTCTTTAGGCCTACACCATACTTTGATAATGTGCAAAATAATAATTTACTGGACTTCTTGCTTGAAACATTTTGCATGAGTGTGGCTTAATGCTCAGACAACTGATCATTCTAGTCCATGTACAGGACAGCACATGCTGGATCATGGTCATTTCCTTAAGGCTGGCAACCTAGCAACGAGCATAAAACACTGAGAGACTAGTGGTAACATTACACTGGATAAAAACTGTGTACACAAAATTCTGCTGTAATGAAGAAGTGCTTATTCCTAATAACTCCAGAGTGTGGTCCCTCTAATAAAACCAGCACATTCTCTTTCCAGACAAAAATCATTTACAATTCAAACCTGCCCAATTCATATGGTAATAAAAAGCTATGAGGTAGGTATGTCCTCTCTGCTCTGCATGCCTCGCTTCATCTATACTGAACAAAAATATAAACGCAACATGTAAAGTGTTGGCTCCATGTTTCATGAGCCGAAATAAAACATCGCAGAAATGTTCTGTACGCACAAAAAGCTTATTTCTCTCACATTTTGGGGCACACATTTGTTTACATCCCTGTTAGTGAGCATTTTTCCTTTGCCAAGAAAACACAATAAATCCCTCTTGTGGGGAAAAACCCATTCTGATTTGCTGGGCCTGGCTCCCCAGTGGGTGGGCCTATACCCTCCCAGACTCACCCATGGCTGCGCCCCTGCCCAGTCATGTGAAATCCATGGATTAGGGCCTAATTCATTTATTTCAATTTACTTTTCCTTATGTGAAATGTAAAATCATTGAAAATGTTGCATGTTGCGTTTATGGTTTTGTTCAGTATATTGCTGTGTGCCATGCAGATGAGGAGAAGTGATGAAAAAGCAGTGGGATTACCCGTGCCAGTGGTAGGCCTGGCTCAGAGACCAGGAGCTCATTTAAGAGGGTATTTGTTTACATGTGTCTCAGCAATTTGAGGAATTAGGGAAGCCCTGGCCCCCTGCAGACCATGGAACCATGGAGAGTGAGAAACCACAGTGTCTACACACACACACACATACACACACACACACACACACACACACACACACACACACACAAACACACGCCAGAGGAACTAGAGTGATGCCTGGGTTCACTCTTTGTTTTTTGCCAAATGAATTTCTGAGGCTGCAATTTTCAACAACCAGAGTGAGCCCCTCCTCTTTGGTGTGGAATGATATGGCTGCCTGCCTCGAAAGGCGTCAGCACAGCCTCCCGCCGTGTGAGCTACACATATGAACATTGGAGGATGGATGTCCCTGGCACAGGGTCAGAGAGTAATGGAGAGAAGGAGGAGAGGAGAGGACAGGGGGAGACAAACCCTAAAATTCCTGATTTCACAGTAGAAATCGGACTGACATAGGAAAAAATGAAAATAAATACAATGAAAGTAATGATAAATAATTAACTTATTTGGCTTCTTGGAATTTATCTGATGACAATTAATATATTGTACAGTAGACTTCAATTATTATTTTTTTAACCTTTATTTAACTAGGCAAGTCAGTTAAGAACAAATTCTTATTTTCAATGACGGCCTAGAGCGTCATTGTGGGCCTGTTCAGGGGCAGAACGACAGATTTGTACCTTGTCAGCTCGGGGATTTGAACTTGCAACCTTCCGGTTACTAGTACAACGCTCTAACCACTAGGCTACCCTGCCGCCCAAATGCAAAATGATCATAGAACAGGGAGGTTGAAAATCACTAAATCCAATGGAAGCTACACACACTGGGCCTTGAGACTATAAAGTCTCAGTAAAAAACCTAAACACCTTTATAACAATATGTAACACCTTAAATTAGTATTGTACTGGTATTAAATTGATTCATCGGGGGACAATGCACAGCTCCAACACCTGGGTTTAACTGTAAATCCTACCTCTCCCATCCTCCTGGTCACCATCTATAACACACTGCATTCAGCTCATTTATGACATACCAGCTGAGTCAAAGTGACTGTGAATGTCACAGAGCAAATTAGCTAATAACTCACTACCAATAATGAACTAAAACATTGCCATGTAAAATGTATGAGGGATTTCTCATTTTCATTTGTGGGTTTGAGTCTGGTCATTTAGCAGTAGGACTGGTTCCTGGTAGGGAGGGGGTATGTCTATACCCTACTCTTCAAACACCTCTATGAGCCTATGGTACTGACCAGTGACTACTAATTATATGGCTAGAACCGAGTGAGAGCATCCTACAGCCTGCTGCAACCCAAACGGCCAGGCATCATCTGTTCATCCGCTGGCATTTATGAAATCATATTGAGACTTCACTGCAAATTACATACAGCTGTAAATGGCCTTGAAAAGGAGATGGAGATGCAATGCTCAATGTATAGGACTGGCAAATAGGACTGACATTTATAACTGTAGCAGATGGATTTGATTTATAGCATGTTATTGCATTACTTCATCCTTAAGGCAAATGGTACTGGGGAGGAGGGGGTGAACTCCTGAGCTCAGAAATATGTTTACCCATGTTTTCAGACAAACTAGCCAATCCAGACAGGTAGACAGTGATCCAGTCTGTACCCCAAACTCCTACAGAATGGAGGTAACTCTCATTCAGAATGGAGGAGTGTGGAAGTCTTTCTGAGGAAAGGTCACCAGTGTGAGGGTCACAATGCAGGGTGATGAGAGAGACGTGACCCCCTCCGTCTCCCAGGGCGATGCGACACCGGTGCACAGCAAGCCATTCATTTGGCCTCCACCTTGTGCCGCTGCGTTGTCTGATATGCAAGGCCACTCTAACCTGCCCAGATTCCATTAGCGAGCTGCCAGTTCTCCCGCTCCACTGTTTCCCTGGCATATTAAACAGATGAATAGGACAGGGCTGCGCTCCGCTCCGGGGCGGGAGAGAGAGAACGGCTTGTCAATCTCAGCTAAAAACACAAAAGCAGAAAATGGAAGAAGCCCCTGGCTGAACCGTCAGAGCTGATCAAACAGAGTTAAATCTCACATGCAGCGCAGGTGGAAAACAGACAGATAGTAAATATTTATTCTCGCAACTAGTTGAGTGAGGAAAAAAAGGAGGCCACATAGCCTACCTAAGCCACCATACGGTGAGATCAATGGAGGGGAATGGCTGAGCAAAATGTATTAAGAAAATTCTCTCATATTCTCTCACAGTAACTACTGCGAATGCTCCTGATGTGTACCTACACTGGTCTTCAAGCCAAGATCTTGGCCTATTAACATTGATTCATCTGTAGAAAATAATTTTTGCTACAAATGTCTATGCAGACATTCAAATATCAGTCCATTAAAACCCACTGTTTACGGTGGAACCACACTGTATAGAACAAAGAGATGGAAGCGTTTCAAGGACACAGACTGCACTGCACTGAGGAGTAAAGCTGGAGCATGAGATACATACTGTAGAAACTTACACAGCACTATAAATCATTATCTGCACTAAAAATCATAGAATGGGTCATTACATTAAACCATCTCTTCTAATATCCCCCAGTGTCATGCCAGGCCCGTGCCCTGGGGCTCCCGGCACAGAGAGGGAGGTCTAATGGCCTACTGTATTAGCGGGTTAATTGTCCTGTCGTGGTCTCCGTTGGATTGCGAGTGGAGCCCGTTTTAGTTTAATTGTGAACCTTCCCGTTCCATAACGCCCACTAAGCAGCCAGTCACTGGTGCATGGAGCTGGATTAAGTGTCGAGGAGTCCTTCATCACCCTGGAGTACTGACAGAGAGCACCACCTGCTGGCTCTCACTCTACCTGTTCTCACTGACGTACAGAAGCATTCAACTCAAAGATAGCCTAAAATTGATCCGTCTTGGACCTGTAATATCATATATATATGTTGAAATTATGTCTTCCCTATTGGCCTTGGGTGCTTTGGGCACAGACACCAATGCCGACAAGACTCTTGATGTTGTCCTTCCTCTCCCCTATTCCCCTCTTTGTCCATTCCTTCAGCAATCTCCTCTACCTCTGTTCTTCTCACATCCCTTCCACTGTGCTCCCAATAATTCATTATCACTTGTTCAAGACTCATCTGTTTGTACTCAGCCACTCCCACTGCTCCTCTCTCCCTGTGCCACTCCCTCTTTGACATTCCTCTCCAGCATCCAGGGGATTATCCCCGCTGTCCCTTCTCATTCTCCTCAGAGGCAGACAAGTCATTTGAAAGAGGGAGAAGCAGGGATAAAAACTGGCTCATGACCTTTTCCACCTTGTATTGAACTCCCCAGCGACACAGAGAGAAAGTGGCAATCAGCCTAGGTGGAAGTGACACCCTTATCTGAGAATGGTGGGGCTGGACTCAGAATTACAGAGGCTGTCTCGATCTGTTAGGGTGAGCCTGGTGGGGATAGGTAGCCTAACGGGTACCTTTGAACATATATATATGATATTACAGGTCCAAGACTGATCACTTTTAGGCTATCTTTGAGTTGTATGCTTCTGTTGCCGGTGACGTCTGGTGAGGACCTGCCTTACAACAGGCCTACAAGCCGTCAGTTCAGCCTCTCTCAGCCTATTGCGGACAGTCTGAGCACTGATGGAGGGATTGTGTGTTCCTGGTGTAACTCAGGCAGTTGTTGTTGCCATCCTGTACCTGTCCCACAGGTGTGATGTTCGGATGTACCGATCCTGTGCAGGTGTTGTTACACATGGTCTGCCACTGCAAGGACGATCAGCTGTCTGTCCTGTCTCCCTGTAGCGCTGTCTTAGGCGTTCCACAGTACGGACATTGCAATTTATTGCCCTGGCCACATCTGCAGTCCTCAAGTCTCCTTGTAGCATGCCTATGGAACGTTCATGCAGATGAGAAGTTAGCCTGAGAATCTTTCTTTTGGTGTTTTTCAGAGTCAGTAGAAAGGCCTCTTTAGTGTCCTAAGTTTTCATAACTGTGACCTTAATTGCCTACCGTCTGTAAGCTGTTAGTGTCTTAACGACCGTTCCAGAGGTGCATGTTCATTAATTGTTTATGGTTCATTGAACAAGCATGGGAAACAGTGTTTAAACCCTTTACAATGAAGATCTGTGAAGTTATTTGGATTTTTACAAGTTATCTTTGAGAGACAGGGTCCTGAAAAAGGGACATATGCCCATAGAAAAAATTACTCTGACCCTGTTGCAACAAATAACCATTGTGGACAGTACACAGGCACTGAAAATAGTTATGGATTGAAAAACGTACAAAATGACGAGCTTGGCGGCTTCATCAGAAACAGTAAGCCTATGTTCTCCCCTGTGCTGAAAATTAACTCTCTGATGTGTGACACTGACATTTGTATCTCTGTTGGCCGTAGTGAGACATAGCTGTGTCACAGAGGCCAGGGCTCCATGTGTGTCCATGCACTTCCTATTGAGGGGGTCTCAATTGAAATGCAGAGCCAGGTGCACTGCTGTTGACTGCCAAGACCACAGGAATCCCACTAACAACTGAAACAAGAAGCAGGAAGAACGCTCAAACCTGCATTTACATTTTCATATCAGCTTCATCGTCCATGGGACTGCACTGGCCTTCCCTCCGGCTACCTCTACATTTTCACCACCACCATCAAAAGAGTCAAGCCTGGGCAAACTCATGACTGGGACAGACCAACAGGGGTCAGTGGGTGCTAGACAGAACCATCATTATTGTGCCGTTCAGTTAAATGCGGGTTATGGGCATTTAATACATAAGTGTTTGATTGAGCAAAACAAGGTTACACAGACAAAATGTTAGGTTACACTAAAAACCAACCAAATGCTCAACCTTGAGAGTGATGTCCGTCTCTCAACTGGAGAACATGGCATAGCCAACCAACCCTGTGAATGTAATCAAACAGCAGCAAGCAGGGCCACTTAGGGGTCCGTCATGATGAGAGGGGAGGCAGCAGTGAGACTGAGTGTAGTGTAGAGCAGCCCATGCTCAACAGTGAGCTGGAGGACCCTACAGTAATTACAGTCCCATCCTGCTACCGTCACTCTATACTCAGTGGAACACAACACACCAGTTCATTATAAAGGGCTTAGTCCTACACCTGTTATTCTGTGCTAAATCCATTACTATGTTTGTATCAATGCTTAAATGTCACCAACTTTGTAAGATCAACAGATGGATGAATCAAATTTCTGACCAACACTACTGCACTGGTGAAGTGCTCCTTTCAATCCACAGAGCTCATCTTCCAGGAGTCATTTCAGCGTAAGATTATTATAAATGCAGGGCCATTAGAGAACAAAATCGTTTTGTGACCACTGACCATTTCATTCCACCTCAAATTGCTGTGGCTCAAAGGTCCATGTTGTTGAGGATGAAAAAATGGTGTGCCTAGATTTGGAAATAAACAATAGTATGCCCTCCACTGCTGCTCTTGTACAAATGTTGTCGTACACAATTGCAGTTCAGAGAGCTTCAGTGCCTTTATAAGAGTCCTTGTGTTATTGCCAATCAGAAATAATAACAGTAGTTGTTGAGAAGTGCAAAGAGAGAAGTTGTAATGATGATATTTGACCCATTGTTTCAAAAAGCTATAAAACCAAAACTCCACAACAAACTCACCCTATTTGATTGTGTGATCACCCATTCTTCTTCAGAACATGATGAGCATGTGTCCAGCAGATGTGTGGTAAGTAAAATAATTGACCAAATAACTTGTGAAAACATGCATCACTGTTAATTACAACTGCCATGGTCACTACATGGGCCTTCAAATTCCTTCATAAACATCCAAGTCAACAAGTGAACCGTCACATCTTAAAAGATCAGGGTCATTCTGAGAAACTGCAGTTAGAAATCAGCAGCAGGTAGATTTTCTTCTAATTGCTTTTTTGCGCTCCACACATCTCCTCCAGGTCGATGGCAGCAGACATATGGGCCTGTCTGTCTGTGATTAACATGGGAAGTGAAGAGGACAAGCTGACACATCCCCGAAACCCTTGAGCAGATCCCCTCTCTCCTCCTCCAGTCTGATCCCACTGAGTCCATAGGGAATTTACATTTTAATAAGTAGAGCTGCTTGGTGCCTCTGCATCAGAATGCAAGCTCAGACAAAAACAGCAGGTGACCGCTCCCCGAGTGTCCCCAGAACAACCCACCTAGACAATGCACATCTCATATCAGAACAGGACAGCAGACAGGCACAAAGCATATTAAGACATAAGACAGTTCAAACTCTTTAGAATGATCTCCTTACAGTATTGGTGTCTTTGTTATAATGACCTGAACATATGTGTGCTATACAATATAACACATACATCGTCAGTGCCAGATGTTAAGCTCATACTATGCTCAGAACACCTTATCAACATCCAACTAAAACACAAAGGCCAGGTATCATATCAAATTTTATTTTTCACATGCTTCATAGACAACGGGTGTAGACTAACAGTGAAATGCTTACTGACGGGTGCTTTTCCACCAATGCAGAAATAGAAATAGTGACACAGTGGCTATAAATAGGGAGTAGAAAATAACTTGGCTATATACAGGTAGTAGAAAATAACATGGCTATATACTGGGAGTAGAAAAAAACATGGCTATATACTGGGAGTAGAAAATAACTTGGCTATATACTGGGAGTAGAAAATAACATGGCTATATACTGGGAGTAGAAAATAACTTGGCTATATACTGGGAGTAGAAAATAACATGGTTATATACTGGGAGTAGAAAATAACATGGCTATATACTGGGAGTAGAAAATAACTTGGCTATATACTGGGAGTAGAAAATAACATGGTTATATACTGGGAGTAGAAAATAACTTGGCTATATACTGGGAGTAGAAAATAACATGGTTATATACTGGGAGTAGAAAATAACTTGGCTATATACTGGGAGTAGAAAATAACTTGGCTTTATACAGGGAGTAGACAATAACATGGTTATATACTGGGAGTAAAAAATAACATGGCTATATACTGGGAGTAAAAAATAACTTGGCTATATACAGGGAGTAGAAAATAACATGGTAATATACTGGGAGTAGAAAATAACATGGCTATATACAGGGAGTAGAAAATAACATGGCTATATACTGGGAGTAAAAAATAACTTGGCTATATACAGGGAGTAGAAAATAACATGGCTATATACTGGGAGTAGAAAATAACTTGGCTATATACTGGGAGTAGAAAATAACATGGTTATATACTGGGAGTAGAAAATAACATGGCTATATACTGGGAGTAGAAAATAACTTGGCTTTATACAGGGAGTAGACAATAACATGGTTATATACTGGGAGTAAAAAATAACATGGCTATATACTGGGAGTAAAAAATAACTTGGCTTTATACAGGGAGTAGACAATAACATGGTTATATACTGGGAATAAAAAATAACATGGCTATATACAGGGAGTAGAAAATAACATGGCTATATACAGGGAGTGACAGTACCGAGTCGATGTACACGGGTAGGAGGTCATTGGGAAACCTATGTACTGTACATATAGGTAGGGGTAAAGTGACTAGCGGCAGTGTATGTGGTAAGTGTGTGTGTGTGTGTGTGTGTGCGTGTGTGCGTGTGTGTGTGTGTGTGTGTGTATATATGTCAGTGTAAGTATGTGTGAGTATGTGGGTAGAGTCCAGTATGTGTGAGTATGTGGGTAGAATCCAGTACGTGTGAGTATGTGGGTAGAGTCCAGTATGTGTGAGTATGTGGGTAGAATCCAGTACGTGTGAGTATGTGGGTAGAGTCCAGTATGTGTGAGTATGTGGGTAGAGTTCAGTATGTGTGCATAGGGTCAGTGCAAGAGAGTTAGTGAGAAAAAGGGTGAATGCAGGTAGTCTGGGTAGCCATTTAATTAACTATTTAGCAGTCTTGTTAACAATTCTTATGGCTTGGGGGTAGAAGCTGTTCGGGGTCCTGTTGGTTCCAGACTTGCTGCATTTGTACCGCTTGCATGCGGTAGCAGAGAGAACAGACTGTGGCTTGGGTGGCTTGAGTCTTTGACCATTTTTGGGCCTTCCTCTGACACCGCCTGGTTTCGAGGTCCTGGATGGCAGGGAGCTTGGCCCCAGTGATGTACTGGGCCGAATGCACTACCCTCTGTACCGCCTTGCGGTCAGATGCCAAGCAGTTGCCGTACCAAGTTGTGATGCAGCCAGTCAAGATGCTCTCGATGTTGCAGCGGGATAACTTTTTGATGTTTGATGTTGTTGATGTGAGCCATGACCAGCCTTTCAAAGATTATCATGGCTACAGATCTGAGTGCTAAGGGGCGATAGTCATTTAGACAGATTACCGCTGTGTTCATGGGCACAGGGACTATGGTGGTCTGCTTTAAATATGTAGGTAGACTGGGTCAGGGAGAGGTTGAAAATGTCAGTGAAGACACTTGCCAGCTGGTCAGCACATGCTTTGAGTACCTGTCCTGGTAATTGATCTGGCCCTGCGGCCTTGTGAATGTTAACCTGTTTAAAGGCCTTACTCACATCGGCTACGGAGAGCGTGATCACACAGTCATCTGGAACAGCTGGTGCTCTCACGCATGGTTCAGTCTTGCTTGCCTTGAAGTGAGCATAGATGGCACTTAGCTCATCTAATAGGCTTGTGTCATCGGGCAGCTCGTGGCTGGGCTTCCCTTTGTTTGCAAGCCCTGCCACATCCGACGAGCATTAGAGCCGGTGTAGTAGGATTCAATCTTAGTCCTGTATTGATGCTTTGTCTGTTGGATGGTTTGTCAGAGGGCGTAGCAGGATTTTTATAAGCATCCGGGTTAGTGTACAATTCCTTGAAAGCGGCAGCTCTAGCCTGTAGCTCAGTGTGGACGTTGCCTGTAATCCATGACTCCTGGTTGGGATATGTACGTACGGTCACTGTGGGAATGACATCGTGGATCCAATTAATAATGAAGCCGCTGACTGATGTGGTAAACTCCTCAATGCCACTGGATGAATCCCAAAACATATTCGAGTCTATGTTAGCAAAACAGTCCTGTAGCTTAGCTTTCGAATCATCGGACCACTTACGGATTGAGGGTATCACTGGTACGTCCTATTTGAGTTTTTTCTTGTAAACAGGAATTAGGAGAATATCTTCGATTAATTCTGACTATTTTGAGGAAGTGTATCACTGACTACGGTGTCTTAAGATGAACAAACAGCACTTTTGCCACTATTTTCAAAATTTTCAAGCAAAGGTCTTCAAATCAAATCAAATTGTATTGGTCACATACACATGATTAGCAGATGTTAATGTGAGTGTAGCGAAATGCTTGTGCTTCTAGTTCCGACAATGCAGTAATAGCTAACAATTAATCTAACAATTCCACAACAACTGCATAATACACACACATCTAAGTAAAGGGAGTCTTATCAGGGAGTATGCGAGCACAGTTGGTCGGTTCGCATAGCTGAGTTTGTCTAGACACCTGCCAGACCGAAGCTTGTGGAAGGTTTAATTAAAGGCGTCCGCATGCTTCCCATCCAAAACATTTCGGGACAGTTTATGCATATAACTACATTTTGTGAGGTTTTCAAGTGTCTGGGATTTAGGGCCTGGTCCCGGGTGAGCAGTATGTCCTGCGGGGCCAGGTTTTTGAAGTAGAACTCTTCATCCAAATCGAGGTTGATTATCGCTGTTCTGATGTCCAAATTTCCGGTCATAGGAAACAATGGCACAAACATTACATACAAAAAAAGGTTAGGATCAGCGCCAAAAAAACACAGAAAATAGCATAATTGGCGCCCGTAAAACTTAGTCGGGAAGCTATTCTCAACCTTCCCGGAAACAGAAAGTTTAGAGCTCAGTAGAAGGAATAGCAGCAGCCAATGACATTTCACTTTACACCCAAACAAAATGTTATGTTAACAGTTTACTTTCATTTGCATGTGGATTAGCTACCACTTCATAATATCTCAATGCTCTAGCAGCAAACTCTAGTAGAGCAATAGCCCTGTGAAATCCACTTCCAGATGTCTCTTAGACATTTGACTTACCCTAAGAATAGTGTCAGCTCCCGGCGAGCAGTCAGCTAAAGGACTCTGCTTCCCCTTGATCGATAACTATTGAACATGCCGAAAGCAATCAACACCAATTCAGTGTGCATGTTGACGGGTGTGCAGAGCTTATCAAAACTGTAGGGCTGAGAGACAATGCCTCCTGTTTTCCATAATTATACTGAACAAAAATATGAACGCAACATGCAACAATTTCACATATTTTACATTTCTTATACGGAAATCAGTCAATTGAAATGAATTCATTAGACCCTAATCTATCGATTTCACGACTGGGCAGGGGAGCAGCCATGGGTAGGCCTGATAGGGCATAGGCACACCCTCTTGGGAGCCAGGGCCAGCCAATCAGAATATGCTATTCCCCACAAAAGGTATTTCTTACAGACAGAAATACTCCTGTTTCATCAGCTGCCCAGAGGGCTGGTCTCAGACAATCCCACAGCTGAAGAAGCCAGATGTGGAGGTCCTGGGCTGGCATGGTTACACGTGGTCTGCAGTTGTGAGGCTGCTTGGACGTACTTCCAATTTCAACAAAAACAATGTTTGATGCGGATTATGGTAGAGAACCGAACATTAAATTCTTTGGCAACAGCTCTGGTGGACATTCCTGCAGCCAGCATGCCAATTGAACTCTCCCTCAAAACTTGAGACATCTGTGGCATTGTGTTGTAACAAAACTGCACATTTTAGAGCGGGCTTTTATTGTCCTTTTATTGCACAAGGCGCACCAGTGTAATGATCATGCTGTTTAATCAACTTCTTGATATGCCACACCTGGGTCTTCCGGGTGGCGCAGTGGTCTAAGGCCATGCCACCAGAGATGCTGGGTTCGAGTCCAGGCTCTGTCGCAGCTGGCCGCGACTGGGAGGCCCATGGGGCAGCGCACAATTGGCCCAGCGTCGTTAGGAAGGGTTTGGCCGGCAGGGATATCCTTGTCTCATCGCGCACTAGCGACTCCTGTGGCGGGCTGGGTGCAGTGCACGCTGACCAGGTTGCTAGGAGTGCGGTGTTTCCTCCGACACATTGGTGCAGCTGGCTTTCCGGGTTGGATGGGCATTGTGTCAAGAAGCAGTGTGGCTTGGTTGGGTTGTGTTTCGGAGGATGCATGGCTCTCAACCTTCGCTTCTCCCGAGTCCGTACGGGAGTTGCAGCGATGAGACAAGACTGTAACTACTACCAATTTGATACCATGAAATTGGGGTGAAAAAAGGGGGTAAAAAAAATAAACATTTTAAAAAGATATGCCAAACCTGTCAGGCTTATCTTGGCAAACTAGAAATGCTCACTAACAGGGATGTGAACAATTTTGAGCACCAAATTTGAGAGAAATAAGCTTTTTGTACATATGGAATGTTTCTGGGATCTTTTATTTCAGCTCATGAAACATGGGACCAACACTTTACATGTTAAGTTTATATTTTTGTATAAATAACCAAGTACCTCAAGCCAATTCACAGCCCCTCCTCATCTCTGGCTGTATGGCCAAACACTGCAGCACACTGGGAAATAACAAATAGGTCTGCTTATAATAAAGCTATTCATGAATTATATAGAGAGTCATCAGCTACCACTGCACTGTTCGGAGTTGTAGGAGAGTATTTACACTGTAGAGATAATTACATTCCCACAAAAACATATTTCAATGGATGTAAGCATGCAATCCTTGAAATTATAGGTTCAGATTGTAACAAAAACAGGTATGTAAATCTAACTCATAAGCATGATGAGGCAATTGTTAAATATATGCTCAATAAAGAACAAGTCCTAACAATTAAACTTTTGATAAATCCTGAAGATGTGTGATAATGTTTCAACTATACACACACAAATTCATGTGTGCACATTAATTATAAATGAGCCCCCTGGTTAAATTCTGACAGTGATAAAAGGGCAAATGTTGCCTATCAATAGCAGCCGCTTGTTCCCATGATCAATTTTAAACAGCCCCTGACCAGAAGCAATAGCCCAGAGCCTGTGGCCATTCCCCCCTCCCTTTCTATTCAAAACCAGCATTTGCAATCAATTTAGCTGAACCGAAGCCACTGACCCATTCTAACAGCACAACAGTAGCTCTTTCGTCAGGGACCACATTCTCATAAACATTTGTATTTTTATGGATTCAACATTCACATGTGCAAAAGTCATAAAAACCCAAGCGGCTAACCTTAGAAAGTTGCAAAGAATGCAATAACTTTGAGTAGACAAGGTTTTATTTATTTTCATTACTTCATACTATGTTACCATTCAGAAAAGTAGCTAGCATGAAGGTCCAAAGCAGTGCAGAGCAGCACGGCCAGGGCACATCAGCTGCCCCAGCACAATCACTCAGCCATCCAGGCCTCTCAGACATCCTGAATGCTAATTGATTAAGTAAATCCAGTCATTAAGCCCAGCGAGGGCCTCCAAAGTAAACACATTGAGTTGTGTAGTTTAGTCGGGCATCAATGGCCACCTCTATGGGACGACAACAGAGAGTGCAGCAGGATGCCTGGAGAACAGAAGGGAGGAGGGGAAGAAAAGGGATGGTTAAATCACACTGAATGAGAGCATAGATAAAGTATTCCATCTCTTTTCTTTTTCAGAGACAATGAATGCAGATAGTCTAGCGGTGGACTTTACCTGTAGCCACAGAGACATTGAGGGACTCGACCCCTGGGTGCAGATCTCTGCGGGATGGGATGGTGAGCATGACCTCACAATGCAGACGCAGCTCCCGGGACAAACCTTCCCCTTCACCACCTAAGTGAGGACACAGCAGGGTGGAGTTAGGAAAGCGAAAGCAAATAAAACACACACACATGGTCCATGGACACACACAGGAAATACTTACCCATCAGCAGAAGCGTAGGTTTGGTCATCTGGAATTTGGAACATTTCATGACAGGAACATGGGAGTTCTCTGCTTCAGCTCCCACTGTGCCAATTACCTGCCAGCCTTGTGCCACTTTCACCTGCACAGAACAGACCCTGGTCATCAGCTAGTGAGGACTATCAAATAGCATCAACCCCCTAACAGTTGAAGTTTACAGGTAACTTCCAAAATAAAGGAAACACCAACATAGTGTCTCAATAGAGCGTTAGGCCACCACTAGCATCCAGAACAGTATCAATGGGCCTTGGCATAGAGTTTGACACTTGTAGAATCTATTGGAGGGATGCAACACCATTCAACCACAAGAAATTATAATTTGGTGTTTTATTGATGGAAAACAATTTCTTCGACACCGATCCAGAATCTCCCATAAATGTTCAATTGGGTTGAGTTCTGGTGACACACACCCTTTAAACCTCCTATGCTCATTTGAGACCCATCTTTCACAGATCTTACATTTGAGTTTTTTCTTCACCCATCTACACACAATACCCCATAATGACAAAGTGAAAATATGTCATTGAAAATGAAATACAGAGATATCATTTATGTAAGTATTCACACCCCTGAGCCAATACATGTTAGAATCACCTTTGGCAGCACTTACAGCTGTCAGTCTTTCTGGGTAAGTCTCTAAGAGCTTTGGACACATGGATTGTAAAATATTTGTCCATGATTCTTTTAAAAATCAGCTCTGTCAAATTGGTTGTTGATCATTGCTAGACAACCCTTTTCAAGTCTTGCCATAGATTTTTAAGCAGATTTAAGTCAAAACTGTAACTCAGCCGCTCAGGATCATTCACTGACTTCTTGGTAAGCAACTCCACTGTAGATTTGGTCTTGTGCATTAGGTTATTGTCTTTCTGAAAGGTGAATTCATATCCCATTGTCTGGTGGAAAGCAGACTGAACCAGGTTTTCCTCTTGGATTTTGCCTGTGCTTAGCTCCATTCCGTTTCTTTCTTCTCCTGAAAAACTCCCCAGTCCTTCAAAATTGCAAACAAACCCATACAATTATGCAGCCACCACTATGCTTGACAATATGGAGAGTGGTAATGAGTTATATTTGCCCCAAACAAAACACTTTGTATTCAGGACAAAAAGTTCATTGCTTTGCCACATTTTTAGCAGTATTACTTTAGTGCCTTGTTGCAAACAGGATGCATATTCTGTACAGGGCTTCCTTCTTTTCACTCAGTCAATTAGGTTAGTATAATAGAGTAACTTGTGGAGTAAGTACAAAGTTTTCTATCACAGCCATTAAAACTGTTTTAAAGTCACCATTGTGAAATCTCTGAGCACTTTCCTTCCTCTCCAGCAACTGAGTTAGGAAGGACACCTGTGTCTTTGTAGGGACTGGGTGTATTGATACACCATCAAAACTGCCCAACTCAGAGACCTTCCATGCAACGTATGTGATTTGTTAAGCACATTCTTACTTCTGAACTCATTTAGATTTGCCAGAACAAAAGGGGTTTAAATAACAATTCCACTTTGACATTATGGGGTATTGTGTGTAGGCCAGTGACATCAAAAATGCTAAATGCAAAAATGCTTCAGGCTGTGACAACAAAATGTGGAAAAAGTCAAGGGGTATGAATACTTTCTGAAGACACTGTACTTTCATCCCTCATTTACTCAAGTGTTTCCGTTGCTTTGGCAGTAAAGACAAAAGTAAAAACAGTAAAGACACAAGTAAAAACACATTCAGAAAATAAATAGTGATATTCTGAAAGTATGCTGACCAGTGCATGGCCAGGCTAAAATGCATTAGGACAGGTACAGTACCTTCACCATATCTACGAGGCTGTCATAGCCATACACTCTCATGACCTCCATTACACCCGAGCTGGCCTTACTCACAACTGGTGTCAACGGACAGCTAGAAGCAAAGAGACAACACATATTACAGCCATAAACTCAATAAATTATTTCTTAGTCTTACAAAACAAAGTTAGATCTTGAATATTGGGTTTAGCTACCTGTTACGAAGACTGCTAGCAACTCCGTCCACCCCAAGAAAATATGCAGAACGCAGGATGGCACCAAGGTTCATTGGGTCCTGCACTCTATCTAGGACTAGCCAGAGGGGGATGTGACTGCTGTCCCTGGGGGGCTTGGAGGTCTTGTCCTCAGTGAGGAAACCCAAAAAACTGGCCTGTAGGCATAAGCCCTGGTGAACCCCTCCTGAGCACATCTTGTTCAGGTCATTCTTACTAACCCTCTGGATTGGCACACCCTGCCTATGGGCCTCCTCACACACCTGTCGTACGGAGGCCCTACGAGAGGCCTCACCCTCCTTCACAAACAACCTGTGTGCATTCCTTCTGCCCTGGGTGAGAGCCAGGAGACAGGGAGACACACCAAACAACGTCTCATAATTACTGTGTTCTTCTTTGGACAGTCTTTCTCTGGAGTCCTTTACTAGCCTCTCACACTCCTCTGGAAAGTCATCCAGGCTGAGCTTCCGGAGTTCAGATGACATTTTGCTGTCTGTATTTGTTTTCCTCTCCCGTTTGATTGGGGCACCTCTCTGGAACGCAGATGATACTCTGCTGTCTGTATTGGGCTTCCTCTCCCGGGATACTGAGGTCTCTTTCCTCCAGACATTTCTGGAGGCTGGAGTCTCTGGGTCATCCTTTATGTCTTCAGACTGACCTTCGGCTTTGTACTTTCCTACTTCAGACACAGCAGGCCTGTGTCGCATTCCAGAGCTGGTTATAGCACTGCTTCGCCACCCCTCTGCTGGTTTGACTCTGCTGTCCTTAGGCCAGAGGAGAGCACTAGCGCAATGGTAGGATGCAAAGTGACAACCCACTCTCATGTCTGACTCCGATACCAAAATCAACAGTCTACTGTTGACGAACATCCTGGAACACCGACAAGCCAAATTCCAAGTCCCCATGTTCTTAAAATGAAAATACATAAATGGCTCTACAGTTACTGTGACTGGATGGTCAACTTTGAGGAAACTGGATTATGGCAATTAAATAAACGAGCGCCTACCAGCATCAGTCACGCAGATGTCCTTCGGCAAAGCATGGCAGGCTAGCTAACGTAGCTAACTTAGTAAACTTGTTAAAACGTATGCAAACTGGACACCACGTCGTAAAAACAAAACTTTAACAGATAATATTGCCTGAATTAAAACTACATATTACGCTAATTATTTTCAGTTTATGCTTTTCTAAAAATCCAGACCAATATCATTCAACAACTAAATTACTCCAAGTGCTACCCAGCGTGATTTCAAGACTCCGCCTCCTCCCGGAAGTAAACTATATATTTTCTTCATCCTTCAGAGGGTGAACATACCTAGTACGATAATCAACACTACCCGCTAACGTCCATCTATGATATTGCATGTCCACACGTTATGTCATGAAACAGATAAGACTTTAAAATTGTCGGTTTTTTTTCAGTTGTATTATTATAGTTTGGGGTAAGTGTGCCTCCCATAATTATCTCATTTTACCTTTCAATCTCATGATTGAGAGTGAAAATATCTCACAAGATCCCAGCTCACCCATTCACACAGACAAAGGCAGACCCTAGCTGTTGCAGCAGGTGCAACCACATTGTTGAGTCGTTTTTAAGTTATCAAATCAAATCAAATGTATTTATATAGCCCTTCGTACATCAGCTGATATCTCAAAGTGCTGTACAGAAACCCAGCCTAAAACCCCAAACAGCAAGCAATGCAGGTGTAGAAGCACGGTGGCTAGGAAAAACTCCCTAGAAAGGCCAAAACTTAGGAAGAAACCTAGAGAGGAACCAGGCTATGTGGGGTGGCCAGTCCTCTTCTGGCTGTGCCGGGTGGAAATTATAACAGAACATGGCCATGACACGGCCTGCAACGAAAACATGCGGTCTCTCCTTCACTGCAGCCGAGGTGAGTAAGACATTTAAACGTGTTAACCCTCGCAAGGCTGCAGGCCCAGACGGCATCCCCAGCCGCGCCCTCAGAGCATGCGCAGACCAGCTGGCCGGTGTGTTTACGGACATATTCAATCAATCCCTATACCAGTCTGCTGTTCCCACATGCTTCAAGAGGGCCACCATTGTTCCTGTTCCCAAGAAAGCTAAGGTAACTGAGCTAAACGACTACCGCCCCGTAGCACTCACATCCGTCATCATGAAGTGCTTTGAGAGACTAGTCAAGGACCATATCACCTCCACCCTACCTGACACCCTAGACCCACTCCAATTTGCTTACCGCCCAAATAGGTCCACAGACGATGCAATCTCAACCACACTGCACACTGCCCTAACCCATCTGGACAAGAGGAATACCTATGTGAGAATGCTGTTCATCGACTACAGCTCGGCATTCAACACCATAGTACCCTCCAAGCTCGTCATCAAGCTCGAGACACTGGGTCTCGACCCCGCCCTGTGCAACTGGGTACTGGACTTCCTGACGGGCCGCCCCCAGGTGGTGAGGGTAGGCAAAAACATCTCCTCCCCGCTGATCCTCAACACTGGGGCCCCACAAGGGTGCGTTCTGAGCCCTCTCCTGTACTCCCTGTTCACCCACGACTGCGTGGCCACGCACGCCTCCAACTCAATCATCAAGTTTGCGGACGACACAACAGTGGTAGGCTTGATTACCAACAACGACGAGACGGCCTACAGGGAGGAGGTGAGGGCCCTCGGAGTGTGGTGTCAGGAAAATAACCTCACACTCAACGTCAACAAAACTAAGGAGATGATTGTGGACTTCAGGAAACAGCAGAGGGAACACCCCCCTATCCACATCGATGGAACAGTAGTGGAGAGGGTAGCAAGTTTTAAGTTCCTCGGCATACACATCACAGACAAACTGAATTGGTCCACTCACACAGACAGCATCGTGAAGAAGGCGCAGCAGCGCCTCTTCAACCTCAGGAGGCTGAAGAAATTCGGCTTGTCACCAAAAGCACTCACAAACTTCTACAGATGCACAATCGAGAGCATCCTGGCGGGCTGTATCACCGCCTGGTATGGCAACTGCACCGCCCTCAACCGTAAGGCTCTCCAGAGGGTAGTGAGGTCTGCACAACGCATCACCGGGGGCAAACTACCTGCCCTCCAGGACACCTACACCACCCGATGTCACAGGAAGGCCATAAAGATCATCAAGGACATCAACCACCCGAGCCACTGCCTGTTCACCCCGCTATCATCCAGAAGGCGAGGTCAGTACAGGTGCATCAAAGCTGGGACCGAGAGACTGAAAAACAGCTTCTATCTCAAGGCCATCAGACTGTTAAACAGCCACCACTAACACTGAGTGGCTGCTGCCAACACACTGACACTGACTCAACTCCAGCCACTTTAATAATGGGAATTGATGGGAAATGATGTAAATATATCACTAGCCACTTTAAACTATGCCACTTTGTTTACATACTCATCTCATTTGTACATACTGTACTCGATACCATCTACTGTATCTTGCCTATGCTGCTCTGTACCATCACTCATTCATATATCCTTATGTACATATTCTTTATCCCCTTACACTGTGTACAAGACAGTAGTTTTGGAATTGTTAGTTAGATTACTTGTTATTACTGCATTGTCGGAACTAGAAGCACAAGCATTTCGCTACACTCGCATTAACATCTGCTAACCATGTGTATGTGACAAATATTTTTTTTTGATTTGATTTGATTTGTATTACATTTTCTGTGAAGGGCAAACTGCTCAAATTAATTGTCCATAAGTGAGTGGTTGAATCTTGTAGCAGTGTGTAAAAGTGTCTCCTTTACCTTAAAACAGGCCACTCAGCCATCTTAAAACAGGCCACTCAGCCATCTTAAAACAGGCCACTCAGCCACCTTAAAACAGGCCACTTTCATGAACTTCCCATAACTTCTTAGCGACAACGCAGTCGGCGCACAGCAGAAGAAGTAACCTCCCGCTCAGGGGCTCGATGCCATCCTACAGTGGAGTGTAGTCTGGACACCGGATTCTGGATCCAATAACAACAGTCTGGCTATTGGCTTGATTATGAATTTCTGCCACAAGCTGCAGTTTCGGGGTAGCTCCGTTTTCACTACTCCTACAAGGGCCAAACATAATAGAGATATGAGTTAATGGAAAGAACACAGTTGAACTGATAACTATCCAACACAGGAAAATGCACACCCTTAGCCTGTAACCCATGACTTGTAGAGTGTATTTAGTAACTTTAATTTAACAAGGGGAACCAATTGAGACCAGGGTCTCATTTCCAAAGGTGCCCTGAGAACAACAGTTCAAACAATGTGAGCAACAATTCAAGCATGATCACTACAAAATTACAGTTACAACATTTCAAATGAATTATGTTGGGATTCAAATGGGCAGTAGAAACTAATATGTACAATCAATCAAAACAAGTGCAGTTTCCATTGGTTACATTTTTGATTAAATTCACCTTTTGGGAACAAATAATCAAGTCTTAGAGTGACCTATAGGCCATTCCAGGACTGAGGGGCATAGTAACTCAAAGCAGTCTTCCCTAACTCAAAGGAGCCTTGTGGAACCTCTAATGGAAACCAGCATTGAGATTGAGTTTTCTAGTTACCAGATTTCTAATTTAGAGGTGAGGCGAGGTAGTATGGGAGGGACTCGTTGTTGTTCATTGTGACAGACATACCATTTAATCATTTTGAAGGAAATGACCAACCTGGGTGAACACCGTAGCAGGTGACATTGGTACCCTTCAGCCTCTTGGCCAGCTCGTGGTTGAAGAGACTGTTGCACAGTTTGCTTTAGCAGTAAGAGTGGAAGAACTGCCAGCTGTACCTCCCGGTGCCCAGGTGTTTATTAGTGACAAGGGCATCAAAGTCAATGTTTCCCCAGCAATATGCCATGGAGCCCAGTGTGACTACATGGCCCTAAGTGCCCTCATTCAGGTGGTCCAGCAAAAGACAGGTCAGCAGAAAGTGGCCGAGGTGGTTGACCCCAAACTCAATAGCAAAGCCATCAGCAGTGCGCCCATCCACCACCAGACCTGAAGAGTAATCAGAGATGGTGCAATACAGTCCAATAGCCTTTTTCCACTCATGTCTTCTTTTTATTACAATATGACCACTGAGCAGATCCCATCTAGCCTCTGTCTTCTGGAAGGTCTCAGTGAAAGAATGCACTGCCTGGAGGCTCCCCAGGTCTAACTGCATGTACACCACATCAGTGTTGCCCGTCTTCTGAAATACAAATAACAATTTGCTAGGCCTATATTTATAGGCATACCATGTTTTTCTAATGGTACATCTCACTAATGAATATTCAAAAACAAATTTTGAATAATTGATTTTCATAAGATTCTCACACCCTTTTTATATCACTTATAGCAAGTTCAGCTTTCTTTTGGATGTGCCATGCCAGGATTACTCTTGCAACCCTCCTGGCAAGCTCCAAAGCAGTGGCTTTTCCAATGCCAGTGTTCACACCTATAGAGTGAACAAGACATGGACAGTTCCAGAAGTGCAACGCAAACCTGATTGAAACTTGATTCAAGCCCTGAGGTACAGTAGCATCGCCTACTAAAGGCTGCATGAGACAGCAACAAAGATGACACCACAGTTTTACATTTAGCAGACACTCTTATCCAGAGGGACTTACAGGAGCAATTAGGGTTAAGTGCCTTGCTCAAGGGCACAATGATTTTTTACTTATAGTCTCCTCAGGGATTTGATTCAGCAGCCTTTTGGTTACTGGCACAACGCTCTTAACCGCTAGGATACCTGGCACAATTTAAAACAGTTCAAGGGTTAATCAGCAGTTGCTACATTGGACTTATAATTAATGATACACTACATGGACAAAAGTAGGAGGACACCTGCTCATCTCATTCCAAAATCATGGGCATTAATATGGAGTTGGTTCCCACTTTGCTCCAATAACAGCCTCCATTCTTCAGAGAAGGTTTTCCACTAGATGTTGGAAAATTTCTGCGGGGACTTGCTTCCATTCTGCTACAAGAGCATTAGTGAGGTCAGGGATTAGGCCTAACCCACCAAGATTTACATGCTAAAATCAGACGATATGTAAGAGATGTTGAACAGGCTGGTAATGAGGGTTGCGACAATGGCGGCGGATAGTTTCAGGAATAGAGGGTCCAGATTGTCAAGCCCAGCTGATTTGTACGGGTCCAGGTTTTGCAGCTCTTTCAGAACATCTGCTATCTGGATTTGGGTAAAGGAGAACCTGGAGAGGCTTGGGCGAGTAGCTGCGGGGGGGGGGGGGGGGGGAGCTGTTGGCCGAGGTTGGAGTAGCCAGGCGGAAGGCATGGCCAGCCGTTGAGAAATGCTTGTTGAAGTTTTCGATAATCATGGATTTATCGGTGGTGACCGTGTTACCTAGCCTCAGTGCAGTGGGCAGCTGGGAGGAGGTGCTCTTGTTCTCCATGGACTTCACAGTGTCCCAGAACTTTTTGGAGTTGGAGCTACTGGATGCAAACTTCTGCCTGAAGAAGTTGGCTTTAGCTTTCCTGACTGACTGTGTGTATTGGTTCCTTTGCAGCTGGCAAGGGTAGAGTGTGGGAATATACAGAATATTTTTTACAATGTATCGAAATAATGTATTGTAATACCATTGTGCAGGTTCCCGCAATACATTTTGTAGTCTCACACACTACAAAGGGTAAAGAGTGAGAGAAAAGCGGGAGACAGACAGACAGTCAGGGAGACAGACAGGTTATTGGTGCTATGTTGAAACAGCAGGCCCAGGGAGGAGGAAGACAGAGTCAAGGCACACAGCAAACCTTTTTGTTTCATTTGTACTTGATTTCACCTACACACACACTTCCCCACACTTTTATTACCCTTGGGTCCAGTGGACCCTACTCCCACATATGTAATATAAATGTGTAGGGGGGTGCACAGTGTGTACTCAATGAAAATGTGTTATTTTACATGTTCTTAACAGAAAACGAGCCAAGGCAAATGAGTCTCAGGTTGAAAAAAGAATTCACTGTATTATTTTTTCTTTTTAGTAAACATTGAAAATGGGTCCCACAGACCCGGACACCACACAAGGGTGTACTTGTAGAATAACTTTAAAATACTACTTAAGTCGTTTTTGAGGTATCTTTACTATTTACATTTTTGACAACTTTTACTTCACTACATTCCTAAAGAATGTACTTTTTACTCTATACATTTTCCTTAACACCCAAAAGTACTCGTTACATTTTTAATGCTTGGCAGGACTGTGAAATTCAGACACTTATCAAGAGAACATCTGTTAAGGGATTTTTGATCAATAATGACTAATTATGTATACATTTCAATCAGGACTGACTAATCAGAAAACTGTTATGTTACTGTATAGATGTATGAATTTTCTTTTTAACCTTAGTACTGAATATAATGTGTGTAAATATAATCAAGAATTAGAACAATGACTGTCTGTTCCTTGGTAGAAATGAATGAACTTATAGCCAGACTGGCTAGAATGCTTATCTACACAGGCAGACCTTGGCTTGGGTCGTAAATTATCTTACTAGGGAGAGACGATGTGGGAAGGCTTGAGAACTATACAGCCATTGTACTGCTGGTTGATGAGACGGAGTAGTACGAAAACTAATGACGTCATTTTCAGTTTATAATCTGTGGTAAACTGTATCATGTTCAGTACTCTCAAGAATAAATGCAGCTGGTTGATTTTTGAGACTGGTCTCTGTCCATTTTATGCAAATAAGAGTCTTACAAATTCTTAGGAATTGACAGATTGTTTAATTTTAATTGGGTATTAAAACATAGAGGAATATAATTCCTGTAACAACATCTCAGGTCATCTCTACACCCTCTGATCTGGCAGACACACAAAGCATGTAAATTATGTCTGAGTGTTGGAGTGTGCCTCTGGCTATCCGTAAATGAAAAATAAAAAAATGGTGCCGGCTGGTTTGCTTAATATAAGGATTTGTTTTATTTATTATTTATACTTTTACTCTTTATACTTAAGTATATTTAAAACCAAATACGTAAAGACCTTTACTAAAGTAGTATTTTACTGGTTGACTTTCACTTGAGTCATTTTTTATATAGGTATCTTTAGTTTTAATCAAGTATGACAATTGAGTACTTTTTCCACCACTAAAATTAGTCTTTTGACCAATCACATCAGATATTTTCGCATCAGATCTTTTCAGTGCTGATGTGATTGATCAAAAGGCAAATTAGTAGGAAAAAATTAATAATTGGGCTCCCTGTGTAAATGTAGCCATTCTGACCCAGGAGGTGGTCAGAGACGCATTGTGTGGATTTCTCGTTATTTCTCCTCAGTCTGGAGTCTACATGCATTAGCAAAAAATGATGTGGTGGGACAGAGACACTTCCCCAGAGACATATCACCTAGGCCTAGGGTTTTTCTGGAATAGTTAAGTAGCAGTCTTGACACAAGGGGAGAGGATATGCCTAGCTTTTTTTTATTATTCAATATTCAATCAATCGATTTAATCTTTTCAGTATAACTTTGACTTTTCACCCACTGCCATACTTAAGAGTAACGGAATGGAACAGATTTCCAGCATTCAATTGGACTTGAATACATCTCTGTTAAGAATTATCAGGAAAAGCAACACATTTTCAGGATTGTCCCACCAGGGTTTTGGCCCTGATAAATACAGTGAAAAGCAGGGTCTCTGTGTTTGCATTAAGACATGCCACAAAGTGTCTCACTGACTTCCCACAATTTTTTAGCCACAGCGTCATCTTTGGCGTCGGCATTCACCTTCTGTAATGCACAGCAGGAGAAGTAGCATCCACTCAGAGGCTCAATACCCTCCTGGAGGGCACAGTAGAGTGTAGTCTGGGCCCCAGATTCTGCGTCCATATAGAAGAGAGAAAGGATAGGTGCCGACATCATACACCACAAGAAGCTTGAATACCGGCCTATTTCAGTCTTGACTGCTCCTGTGATAGAAAATAAACAGAACTAGTAAGCATATTGTATATTTCTGCACAGTTACAGTACATACCATCCGGTCTTGCTTACATGCTATAAAGTGTTGAAGCACTGACCTGGACACAAGCTGTAGCAGGTGACATTTGTTCCCTCCAGTCTTTTGGCAAGCTCGTGTGTGAAGAGCATATTACACAGCTTGCTATGACTATACTTCTTAAACAAAGCCCAGTCAGATTCTCCAACAGCCAGGTCTTTGTGGGTACTCAGGCAGTTAAAATCGATTTTGCCATACTCATGAGCTTTGGAGGCGACAGTCACCACTCGACTCGGACCGCATTCCTTCAGACGGTCCAGCAGCAGCACAGTTAACAGGAAGTGACCGAGGTGATTAACGCCAAAGATCATTCCCACGCCATTCTTTGTCTTGCCACCTTTCATAAGCCCTGCATAAAGAGGACAAATGTTTTCAAAAGAAATACACTTTCACTGCTTTGTTAATGCAGGTTTGCTGTATATTCTTATGTCCTACACCTGCATTGCTTGCTGTTTGGGGTTTTAGGCTGGGTTTCTGTACAGCACTTTGATATATCAGCTGATGTAAGAAGGGCTATATAAATACATTTGATATTAAGAAACCAACCAGCCATATAATCCATTGAGATTTGGTGTGTTTGAGAGAGGATGGAACATGCAACAAATATGACTATAACACAATGTGAAATATCACACTAAATACCGGACTCATGCCAGCAATGACTCACCAGCGTTGTTGACAAGAATATCCAGTCTAAATTCAGACTTCAGGAAGGTCTCAGCAAAAGATCGCACAGACTGTAGGCTTCCAAGGTCCAGCTCCATGAACACAACCTCATTGTTCCCAGTCTCCTGAGAAAGTAAGAATTACCAGTCAGATGCTGTGTCCCTCACTTTATAGAGACTAATAAACTAACCCGTCAACAAATTAATCAGCTAGTGACCAGAGCACAACTATCTGTAAAATGTGAATGAGAGGGACAGGGTGAGGGGTGAACCTGAGGCAACTACAGTAATATCGTCCATGTATGATCCACTGGCACCCCCTCAGTCAAAGACATGTAACTACAGCAAGGTTCAACTGTTTACCAGACATCTGGAGACATGGACTCTGACACCTCTCTTACCTTCTTGATGTCACTGATGGCAGCTTCTGCCCTCTGCTTATCTCGGCAGGCCATTATAACCCTCGCACCTCTTCTGGACAGATCTATTGCTGTTGTTTTCCCAATGCCTGTGTTAGATCCTGGAGAGACACCATTGGGACGCACCCACATAGACGGCTAGTTCATATCCAACGCCAAATGTTTTAAATAGAATTCTACAATTTAGCAAAGAAATGCGGAATCAGTCCCATATGACCACCAATAATAACGGTACATAACATTAGATAACGGTCACTTACTGACTGTACAGGATTATGAATAATTGCCCACCATTAGTGTCACATTGTTTTATAATGTACAAACTCACCAGTGACGATTACAGTTTTCCCATGCAACTTGGCATTGCTTTTGCATCTTGGTCGTTTGAGATACCAATTACGAAGTACATAAAGTGCGATGAGACCAGCGCTGACAAGAAGCAGTGTGAACATCTTCGTACAGTACTTTTTCTGACTGTACATAAGTATGAACTACAGCGTCATAGGAATTGATGTAGTTGTTGCGCTAGGCAATAAACGCGCCCTTTATCCTGGTACTCCCTCTTTATAAAATTAACAAATTATGCAACAAGTTGATTATGGTTCAAGAATTTGGCAAAAGTTCATTTTCGTGCCACCTAGTGGTTATAAACACGGACTTCCTCGTACAATAACAAACATCCTAGTTGACCTCAAACCTACACTACACAGTTCAAAGCTACACCGGAACAAACATACCTAAACGCAATGTTAATACACTGTAACAAACATGGAGTTACAAGCTACTCACAGCCCATGGTAAAACGTTAACCAATGCGGCAAAAAAATGAGTGCATTTACTGCATGTATTGTAGCAAACAGAGACAGTGCAAAACGCCTTTCGGTTCTTGAACCCCAGTCTTGGCAAACTAGTTTACCTAAACAAAGGTCGCTACACTATCTCCTCAGTTTGGGAGTGTCCCCCCACTCTTCATTTTATGAAGTCCTTCACATGTACACAACTCTCCAATGGCCTAACATGCGACATCCCACTCCTGACACCATCGTAGCAAACGATGACATGCAATGTCCCTTTGTGGGTCTCCCAGGCAAGCTTGCTAACCACTGCTCCAATAAGGTTAACGCATTTAGGGGAGATCGGCACTAGCTTACCTAGGCAAGGATTGCTACAGTATGTACTATGTAGCCCACATCTACAATTGGTAGTTAGCAACGAATTAAATGACAGAAGCCAAAGTGCTCACTGATGCTTGTTCTTAAAAATCTTCAGGTATTTACATTATGACAGACAAGAAACAAAGTCAAAGTGGATTTGTATTTACAGAGTACATAAACATTTGATTAATTATTTCTAAAAACAGACCATTTACTATGTTGACATAGTATTGAAAAAAACTGGACTAACACTTTTGAAAACTACTGCACAAAATTCACATGAAGCACTGTACAGATTTAAGCCAAAATGGCCATCATTTGAGTTTGCATACAGAATCCTATGCTTCCCTTGTTCTGCTGAAAAATAATTCTTAATCATGTACATTTGTGTGTGGATATTTAAAACACACACACCCATGTATGTATAAGCATGGATGTGTACACATAAGTTTGAATATATAGCTGCTACCTGTAGTGCAATAGTAGCAAAACAAACATCTGAACTACATTTTCAAATACAGTACAAACTAAAATGATAAAGAGCAAATAAAAGTAGCATTTTCAGAGAAAGAAGCATCATTACTGGCACAAAATACAACAAGTTGGGTACTTTACAAGTGACGTTGCTTGTTTTTTCGCATGTCTACGATAAACCATCCCTTTTTTCAATGCCAAAGTTGTCCATTTACAAAAAATATAAATTCTATGTGCAACTTGCCCACAAAATATGAGTCTTAAAAATACTTAATTTCATGCAAATGTATGAACATAAAATAAGAACGCTTTCCCTTTTTATTTTATACAGTATACAAGTACAGCTGCTGAGCCTGGTTCTGTTGACGTGGGAACAGAGCTAGGGGACAAGGTTAGGTTGTATCACTGGCACTTGGTGGAGCTGGGAGGTGTGCTTGTCAGAGGGTTCTGTTCCTTCCTGGCTCTGGGAGGTGGCAGTGGAGGTGGTGTTTGGGGTAGTCAGGGTTTCCTCTTTGGGCTGCTTGCAGGCAAACTCTGTAATACTGAAGACAAACTGCATGCAGCCCAGCTTGACGAAGCTGCCGTGGTGGAGCAGGGCAGTGCCCTCCCAGCCTGCCCCACTGCCCCCAATCAGACTGGAGCTGCTGGCCTTGCAGTCGCAGCAGGATCTGGACAAAGTCCCTTGACACTGGCTCATCACCCCCTCCTCTAGCACCCTGGGCTCCCCCACACCTTCCACTTCCTGTTTCCTCCTCTTGCAGCGCTCTGTGGGTAAATTACAAACAATCAGACCTTGTTAATGCAAGTTAAAGCAAGGTCCATCTCTGTTAAAGCAGATCTGTGTCTGCTTTAACAACATTAGGAAATATGCCATCATGGTCATTACTAAAAGTTGAAGGTGAACTACTTCCTTCCTGTTTCTATAGGAAGCGGTGACAGAGGAGCTCCACTCACTGATAATGTTCTGCACTTTGGAGACCAGGCTGCTGGAGGGGCTGGGGCCAGTCTTCTCAGAGAAGTCACAGGAGTACAGCACATTATCCACCATGGTCCCGTGTTCACTGTAGTTGAGAAGCTCATACTGCTTGGTGTTCTGATCGAGGCAAGAAAAATTACAAAATAAAATATTCAATTTACAGAGCAGCTACTAAAATAATCCCTCAAGCAAGGAAATATAAATCTGAAACATATTTATACTTTATTTCTGTACGAGTCAGAACTTATCGTAAAATTGTTTCCAATACCAAGAACATGTTTGAATGTGAAATAAATGAGCCACCCACCTCATCATAAAAGATGCAGGCATGTTTGCCTGACACATAATTACAATGACCATAGTTTGTAAGGCACACGTCCATGTCAGCACCTGCAAACAACAAGACACAGCCTCAAGTCAGCTAAATCTGCCAGGGATGGAAGACACCATTACATGAAAAGGAGTTCCTGCTATTGGGTCATGTTGGGTTATCTGGAACAGAGGGAATCTTACCAGTTCCTATGTACAGGCTTCTGTAGCACATACTACAAGCTCCTCCTTTCCCAGTCAAAGGATAAAACACAGCCCTGGCCTGGATATCCTTGTTTTGTGCTGAGAAAATAAATAACACATTAACTCCTCAAAATGATGCTTTATACAGAACAATCAAAGCTAACAATATAGGACAAACTAATTCAAATGAGGGATGAAATTACAAACATGACGATGAAAGGGGGATAGAAGCAACGGCCGTTAATAGAAATGGAAAGAATGATCGGCGTGAAGACGGTGAGGTAGGGTTAGAATGGCCAGGGAGTCAGAGTGAGGGAGGGATATAGGGAACACTGGGTGGTGGTGGTGGTCCTGATAATGAACAAGGGTTTCTTACCTTCCGTAGGCTGGGGTTGTGGTACAGGAGGTAGGCTGATACAGCTGCTGTGTGGAGGGGAAGGAGCTTTAGGGCCAAACAACTGCTGGATCCTCTGCCAGGCCAGGAGTTCAATAAACTTCTCATCTAGACTACTCATCTGAATCTCTGGAAAATAATCAAAGTTAAAGAGATATAGTGAATTCAGTTAGTGTGGATCTAACTTCTCCTCACCAATTATTCACATGTGAAACCAATCAAAATGTTGATCGTATTACGTCAGGTGAGACTTACCACCATGGCAGTCTGCCACAGCCTTCAGACAGCTGGACAGGTCTCCCATAGAGAAAGAGCTGGGGAGCAGAGAACCACTCCTGGGGGTCACAGCATCAATATTGACTTTTCCACCTGCTGGTGGGGCAGTGGAGCCCAGCTTGGTTGTGCCCTTGATCTGGTATGGTGTTCCAGGTGGGGTGAGGGCACGGGTCACTGCGGTGCTGCTGCTAGTGGTCCGAGCAGGGCCCTCTGTGCCTTGGGAGGGTCTGTGAGGTGGAGAGGGACCTCTGGGTTCTGGTTTGAAGGGACTGGTGCATGGGGATGATGTCACTGCACAGGGTTTTAACAGGGTTTTCTCAGTCTTGACCACAGCTCTTCCAGTGTGGTTGGGTAACTCCGGGCCAGGGGCTGCTGGTGTCTGAGGAATAGGCCTATCAGGACCCGAGGGCTCTCTCAGTTTGTAGAGGTCATCCTGTCTGCAGGCCTCTGAACTCCCATTGGTCCGAGCCAGCTGCTCCAGAGGACTGTTAACATTACTGGGCCCACAGTAATGACAAGGCTTCTCTGTACACATGCTACACTTGCCTTCTTTGAGTGCAGGCGCCCCCTGGGGGCAAAATGCTGCACTGTCAGCCTTAGGCTTGGAGGCTGGCGACTCTGTCCTGTTAGAAGTGCACACTGCACCGCCCTCCCCTGCTGTTCCACAAGGTTTGATGTCGGCCTTGTTCATTTGCTCAGAGTCCCACTCAGACGATGGCTTCTCCTTCTGCTTGGCCGATAGATGTCTCACTATGCTGCACTGGAGTGTGATGACGTCACGCAGCCACTGGGAGACAATACAGGAAAACAAAACACATGAAATCAGTATTAAAGACATTGGATTTGTTTACTATCATGAAACATTGTATATCACTGCTGCGTAACACTCCAGTGTGTCCTACCTCCTGTTGCTCGTCCTCGCTCGTTAAGTGCTGAGAGGGTGTAAGGTGCTGGTGGGAGGATTCTGGACTGCCGTTACAGATCAGCTCCCCATTGCGGATCCCAGCAGGGGCCATCATGGCCGGGGGACACTTGTATTGGGACTTTATAGCATCAGGGACCTGTCAAGAGACACACAATAGATTGAGTTACAGGATGTGACAACGGTGAACACAGAGGTGGTGTGTTATATTTCACAGTGACTAATAGGCTGACCTTGAGGGTTTTCTTCAGGTGTGTGTGGGCTCCTCGGCGAACGGGGGGATTGAGACGATGCACCCGCTGCAGGAAATCCACCTTGACGGCGTGTTGGGACATCCTGTCCTGAAACTGGTCAAACAGCTGGCAGCGGCCACTCAACGTCAGGCTCCTCTGCTTCAGCTGGGAGAGAGGGGCACAAAATCAGGTCAATACCATTAAAACTTCATGTTTCAACACATGGATGTGTGTGACTATGAGCTTACTTGCACAACCACACTTAATAAAGGTGAAATAAAATACAAAAATGACTTACCACCATGTGCTCTATGTGATTGGGGCACATCCACTTGCCCACGGGCATGGCAGTAAGAGGGGGGTCCAGACAGTCCATGTGGAACAAAAGGGGGCAATAGTCACACTGGATTAATGGTGCCAGCCTGCAGCTCCTACAACACAAAGAGAGGAGATTGACAAAAACATGATGGGTTAGATATACGACTGATATCAAACAAGTAGACTGTAAAATATCCTCAAAATAGAGCTAGGGTTAGTTTGTCCTAACAGTTTAGTGAACGAGGGGATCACTTGAGGACAAGAGATGAATGATTTTGAACACTGTCTGGAATCCTGGCAGTGTATCTGTGGTAGAGACCCCAAGCCAAGCCCCAAGGCTCATCATTCCAGAATATATAAAATGCTCAGTGAGATAGTTTGAATTCCCCCTTCTCTCTGGCCAGCCATGTGGTTCTGAATTCTGTGGTATTCCTGACATAGCCATGGCTCTGATGCCAGCCCATAGAGGCGCTCTAGAGGGTCAGAAATAACACATAGCAACATTGTGGTGCCGCCGAAAACACGTCAAGACAAACTCTACAACTCTTCTAACTTTTTTATTTTTTAAAAAATAAATAAATATTTTTAAAATGGGGTAGCCAGTCAGTCAGGCGACTGTTGAATACATCTCCCCCGGGCACCATGATCAAATAACTGACTGGCTTTAAGATTCTCATCCGCACAACCCAATACAAGGAAAATATTAGAAAAAAAAGAAACTAGGCAAATATTACTTTATATCATGATTCTAATAGACTGCTGTAAAAACAAAACAAATAAATAAACAAGACAAAACACAAACTCTGTTTGGCATTCAGGAATGCCTTCAAACAAAAACATCTGCTGAACAGATGTGTACTGCTATTGAATCCAAAACGCTGTTCCAATGGGGTGCCTGCCTCTCATTTAAGACCAAGCCATGCGTTCTGAAAGATAGTCTGCATACTGTTATGTCTCCTTCTGTCGTTTCCTTTCCCTCTCCACTGGGAGACTGTACCATTTTCCTAGTAATTACGGCTCCTCTTTCCACAGGCAGAGTCCTATAATGGTGCACTGTTTGCTCTTTTGAATGCTTTACTTAGCCCAGCCAGAGAAGATGGCGCTGCATTCAATATAATAAATGGCATATTGAATATTTTCATTGTAAACAGCTGAAATCGTGTGTGATCTGCATATATTTGGACAAGATATCTTCTTTCCAGATTCGTTCTCCAAGCTTAGTAAGAATGTAACATCTGGTGCCAAAAAAATCCCAGTTAGCCTACACAAAAATAAAGTTCAATAGAAGGCACTGATATTTTGTTATTAAAACATTGGCCTTCCTGTTGTCCATACCTTCCACAGGGATAGCAGACCTTCACTGGCAGTGGGACCAGCCCATTGTGGTCCAGCTCGTGCTGCGGTCGCTTCACATTCTTTCCTGTCATCTCATCTCTCCTCCTCTTTTTACTAGTTCCTGGAAGTGCAGTTGTGCAGGTGAGCTCGTTGGGGAGCTGGAACTGCGTGGGGTTCCTCTCCATGGCAGCAGCTATCAGAAGGTCAAAGGGCCTCTTGAGGTGTGGGGTGGAGCTCTCGGGCTCTGAGCCCTGGGCGTCGTCCTCCACGTCTAGCATGTCGTCATCCATGTAATTCTGCTCCGATGGCGTGGGAGTGTCTGTGGAGGCGGTGGAGGTGGGGGTGTTGGGTCTGCTGCTGGGCCTCCTCTCCAGGAGACGGACCTGGGCAACAGCTGTAGCCCTCAGCCCTGTGGTGCCTCCTACTGCTGCCGTGGGGTCCAGCCTCAGGGTGCCTGGGGCAAGCTCTAACTCTGCTGCAGGGGAGGAAGACTGCTTAGACAGCTGGCGCTCCAGCACACCATTAATCTGCTCCTTCTTCAGCTCCCGCTTCTATGACACAAGAAAAACATGTAAACAGTCTGAAAAGCACTGGTTACACACTAGTCTCACCAACCTATCCAGATGAATGAAGCACTCAACATAACACTTAACAAACAAAAAGGTTATTTCTCCCCATGTTTCATCAGACTTGACCCACCTTCCTGCGCACCATGCAGCGATGACACATCCAGTCTCCAGGGGGCAGCATCTCCTTACTCAGGGGTGGGTTGCTGCAGGTTCAACACAAGTTAAGCATTAGCAAAACAGCTGGCAAGGAAGTTCAATGCAAATCAGCAATTCATAACATTCAATGCCCTCACAATGTAGCCTAGTTTACAATTTCCAGAGGTATGGTGTTTTCCCAGGCCATTTTTCTCAATTGAAATGACTGAAAATGCTAGAGACCTGTAGCCGATGAAAGCCAGGTGAGAGGGAATGAGTTCAAACGGCTCTTTTTAGGCAGAGTTCCAAGGCCCCTGGGGACACAGTCTCGTGATTCAGTGGCAAAAGTATGTGCTGGATCTATTGAAAAGGCTGCTGGTCCAAAACTAACATGGATTCATTCAAGCTTTCCAAGAAAGACAAAGACTGCAGTGACCACCAAGAAAAAGGAGGACCACAAGATTAAATAACAATCCACTTTCCTCAGCAAAAACTGGCACTGATAACACTTTCATAGAAGAAGTCTTAACAATGAGCAAAAAAAATAATTAAAAATAACCCTACAGAACTCATAGGCAAAAATGATATACTGTAGTGCAGGCTATGAGGATAAAGGCCTCTGCTCTGGTAGGTGCCTCATGCCACCAGCTCTGGTGTGCTTAGCTCCCAGCAGCACATGCCATGGTTAATGATTATTCATATCGTCAGTGAGGCTGCACTGCCAGGTTCCCAGAGCTCCTCACTGCTTCAGCAGAAATCCTTGACTAAACCGCACCAACATCCGCAAGCTCATTACATACTGGAAATGGCTGTTAGGAGATGACTAAGTGGGGTAGACAATGCATGCAAAAAATCTGTCATCCTTGACTGAAGAGAAGCAAGGCTAAGTAGCTAAGTGCAGAATTGAGTGCAGACATGTCAACAGAAAAATGGCCAACAACACAAGTTACAGTAGTTATGTACAAAGCTACAGAGTTTTAACATGTACAAAGCTACAGAGTTTTAACATGTACAAAGCTACAGAGTTTTAACATGTAGGTCTAAATAATGTGGCAGAATATTTTTGAAAACAGTCTACAGCGCCACAATTTGGCAAAGAATGTGCATTAGATTAGCCAACAAGAGCTACTAGGAGCTTGTCTGTCAGTAGTCAGCTACCCACAGAGTTGTTAGACAACCACAAATGTAGCCAAGTTCCTCAACTACTTTTTTTTATTGAACCGACTCATTACTTCAAAAAGTGTAAATTCTTGTACCTGTTGGTCCTCTGTTGTTGCATGCTTTTTCGTTTGCTGAAATCCATACTTTGTATTTGAATAACTTTTTATTCAAAACTATGGATTTCAACAAAGTTTCGCAACAGAGGACAAACATAGGTACATAGTAAGGGTTTAAGAATGTTTATTTTTTAAGTATTGAAGGCTCATTTAAAAACACGATTGTCTGTGCTCAACTCCATGAAGTCGTTTGGGTACTTGGCAACCACACATGCTGCCTTCCTTGCAAGTTCAACACCGGGAAGTCATCACTGTAAATTGAAAGATATGCATACCAGCACTGTAAATGAAAGGCGGCGGGACAATGATCACAACAGAGAAGGTCGCCTCCCTCTCTGCAACTGTCACAAGTGTCGTGATTCGTGGCTCTCCCTGCTCTCCGGGCATTTTTATCTGGTTTCCGACTTCTTTTTTCTCCATCTTCAGACTTGGGAGGTGCAAGCAATGCTTGTATTTGCTAAAATATCAGGAAAATAGTGCAGTGATAGATCTGGTTAGCTACCTACATTGTTGCACCGTATTTACTGTAGTGGCAAGTCTGCCATAGAACAACAAACCACATTTAAATTAGCTACAATGTACCAATTTCAGTAAATGGTTTGAATTGATACGGTTTGGTAACATGACTTCTGGCAGAGGTTTGCTTGAAAGAGCAATGGCGTCCAGCAGTTAGCTAACGACGTTAGAGAGCTTAGCTAGCTAGTAGTAACGTTAGTTAGCTACAAACATTGCACTGCCACTTCGCCCTATATACCAGCTAGTGAGTTAGCTAGCTACTACTAGATAAACAACACAAACATGTTATAACCATTTGTAATCGTGATAGTAACAGTAAAGGCTTTACCTGCATAAGACCACCAGAGGTGTCAAGATCATAGACAATCGCTGGGGTCTCCATTTTATCCCACATTCAAACAGCCGAAGTGAGCAAACAATCAGAGCTCCGTTAATAACGAATCCTTCAAGCAGATTATTTCCTAAAACGACAAGTCTTGGGGAAATAAACAAGTTCCTATTCGTTAACTAGTTAATGTTTTTTTGGAAAACATAATGTTGTTTCCGAGGTAGATTCAATACAATGCCTCCCTTTACAGTTCAAAGACGAAGAGTCGTTTCTTCATGAAATCCTTAGCTTGGTCAGCCTTGAATTGTTGATCTTCCACGTTGTCCCAACCGTGTAATGCAAAAAGACAAAGTACTCCTTCTTGTTTCCAAATTGGATAAAAGATATTCGGCGTTTGGCCTTAGTCCTTACTGAGGCCTAGCTTTGTACTGTACATGGTGGTTGTGCTTGTCCCTACGCCTGTGGTTGAAGCTAACGTTAGCTATAATGCTGTTTACAGAGGCATATTTGTTCCCTTCCATAATAAAATAATACAATCTTACACCTGTAGCTCACATACCTGACATATAATTGCAAATAGATGAAGTATTATCCTTGTATATCGGGGGAAACAGCGCAGAAACTGTAGCTGGTATTATTGTTATGAATAAATGCTAGCAAAGCATCAGCCCTGACAGTGCTAGCTTCATCCTCACCATGGAGTTGGCGCAAATTTGCGTAGAACGACGCTTTGAGCATGCGCTCTACCACTGCTTGCTCTCATCTTAGTAGAGACAAAAATGGGCGTTTCGAATAAAGCTTGAGCTTTGGATACGATAGAAAATAACATTGTCATCCGTGGAAAATAGTTGTCATACATCGTATCAGGAATTGGGTTGTTCTGCTAGGGTGATCACCGATTGCAAGTTTGCTTATTGCTTTTACTAAACTGACAAGAAAACAAACTTCTCCTCGCTGCCTCGTTCCCTATATTTCCAATAGTACATCCTCCTACTTGTCCTCGACGACGAGTAGCCTATGCCAAGTAGAAATTCCAGTCAATCGTCCTGACTGTTATAGGAATTATCAAGGAAAAGGAAAATCATAAAATAAAATGTGTAAATTGACCAATTTATTTTACATTTGTAAAAAATATATATAATTTCCAAAAATGCCCGATGCCTCATTTATCAATCATGCGTAGGGAAAAATCTGTGCGTAAACCATGCGTGGGATAATGTCCACGCAAAGTGAGATTTATCAAAATAAACTTTGGCTGGAGAGTGTGTGTAAATTGACAGTGCCAAATTGTGGAATAGGGAACTGCTTGTCAAACATAGTTTACTGTACCTAATCCAATGGTTCCCAACCCGGGGTACTAGGACCTCTAGGGGTACTTGAGAAGAGTCATACATCTATAGGCATACTGGTAAAATGCACATGAGGGATTCTTCAGGGGTACTCCGGGCAGAGCAAAATTCAGTTGGTGGTACAGTAACCAAAAAAGGTTGGGAACCACTGGCCTAGTCCATGGGGAAAATATGTGTTGAAATTGTGAGAGTAATAATTATGTCATTGTTCAATTTCATTGTGAATTCATGCAACATATCTTGACAGGCTAAAATGTGACCACATAGATGCGTTTGTTACGGTAATAATCAAAATAAAGTACAGTAATTAGTTCAATTAGAGGCACGTGTGAAAGTGGAACATTGTTGAAATACTATAAAAGACTGAGATAATGGGAAATCAATGAGAGATGGCTGATCTTGCTCTGTTGGAAGATTTGACACAGGCTGCATTTAGCAGAGAGCATGTTTTTAGAGACAGATGGGTCTTTTGAGCAGAATGTACAGATTGGCTCATCAGATATCGTTTCCCAAAACCAATCTTCTATGATTTTTGCAAGAATTTAAGACTTACTTTAGAAAGCCAAACACGTGCCAATAATGCCATTTCTGTGCACATCCAAGTGCTTCCGTTTTTGGCAAAGGGCAATTTTCAGAGGCAGCTTGTCGATCAGCATCTCACAGCCCTTGATGAGCCAATGTTTTGGATGCAATCATCATCAAAACGAACATACCATTTCCATACACCATCGCACAACAGGTTGAAATCAAGAGGGGTTTGTTTGTTATAAATACAAATGGAGCAATAGACGGAAACTACATCGCTATAAAAGCACTATCCCAAAACGAGTTAAACTATGTGAACAGAAAAGGCTCAAGACTCAATGTGCAGGTGATAAGTTATGCGCAAAAGACCCTACTGAATGTAGGGTCTTGACTCATTCAGCATTGTTGGCCTACAAGCCAGTGTAACAGTATTGCTTCCGTCCCTCTCCTCACCCCTACCTGGGCTCGAACCAGGGACCCTCTGCATACATAGACAACAGCCACCCTCGAAGCATCGTTACCCATCACGCCACAAACTAGCTAGCCAGTTCACATTGGTTACACCAGCAGGGAGCTATTGAGGATGAATGGCTTATTGGTATGTGTTGCCTACTCATATGAAGTATATTTGTCATTGCTAAAGCAACTTCAATTGTCATAATGGTCTTTTCTTTGTAGCTATGTCTTTATTTTTATTGGTCAAACCACAACTGAGTGAATCAAATAAAACCTTTTGTTTGTACTCAACCAACCTGACACTAGCATCTCTATTTTATCCTCGGAAAAGTTTATTTTTCTTAGCTGTTTTTGGTTGCGCCTTTGTATTTCATGGTACAGGGTGGTATATTCCCTATACAGAAATCAATTTCCTGGTTGCAAATATTCTAATAGTTTGCCTCATTTCAGTTTATGTGAATGGAAGGTCTATCCAGATGAGGGTGGGAAAGTCCCTGTGGTACACCACAGGGGAGTGTGATTAGTCCTCTGTTGTTCTTTATCATGATCCATGACGTTTACTCTCAGGTACAGCCGGATATTGGGAGGTCATTATTTGCAGATGATGGGGCCTTATGGAAGAGGGGAAGAAATGTGCCTACATAATCAGGAAGATACAGGAAGCAATTGATGAGGTAGAGCGGTGGGCATTAATGTGGGGATTCAGGGAATCTCTATAGAGAAAACTCAAAACAGTGTTCTTTACCAATAGAGAAACGTGGGAGATGAGGTATGCTTGAGGTTATATGGGAGAAACTTGGAGAGGGTGGGGGCCTTCAGGTTCCTTGGGATATACTTTGACATTAGACTGACCTGGGCAGAACACATTGAGAGAGTGGTGGGAAAGTGTAAAAAGGTGCTAAATGTGATGCGCTGTCTGACGGGGAAGGAGTGGGGGGCTGGGCATTCCTCATTGAGGACCATGTATGTTGCATTGATCCGATCTGTAATAGACTATGGCAGTATACTGTTTGGTTCGGCAGTCCGGACATCATTGGAAAGGCTAGATGTCATACAGGGACAAGGACTCAGAATATGTAGTGGGGCGTTTTGGACGTCTGCAGTGGCTGCACTACAGGTAGAGATAGGGGATATGCCATTGCAGATTAGAAGACAGCAGCTGGCAATTAATTATTGGGTCAACCTACACGGACATTGGGTGTCTCATCCTGCAAAAGGGATTTTACAGGCATGTTGGGAACATGAGCGAAGACAGAACACAAGCTTTGGGTGAGTGAGTAATACCCAGACGAAGGAGATGGGACTGTATGGAAGGGAGTTTAGTCCAATGGTAGCTATTCCTGTAAATCCACCATGGCTACTCCCGCCTCCAATAGTTGATCTAGAAGTGTTGGAGATACAAAAGAAAGATGGGTAGTGTGATGATCCATCTGATTTATTTAAGAGACGTCTGGATACTGTGTATCAGGATTTTGTGGCCATTTACACAGGATGTACTGGTTCAGCATTTGTAGTGCAGAAATGTGGGGTGTAAATCAGGAAACTTATTACAGATAATCTGGCTGTATATATGGTGGAGCTGATGGCCATACTGTTGGCCTTGCAGTGGGTGGAGGAAGTCAAGCCATCCAGCGTAGTTATTTTCTCTGATGCATGTGCAGTGTTAATGAGTCTCCAGTCCTTTAGGTCACGTAGCAGACAAGACCTGCTTTATGAGGTGCTACAAATCCATGGCAGGATTAGACAGATGGGTATACAGATAAGATTTACTTGGGTCCCAGCCCATGTGGGGGTGGAGGGGAACGAGGCAGTTGATGTACTGGCTAAACAAGCACTTAGAAGTGGGGATGTTGATGTTGTAGTTTCAATGAGCAAGGCAAAGGCAAAAAGCCTGATATGGACAGTGATGGAGCAGAGATGACAGGAGCAGTTTGAATAGAGATACGAAGGGCGGGCGTTTATTTCCAGTACAGAGGAAAGTCAGGGAGGGGAGGACGACAGGAAGGGACAGAAGAGAGAAGGCTATTTTTAGAAGATTAAGGGTGGGACACAGAATAAGTCCTTAAATGTGATAGGAAAGCATCCAACAGGAAAGTGTGATTATTGCCAGGAAACAGAGACCGTGGAGCATGTATTGCTACGGTGTGGGCAGTATCAGAGGGAAAGAGAGAGGCTGAGATCTAGTATGAGGGAGAAGGGGATACAGGAAATTAAGAGTATATTGAGTTGAACGTCATTAGATATAGTCTCAAATATTTTGTTATCTTTTTTTAAGAGCAAAGGGGCTGGCAGGTAGGATTTCTCTGGCCCACACTCCAGTAGAGTAGGTGGCGGTAATGCACCATAACGTAAGATGCCAACTGCCGATAAATCCCACCGAAGAAGAAGAAGTTTTACGTGACAAAACTAGCAACTATAGTGTAGAGCAGGGGTACTCAACTCTTACCCTATGAGGTCCGGAGCCTGCTGGTTTTCTGTTCTACCTGATAATTAATTGCACACACCTGGTGTCCTAGGTCTAAATCCCTAATTAGAGGCGATCAGTGAAAAAATGCAGTGGAACTGGCTTTGGGGTTCAGAGTTGAGTTTGAGGGGTGTAGAGAATCATTGTAAACCGCTGGGAAATATATTTTCCATAACCCCCCCCCCCCCCCCCCCCCCCCCCCCCCAAAAAATATATATTTTCAGCTGTTTGAAGCTGGTGTACAAAACCTAAAGTAAAAGACACAAAAATGAAACTTAAGAACGGGGAGCATAGAAATAGCACATATAATAGATATACCGCTTCTTAGATTTGCTTTCAATGAGAATGACAGATATATAACAAATTTCTAAGAGAATTTGGTAGGGTTAGCCAAAACGTTATATATTGCAGATTTAAAGGTACGATTTTGACCATATATGGTAAATTACGGGAGTTTTGAAACGCAAATAGCCCAGGCTGTGCATGAGCACCGAGGCTGCAAACAATTGGTATTCATCAATCAGTGGGGACTGGTGGGAGGAGCTATAGGAGAATGGGCTCATTGTAATGTCTAGAATGGAATGTGTTTGAGTGCATAAATATAATTGTTAAAACTGGAAACTATGATAACATTTAAAATGAAACACCCTCAAAGGCAAATTTGTGGCGCCCACAATAATCTGCTTTATTTATTCCTGTTTAAAAATGGCTGTGTCAGAGTGAAAAACTGTGGATAACTTTGTTATGAAATAGATTTTGTAGTTCAGTTCATGGTGTCAATCACAGCTAATTCACAATAAATGAAAGGCAAACACATAGGTAAATAGATATCTTGCCAACTTTATTTCATGTTGCATTTAATTTAAATCTTCTCTTTTCCGCACCCAAAGAAAACACATGAAAAAAATGCTATAGTATACTATGGTGTAAATACTATAGTATTCACTGTAGTGTTTTTGCGGACTCAAATCAGCAAAAAAACTATAGTGAAGACTGTAGTATTTACTGTAATATACTGTAGTATTTACAGTATACTGTAGTATTTAGTATAGTGTAGTATTTATTATAGTGTATTTATCTGCTGGATAAATATTAAAATAGCACATTTTCCACAACCTGTAGGTAGGTAGGTAGGTAGGTAGGTAGGACTGGGGTCTTAACAGATAGTTTAGATCCTCTGCGCTTTTCAATAATTTGTATGGAACACAATATATGGTCTATACTTGTTAAGTACATTTCTCACTTATCAGTGGCACAAATTGGGATATGGAGAGGGGAATGGGCAGGTAATATGGAAATTGAATACTGTAGTATTTACTATATTTAAATAAGTGTGGTAATTTTGCAGACTGTAGTGTTTGTGGACATTACTGTAGTATTTCCTAGAGTGCTTTTTTTGCAAATAATGCTGTAGTATTTACGATATTCTACATTATACTACAACATTCTATAGTAAGTACTACACGTGTTAGAGGGATACTACAGTGTGTAGTATAGAATTCTACAGTATACTACAGTTTACTACAGAATTCTTTAGTAAGTCATGTAGTATTCTATAGTAAACTGTAATATTTTTTCATGTGATTTACTTATTTTAAGGTGCATTTCACATTTGTTTTGTATAATCAATGCACATTTCAGCAGGATATGACAGTTCTGTCAGATAAAGGTGGTCAATTTCTTGCAATCCTTTTTACACAGAGTCTAACTCTCGGGGGAATTTTTCACAGTTAATGCAGTTCTTTTTATTCAGATTTTGAGTAATAAAATATACACCCACCTTACAACTTACTCTGAATGTACTATTGCTGGGCAATCATCAGTTTGCACTATATATTCAAAGTTTATGACCAAAGACACATAATGATACCAAAGGGAGTCAATTTAACATTTATAGAGACAACAATTAAGATAAACAGTAAAAATAAAACCTGTTGTGACTTGCAAACTCAGATTGGACTGGATGGATTGTTTATTTTACAAAGAGAAGAAAAGTACACATAGTTTGAATATCTGACATGTTTTTTGACGTCAACAAATGTTGTGGATGCAGTTCAATACTTTAAGCAGTCAATTTCTTGTGTGGAGAGACAGAAACGAAGGAGAGCACAGACAAGGGGTGGTAGACAGTGGCCCATGAGCATTCTTATGAACATTACGTTTGTGTACTTTAAAGAACAGCACTTTGTAGAAGATGGGATTTTAGATGGCCTCCTTCTCATTAAATTGGTGCATACTCTCAAGAGAAAGCTGTTGGGATTTAACATTAGTTTAACCAAGTAGTATTTACCTACTCTATATCTGCCATAAAGGGGAACTTAACACTGTGGTCTATACATTTCTCTGATGTATTTTATAGTTGTTTTAGCACAGGACATGTCTCTCAACAAAACTGTGAGTCAAACTTGAACAAAACACTAATTTTGTTCGTCAAGTCTCAGACACCCTCATATTAGACAGGCAGTTTATTTACAAAGTGATTTAAAAAAAAAAACATATAGCTATAGACATGGTTGGTGGAATTATAGTAGCAAAATTGAAAATGAAAATATTCACTTAAGGTAAATGTGAAATTTGGACAATGTTCAGTCAACTGTGGGTCATAATGTATTTTTCATGTATAGTGTATATTTCAAAATCTTTGCCAACTCATTATCGGTACATTCATCCTTCAGATTTCTTATGTAAAACTTAAAAACCAATTAAACTTAATGTATCACTATCCCCCATAATGTAACCAGTCCTGGGCTTATGAAATAAACAATGTAGAAACTCTAAAGAAAGGCCATCTGTGTTGAAGCTCTACAAAAATAACACCATGTTGAACCACCACCGTTGCAGCTCTGGTAGAAGTCCTCTGGAAAGACGGATATTTACAAAAGCCCACAAAAAGGAGGGAATGAAGAGGAAGAAGAGTGAGGAATAGGAGCTGAAGTCATCGCAGAAAAGCTGAGAGGTCACAAAAAGCAACGGTTGATTTCCTCTCGCTGTAAGGTCTCTAAATGGTTACCTCATAATCTCTTTTTTCCTGTAAAGACCAGACAAACACACTCATCAAAGGTTCTTACTGGCCAAAAGTTCTTACTCTGGGTCATAATACGTCAGTTCCTCAGCCACTGCCACCCCATACTTTACTTTCATTATCAACAGTGAGATGTTATGCAAAGGTATTTTCTTTCCCAAATTTAAGTTAATAGTAACTACTTGAGGGAAAGAGAAAAAGAGAGAGTGATGAAGTTAGTGGGGGTCAGGGAGCTCAGTGGTGAGGAACCCATTAACCCCACAATGTGTTGACTGAAGTTTTGACACCAGTTTGGTGCAGTGACAGGTGATACAGTGGGTGAGGTGGATATGAGGTGTGCTCGTTAAGATGGACAGTCGGCATCAGAAGAAGGCCTCACCTCATTGTTCTTTTGCAGACAGCCAAGGAGGGACAGACAGACAGACAATTAATAATCACAGAACACAAGCCGGCTGATGGGAGGAAGAGGTGGAAAACGAGGAGGATGAGGAGAGTATGGCCCAGTCAAAACGGAGACCAGATTATGTAAGTAACGAATTAGAGAAGCACATCTGCTCACGTCACACAGCTGTCTGAATACCTGCTTAACTAATAGGACATTCCCGCAACACAATATTTTGAATCAAGTGAGATGGCTTTTTAGAGCATGATATGCATCACTGTTACATTTGTAACCAAGTTGATGAATAGTTTAACACAACACATTGATATACGGTACCAGTTTAAAGTGTGGACACACCTACTCATTCAAGGGTTTTTCTTTATTTTGACTATTTTCTACATTATAGAATAATAGTGAAGACATAAAAACTATGAAATAACACGTATGGAATCATATAGTAACAAAAAAAAGTGTTAAACAAATCCAAATATATTTTATATTTGAGATTCTTTAAAGTAGCCACCCTTTGCCATAATGACAGCTTTGCACACTCTTGGCATTCTCCTAACCAGCTTCATGAGAATGCATTTCAATTAACAGGTGTGCCTTGTTAAAAGTTAATTAATGCGTTTGAGCCAGTCAGTTGTCTTGTGACAAGGTAGGGGTGGTATACAGAAGAAAGCCCTGTTTGGTAAAAGACAAAGTTCATATTATTGCAAGAACAGCTCAAATAAGCAAAGAGAAATGACAGTCCATCATTACTTTACTTTAAGACATGAAGGTCATTCAATAGAACTTTGAAAGTTTCTTAAAATTCAGTCGCAAAAACAATCAAGCACTATGGTGAAACTGGTTCTCCTGAGGACCGCCACAGGAAAGGAAGACACAGAGTTACCTCTGCAGTCTCTTCTCAACATCAACTGTTCAGAAGATACTGCGTGAATCAGGACTTCATGGTTGAATTGCTGTAAAGAAACCGCTACTAAAGGACACCAAAAATAAGAAGAGACTTGCTTGGGCCAGGAAACACAAGCAATGGAAATAAGACACAATGAACATTAGCAATGGACATTAGCACACTTAATGATTGAGTTGAAGGTGTGCATGGCCACGCAGTCATGGGTGAACAGGGAGTACAGGAGGGGGCTGAGCACGCATCCTTGTGGGGCTCCACTGTTGAGGTTCAGCGAAGTGGAGGTGTTTCCTACCTTCACCACCTGGGGGAGGACCGTCAGGAACTCCAGAACCCAGTTGCACAAGGCGGGGTTCAGACCCAGGGCCCCGAGCTTGATGATGAGCTTGGAGGGTACTATGGTGTTGAAGGCAAGGCTGTAGTCAGTGAACAGCATTCTTACATAGGTATTATTGTCCAGATGGGATAGGGCAGTGTGATGGCGATTGCATCGGTCTGTGGATCTATTGGGGCGGGAAGCAAATTGAAGTGGGTCTAGGGTGACAGGTAAAGTGGAGGTGATATGATCCTTGAATAGCCTCTCAAAGCACTTCATGATGACAGAAGTGAGTGCTACGGGGCGATAGTCATTTAGTTGGAGACTTATATTTCCCTCACTAACTTAAAACATCAGCTAACCGATCGCTGCAGCTGTACATAGCCCATCTGTAAATAGCCCATACAATCTACCTACCTCATCCCCATATTGTTTTTATTTACTTTTCTGCTCTTTTGCACACCAGTATTTTTACTTGCACATCCTCTGCACATCTCACTCCAGTGTTAATTTGCTAAATTGTAATTACTTTTCTACTATGGCCTATTTATTGCCTTACCTCCTCATGCCATTTGCACACACTGTATATAGATTTGTTTTTCTTTTTTCGATTGTGTTGACTGTATGCTTGTTTATTCCATGTGTAACTCTGTGTCACTTTGCTTTACCTTGGCCAGGTCGCAGTTCTAAATGAGAACTTGTTCTCAACTAGCCTACCTGGTTAAATAAAGGTGAAATATTTTTTTTTTTTAATAGTTCAGTTACCTTTGCTTTCTTGTACAGGAACAATGGTGGCCATCTTGAAGCATGTGGGGACAGCAGACTGGGATAGGGAGAGATTGAATATGTCCGTAAACACACCAGCCAGTTGGTCTGCGCATGCTCTGAGGACGCGGCTAGGGATGCCGTCTGGGCCGGCAACCTTGCGAGGATTAATATGCTTAAATGTCTTACTCACGTCGACCACAGAGAAGGAGAGCCCACAGTCCTTGGTAGCGGGCCGCATCGGTGGCACTGTGTTATCCTCAGCACTTAACCAGCATGGCTACCACAGCATTCTGCAGCGGTACGCATTCCCATCTGGTTTGCGCTTAGTGGGACTATCATGACCCAACACACCTCCAGACAATGACCCAACACACCTCCAGGTTGTGTAAGGGCTATTTCACCAAGAAGCAGAGTGATGGAGTGCTGCATCAGATGACCTGGACTCAACAATCACTTGACCTCAACCCAATTGGGATGAGTTTGACCGCAGAGTGAAGGAAATGCACCCAACAAGTGCTCAGCATATGTGGGAACTCCTTCAAGACTGTTGGAAAAGCATTCCAGGTGAAGCTGGTTGAGAGAATGCCAAGTGTGCAAGTCTTTCATCATGGCAAAGGGTGGCTACTTTGAAGAATTTCAAATAAAATATATCTTGATTTGTTTAACACTTTTTTGGTTACTATATGATTCCATATGTGTTATTTCATAGTTTATGTCTTCACTATTATTCTACAATGTAGAAAATAGTAAAAAATTAAGAACAACTGAATGAGTAGGTGTGTCCAAGCTTTTGACTGGTACTGTACATGGTGGAATCATGTTTATCGTACATTGTGCCTTTGACATTTCACAACAAATCCAACATGCAGATATGAAGGACTCATGGACAAAGGAATGTGTAAACCAAATACAATAATTGAGACTCAATGTCAAATCGAAGTGCTCTGATAATGTTCTAATGTGCAACACATAAAACTAATGTAAATACTAAGTGGAAATATAAATACTGTCTATTATAGTCCATGTGATTTAATAACCATAATTCATAAAAGGGTCCATATGTGTATACATTTCAAAAGCATTTCAAACTATACTGAACAAAAATATAAATGCAACATGTAAAGTGTTGGTCCCATGTTTCATGAGCTGAAATAATTATCCCTGAAATGTTCCATATGCACAAAAAGCAGATTTCTCTAAAATGTGAACTGGCAAATCCCGGTTTCAACTGTACCGGACAGATGGCGTTAAGTGTGCGAGTGGTTTTCTGATGTCAACTTTGTGAACAGAGTGCCCCATGGTGGCAGTATGGTTATGGTACAGACAAAGAGCACAATTGCATTTTATTGATGGCAATTTGAATGCACAGAAATACTGTGACTAGATCCTGAGGCCCATAGTTGTCCCATTCATCCACCGCCATCACCTCATGTTTTAGCATGATAATGCATGGCCCCATGTCGCAAGGATCTGTACACAATTCCTGGAAGCTGAAAATCTCAGAGTTCTTCAATGGCCTGCATAACAGACATGTCACCCATTTAGCATGTTTGGGATGCTCTGGATCAACATGTACAACAGCATGTTTCAGTTCCCGCCAATATCCAGCAGCTTCGCACAGCCATTGAATAGGGGTGGGACAACATTCCACAGGCCATAATCAACAGCCTGGTCAGCTCTATGAGAATGAGATGTGTCGCGCTGCATGAGGCAAATGGTGGTCACAGCAGATACTGACTGGTTTTCTGATCCACGCGTCTACTTTATTTTGTCTGTGACCAACATATCTGTATTCCCAGTCATGTGAAATCCATAGATTAGGGCTTAATAATATTTATTTAAATTGACTGATTTCCTTATATGAATTGTAATTAAGTAAAGTCTTTGAAATTGTTGCATGTGGCGTTTATATTTTTGTTCAGTGTAATTAATGGACGAGACTCAATTACTGCACAACTCATTCACATGTGAATGAGATGATAATGACAATGATGGATGAGCTTTAAAGTGTCTTTAAAGCTGACACTGATATTAAGTATTACAAAAATATATCTTTCACCTCCTTCATACATTCATCATCTCTCCAGGAACGTAGTTGTCATGCTCAAATTTCAAATGTAAACATCTCTGTGCACTACATGTCCCCTATCCACTGATGGAGTGCTTGTGCGGTCCTATTTATCCACTAAAAATAATGTGATACTCATACAAAAACACATTTAGCTTTAAATCTAAGTAGACTGTAGTGCTTTAAAGATTTAAAGCTAAGTAGACTGTAGAGCTTCCAAACGTTAAAGCTAAGTAATAGACTTCGAGAGCCAGAATTGATTGGCAATAGTGCTTGTCTGCATTCATCACAAGGCCACAAATGTTGAGGCTTAGTTCAGAGCTCTGGTTGCTGATTTGTTAGATAGTGCCCTCTGCTGGTAAGATATGAGATGACAGTCATGCAGATTGCAATGAGATGGATCAGGACTGGACAATGGTATTCTTGGAGTCCACGTCTCGGAGATTCATGTGCATGACATCCGTACTTACTCCTTTATCATAGATTGGGTTGTTGAAGGCTGACTCCTCTGTCATGTTGTCATACGGCGGTAGGGATGATGTTGGCATTCTGATGGTCTTCCCCTGAAGTCTAACAGGGACAGAGACAAACAAGCACACTTGAACAGAGTCTCAACTGCTCTGAAGCATATAACTGAATTAGTTATGTAGTTACTTTCCAATCTCTTATTCTCATACTCACTTTGCAAAGTAGAGGTAAATCCCCAGGATGACTACCAATACAACCGCAGCAGGAATCAGAACGGCGATGGCAATGTTGGTTCCCTCCATACCGTACTCAGGACTAGCAACTGAAAATAAACATGAAACATGCATAACCTGAAACAAGTACAGCATAAGTATACTATATATACATACAAAAGTATGTGGATACGGCTATTTCAGCCACTCCCGTTGCTGACAGGCATATAAAATTGAGCACAGCAGTAGAATGGCCTTACTGAGGAGTTCAGCGACTTTCAACATGGCACCGTCATAGGATGCCACCATTCCAACAAGTCAGTTCGTCAAATTTCTGGCCTGCTAGAGCTGCCCTGGTCAACTGCAAGTGCTGTTCTCGTGAAGTGGAAATGTCTAAGAGCAACAACGGCTCAGCCGCAAAGTGGTAGGCCACACAAGCTCACAAAACAGAACTGCTGAAGTACGTAGCGCATAAAAATCGCATTTGCTCGATTGCAACACTCACTACCGAGTTCCAAACTGCCTCTAGAAGCAACGTCAGCACAAGAACTGTTCATTGGGAGAATCATAAAATGGGCTTCCATGGCTGAGCAGCCACACACAAGATCGACATCGGCTGGAGTGGTGTAAAGCTTGCCACCACTGGACTCTGGAGCAGTGGAAATGTGTTCTTTGGAGTGATGAGAAACACAGAGCCCTGACCTCAACCCCATCGAACACCTTAGGGATGAATTGGAATGCAGACTGCAAGCCAGGCCTGATCGCCTAACATCGGTGCCCGACCTCACTAATGCTCTTGTGGCTGAATGGAAGCAAGTCCCCGCAGCAATGTTCCAACCTCTAGTGGAAAGAGTGGAGGCTGTTATAGCAGCAAGGGGGGGCAACTCCATACGAATGCCAATGATTTTGGAATGAAATGTTTGATGAGCAGGTGTCCACATACTTTTGGTCATGTAGTGTATATCTCCTCTATGGCATCATAATACTTCACACTGCGGTTACAACTAGCTGGTATACTGTACTTACCATCCAACTTCCGCTCATTCAAATACTGCAAAGAGGATGCTGGAAAAAAAGAAAAGCGATTTGGGGACCCTGATCATTTTACACATCATGGAACTGGGTATCATAAGTTATTAGCAGTTGATACAAGTGTACCTCTACAGGCGGGTGGTGTGCCGCTCCACTGTGACGGGTGTCCAGGGACACAGCGGATGGTGGGCTCCCCCTGCAGCTCATAGCCGGTACGGCAGGAGAAGCTCAGTGTCTCCCCTGCCTGGTAGAAGGCTTTCTCTAAGCTCTGCACGCTGGTGGAGGGGGCACCAGGGTTCCTGCAGGGCTCATACTTCTCAGCTGCCAGGACACACACAGACAGACACACACCATGGCTGTCACTATGGTTGTCTCTATACTTCTTAGACAGCAGAGTACCCTTATTACATGTATAATTTCTAACATCATTACAGTTTTCCACCACTTACTTGCACAAGGTACTTACTTACACAGGTCTGCCAAATTAAAGGAAACACTTCCACACAGGTGTGGTTTCTGAGTTAATTAATCCCTAAGAGTATATTGACGCACACATATGTCAATCTAATTAACATTAAAATCCCCATAGAAATCTGTCAGTTTAAACTAGAGATCTGTTTTTTTTGCCTGGGCTGCGTCTCAATCCACCCTTCCGCATCTGCAGTGGAAAGTGGCAGAGCTAGAGCAGTGTTTGTCACACCAGGAGACATCCTAAACATCGGTCTTCTCACAAAAACATCTGTTTTGCCTACTAACTAATATGACCACTCTATGGAAAGATGAGACTCTCATGAACACGATGATGTTCCCCGTTTTGCTCTACAATCCACCACACGTGTCACAGGACTGAAGGTAACCCATACAAATCAATGTATATGGAGGTAGTTTTGTGAAAACAAATTTAAGGGGTTAAATATGTGTAAATAATATATATATATTTCCTGAGCTTTCTTATATCTCCTAGATATAGGACAAACACTTTCAAAACCATATTCCTTATGATTTATTTTTTACTGTCTTGTTTGCCATTTATAAATGGGTTATTATTATTATTAGACCATTAATAATCACCATTTATAAATGGGTTATTATTATTATTAGACTATTAATAATCACCATTTATAAATGGTGTGTGTGTGTGTGTGTGTGTGTGTGTGTGTGTGTGTGTGTGTGTGTGTGTGTGTGTGTGTGTGTGTGTCACTAAAGCTCAACCCAGTTGAACATTTATGGGAGATTCTGGAGTGGCGCCTGAGACAGCGTTTTCCACCACCGTCAACAAAAAGCACCAAATCATGGAATTTCCCACGGAAGAATGGTGTAACATCCCTCCATTAGAGTTCCAGACACTTGTAGAATATATTCCAAAGGCACATTGAAGCAGGTCTCGAGGCTAGAGGTGGCCCAACGCCAACAGAGACTTTCAATCTTCATCATTTAAATGTTATGCTTGTTGTTTTTCTTTTTATGCGCTTTGAGCTTTTTTGAAAAGTACTATACAAGTTCAAACATTTATTTATTATTATTATTATTATATCTGTAACCTAAGTATGTCTAGTAGGTGTCACGCCCTGATCTGTTTCACCTGTGTTTGTGCTTGTCTCCACCCCCCTCCAGGTGTCGCCCATCTTCCCCATTATCCCTTGTGTATTTATATCTGTGTTCTCCGTTTGTCTGTTGCCAGTTTTTTTTGTTCGTAGAACCTATCAGCGGTTTCCCCCTTGCTCCTGTCTTGTCTAAGTTCCTCTTCTGTAGTTTTTCCCGGCTTTGACCCTTCTACCTGTCCTAACCCTGCCTGCCATCCTGTACCTTTGCCCCACTACTCTGGATTACCGACCTCTGCCTGACCTGACCCTGAGCCTGCCTTCCGTCCTGTACCTTTGCCCCACTACTCTGGATTATTGACCTCTGCCTGACCTGACCCTGAGCCTGCCTGCCGTCCTGTACCTTTGCCCCTGTTGTTGTAATAAACATTGTTACTTCGACATACAGTCTGCATCTGGGTCTTACATTAAACTTGATAGTAGGTTAGGTCTACTGTCTAGCCTAGGCCTACTATGTTATGCTTGTAAATTCTTTGAGCCATTTTCTAACTTTTTTTTGTAATTCTTAATGATTTTAAATGCATTATCCATGTGTGCTTGTATTGTGTTGTAAATTATCAAATAAATCTAAACGCCTTAAGACACGATGTTGGTGTTTCCTTCATTTTGTCAGTTAGCTGTACCTCGCCTTGTTTTGCGCTATGCAAAAGTAATGATGTTTGACACTGATAGATGCAGCTATGAAAAGGCACTATCACCACAGAAATAGAATGAATAGAGCAGGCTTGGAAGCTCTAACCCTAGCAATTTGACTGGTAAACTCATGGGTAGACTCGCAATGGCTGCCTGGTATTGTGATGCGATCATTTCCATGGTAATGTGGAATGTTCTATCAACTGATGCTGGATCACCATGGTAATGTAGAATGTTCATTCAAATTATGCTAACTGATGCCGCTCATTTTTGTAATGTCAGTTGAGTTGACTCAACAAATCACAGCACAAGTTGAACGATACACTTACTGGCACAGAGTTCTCTGAGTTATCTAAAGGAATACTGCAGACTTTCAGAAAAACCATGCTGATTGTTAGAGAGGAGGACGACTATCCTGTTTGAATAAAATAAAAAACACTGTGTGTTTGTGTGTGCGTGCGTGCATGTGTGTGTATTTTACCAGATATAGTTTCCCGACTTACGGTTACACTTGGGCAGCCTCTCGCTCCACTTGGGGTTGGCTGAGTCTCTGTTGTAGCAGGTGAGCAGTGTGCTTCCAGACAGGGAGTAGCCCTTATTGCACACATACTGCACTGTCGATCCCACCATGAAGCGGGATCCCGTCACCATCCTCCGGCTGTGCTCCACATTCCCCGGGTCAGGACACGTCATCACTGATTACACAGACACAACCAGGCAGAAAACACAGGCAAATGGATAACCACTCTAATACATAACCACTACAGTACAATACATTCACAATCTTCATTATCAGTTACACCACAGGTGATCAACAGTGGTTCCCTCAATAACGTGCCAGTCTCATACAATAACCCAGTAGATGACACAGAGCCTTCTAATTAAATATCAGACATCTATCTTCTTGGTCATTAAAAATTAACATGGCTGGATATTGAAGCCATTCAGGCATTGCAGCCTACAGCCCAAGGGACACCCCAACATAAAAAATTATTACAGTTTACTATAGAATACTAGGGTACTTACTATAGAATTCTGTAGTAAAGTGTAGTATACTATGTAATACCATACTTTACACTGTAGATCATGTGTAATAATTTTGTAGTATACCCTAGAATACTATAGTAAATCCCCCAAAGAACACTGCAGTAAATAATACAGAAAGGTCTGCAAAATCACTACAGTCCACACAAACACTATACTTATTTAAATATAGTAAATACTGCAGAATTTCATTTCCATATACCCTGCCCATTCCCTTCATCTCTATTTTTGCCCACCTGAGTGAGAAACCTATATGCCAAGTATAGACCATATATTGTGTTGCCTACAGGTTATAGAAAAGAGCAGAAGAGCTGAAGTCTCCATTCATAACCCAGTTCTACCTCCTTACAGGTTATGGAAAATGTGCTCTTTTAGTATTTCTACAGTAGGTTTCCTGAAGGAGAACGTCCCACACTTCTATGTCAAAGATAAAACAAAAACACTTTAGTAAATACTACAGTAATGTCACCAAAAACACTACAGTAAATATTACAGTATACAACAGTTCGCAAAAAATACAGTATACTACAGTCAGCAAAACCACTACAGTAAATACTATGTTATATACACTACAAAAGTATGTGGACATTTGCTTGTCAAATATTTAATTCCAAAATCATTGGCATAAATATGGAGTTGATCCACCCTTTGCTGCTATAACAGCCTCCACTCTTCTGAGAAGGCCTTCCACTAAATGTTGGAACATTGCTGCGTGGACTTGCTCCCATTCAGCCACAAGAGCATTAGTGAGGTCGGGCACTAATGTTTCGGGCGATTAGGCCTGGCTCGCAGTCGGCGTTCCAATTCATCCCAAAGGTGCTCCATGGGGTTGAGGTCAGGGCTCTGTGCAGGACAGTCAAGTTGTTCCTTCCCGATCTTGAAAAAACATTTCTGTATGGACCTCGCTTTCTGCACAGGGTCATTGTCGTGCCAAAAGGGCCTTCCCCAAACTGTTGCCACAAAGTTGGAAACACAGAATCGTCTAGAATTGTGTATGCCGTAGCGTTAAGTTTTTTCTTCACTGGAACTAAGGGGCCTAGCCCAAACCAGACCATTATTCCTCCTCCACCAAACTTTACAGTTGGCACTATGCATTGGGGCAGGTACCGTTCTCCTGGCATCCGCTAAACCCAGATTTGTACATCGGACTGCCAGATGGTGAAGCGCGATTCATCACTCCAGAGAATACGTTTCCACTGCTCCAGAGACCAATGGTGGTGATCTTTACACCACACCAGCCGACGCTTGGCAATGAGCATGGTGATCTGAGGCTTGTGGCTGCTCAGCCATGGAAACCCATTTCATGAAGCTCCCAACGAACAGTTCTTGTGCTGATGTTGCTTCTAGAGGCAGTTTGGAAGTGAGTGTTGCAACTGAGGACAATTTTTACACACTACGCACTTCAGCACTCTGAGGTCTCATTCTGTGAGCTTGTGTGGCCTACCACTTCGTGGCTGAGCTGTTGTTGCTGTAAGATGTTTACACTTCACAATAACAGCACTTACAGTTGACCAGGGCAGCTCTATTAGGGCAGAAATTAGACAAACTGACTTGTTGTAAAGGTGGCATCCAATGACGGTGTCATGTTGAAAGTCATTAAGCTCTTCAGTTTGGCCATTCTACTGCAAATGTTTGTCTATGGAGATTGCATGGCGATGTACTTGATTTTACACACCTGTCTGCAACGAGTGTGGTTGAATTAGCCGAATCCACTCATTTGAAGGCGTGTCCACATACTTTTGTATATATAGTTTACTACTCTTTTTTTTGATACAGTATTTATACTATAGTAAACTCTAAATACTATATTATACTGCAGTAAATACTACAGTATTCACTCTGGATACATTCAATAGCAACATATAAAGTGTTGGTCCCATGTTTCATGAGCTGAAATATAAGATCCCAGAAATTTTCCATATGCACAAAAAGCTTATTTCTCTTCATTTTTGGGCTCCAATTTTTTTTACATCCCTGTTAGTGAGCATTTCTCCTTTCCCAAGATAATCAATTCCACCTGACGACAGGTGTGGCACATCAATAAGCTGATTAAATAGCCCGATCATTGCACATATGTGCTGGGGAAAATAAAATGCCACTCTAAAATGTGCAGTTTTGTCACGCAATGCAATGCTAAATATGTCTCAAGTTTTGAGGGAGAGTGCAATTGGCATGCTAACTGCAGGAATGTCCACCAGAGCTGTTGCCAAATAATTTAATGTTAATTTCTCAACCATAAGCTGCTTCCAACTTCATTTTTTAGAATTTGGCAGTACGTCCAACCGGCCTCACAGGCAAATCCTGTGTAACCACGCCGGCCCAGGACGTCCACATCCGTCTTCTTGACCTGCAGGATCGTCTGAGACCAGCCACCCGGACAACTGATGAAGCTCTGGGTTTGCACAACCGAAGAATTTATGCACAAACTGTCAGAAACCATCTCAGAGAAGCTGATCTGCGTGCTCGTCGTCCTCACCATGGTCTTGACCTGACTGCAGTTCGGCGTCGTAACCGACTTAGGTGGGAAAATGCTCACCTTCGATGGCCACTGGCATCCGTGAATTGTGCTCTTCTCAGTTTCATCTTTCCCGGGCAATGTTGTGAACAGAGTGGTGATGGGGTTATTGTATGGGCAGGCATAAGCTACGGACAATGAAAACAATTGCATTTTATCGATGTCAATTTGAATGCACAGAGATACCGCAACGAGATCCTGAGGCCCATTGTTGTGCCATTCATCTGCCGCCATCACCTCATGTTTCATCATGATAAGCATGGCCCCATGTTGCAAGGATTCCTGGAATTTGAAAATGTTCTTCCATGGCCTGAATACTCACAAGACATGTCAGCCATTGAGCACGTTTGGGATGCTCTGGATCGACATGAACGACAGCGTGTTCCAGTTCCCACCAATATCCAACTTCACACAGCCATTGAAGAGGAGTGGGACAAAATTCCATAGGCCACAATCAACAGCCTCATCAACTCTATGCAAAGGAGATGTGTCGCCTGCCTGAGGCAAATAGTGGTCACACCAGATACTGACTGGTTTTCTGAGCCACGCCCCCTACCTTTTTAAAAAGTTATCTGTGACCATCTGTATTCCCAGTCATGTAAAACCCATAGATTGGGGCCTAATGCATTTATTTCAATTGACTTATTTCCTTATATGAACTAAGTAAACTCTTTGAAATTGTTGCATGTTGCGTTATATTTTTGTTCAGTGTAAAAGTAGCTTTTTTATGCTCTCCTAGCTGTGCCATTGAGGAACTAGAGCAAGCACACTTATAGTTGTTTTGTTTGGAACACAACCCTGCATCCCCGCCCTCACACAATTACTGTTGTTGTCTACGCAATTCAAAAACATCCCAGTATAAATCGCAGTCCGGGTCATGTGGGTATCATTTGAAAGCCTGTTCTAATGCCAACATGACTAGTTAAGTTATTAAATATGATATTACAGTGTTAAGCCTTCACAATGCAATTGAGTGAAACAGATCATCATTTTGATGCGCGTAGAAAGGAATAATGAGTGCCTTCAGGTGTGTGTGCCGCAGCTAATTGTCTGCACAATAGACAAACATAGGCTCATTCTGTTTAGAACAGCCAAACATACGCCATTTGTCATCTTGGAACTGCATTTTTTATATTAATACTTTTTTAAAAATTGTGATTTATAAGGCGGTGCAGCAGCACCCTCAGCACCCCTACTTCCCGCGGCTATGTCAAGATGGTATTTATTATAATCCTCAATGTCTCGTCTTTCAAAATACATAGAATCCTCTTCATTTACAGCATTTCCCCCACTCAGACAACAAAACATTTGCAAAAGTTGCCCAATTAGCAGGAGGGATGAGACATTTTCTTGTCGCTCGAGGTGCTCAAATTCACAATGTCTGTCAGTCAAAATCCATACAGCGCTGTGAAGTGCAGAGCCCGAGAGCTGTTATGTCATGTATAGCAGTTACTGTGTTCCAATGTATTAGTGCTGAAATCTGCCATGTTCAACCCATATACAGTTACGAGTGTAAAGGGCTGCAGCCTTTTCACCAAACTTTCCTCTTTTCTTTTTATGTCAGATGGTCCAGCACCATCCTCAGACAATTGCTTTCATTTTTGGTATAATTCTCATTTCTGGAAAAGGCTTTAAATAAAGGTTTAAATTCAGGTCATGTGACATGATCAAACAACACAGGCTTGTTGAGGTGTCTGCAACATGTTCTCTCACCTGTAGGTGGCAGTCAAAACAGTTTGAGTTGTATGTTTCTCAGTAGACCCCTGAAGCAACAGATTTCGGGACAGCAATTATGTTCACACTAGTGGTTTATGAATGCCATTAATTAAATAATGTTCTCACTTAAAACGTCTGGTTAAATTTGGCATGACTATTGCTTTGGTGTAGCAGTGGCTGTAAAACCAAGTGGTACTAAACATGAGTATCCTGACAGTGCATTTTCCTCTGGATTTGATAACACAGGTTATCATCTGTAGGAAGTGTTGACATGTCAGCTGGTTCATGGACAAGTAACAAGTAACAGAGGGGTGAATTAGGGATTGAATGGGTGAAAGAATTATACACGTTCATTTCTGGAGTCTGAAGTATATTGAAGTCTGGCAACTTTATGCTTTTTATTGTACTGTTTTTAAAAAATGTATCACTACAATTTAATTGTTTTGAATGTTCAAGTTATTTTCAAATGTTAATAGTATTTTTTTTACATACAGATGTGCCTTGTTGAAATAAATGAATTTAGTTCCTACTGTACATACAGTACCAGTCAAAAGTTTGGACACACCTACTCATTCAAGGGTTTTTCTTTATTTTCACTATTTTCTACATTGTAGAATAATGTATAAATAATGAATTTAATAATACTATTAAATTACACATATGGAATCATGTAGAAACCTAAAAGTGTTCCAAATATATTTTATATTTGAGATTCTTCAAAGAAGCCACCCTTGATGACAACTTTGGAATTCTCTCAACCACCGAAGCAGCCAGCTACCAAGGACTGTTGGCTCTTCTTCTCCGTGGGCTAACTGAGTAAGACATTTAAGTATGTTAACCCTTGCAAGGCTGCCTGCCCAGACGGAATCCCTAGCCACATCCTCAGAGCATGTTCAGACAAGCTGAACTAAACTGAACTAAATGACTGAGTAGCACTCACTTCTGTCATCATTAAGTGCATTGAGAGACTAGTCAAGGATCATATCACCTCTACCTTACCTGACACCATAGACCCACTTCAATTTGCCTACCACCCCAAAAGATCTACAGACGATGCAATCGCCATTGTACTGCACACTGCCCTTTCCCATCTGGACAAGAGGAATACCTATCTAAGAATACTGTTCGTTGACTATAGCTCAGCATTCAACACCATAGTACCCTTCAACCTCATCATTAAGCTCTGGGCCCTGGGTCTGAACACCGCCCTGTGCAACTGGGACCTGAAGTTCCTGACTCCCAGGTGGCCCCCAGGTGGTGAAGGTAGGAAACAACACCCGCAAACACAGGGTCCCCACAAGGCTGTGTGCTCAGCCCCCTTAAGTACTGTCTGTTCACCCATGTGTGCGTGGCCACACATTCCTCCAACTCAATCATCAAGTTTGCAGATGACACAACGGTAATAATCCTGATTACCAGAGACAGCCTACATTGAGGAGGTGAGGGCCCTGGGAGTGTGGGGCCAGGAAAATTACCTCTACTCAACGTCAACAAAACAAAGGAGCTGATCGTGGACTTGGACTTGGTTCGTGGAGCACCCCCTATCCACATCGAAGGGACTGCAGTGGAGAAGGTGGAAAGCTTCAAGATCCTCTGGATTCACATCATGGACAAACTGAAATGGTCCACACAGACAGTGTGTTGAAGAAGGTGCAACAGCGGCTCTTCAACCTCAGGAGGCTGAATAATCTTGGCTTGGCACGTAAAACCCTCACAAACTTTTACAGATGCACAATTGAGAGCATCCTGTCAGGCTGTATCACCGCCTGGTACGGCAACTGCAACACCCGCAACCGCAGGGCTCTCCAGAGGGTGGTGCGGTCTGCCCAACGCATCACCGCGGGGAAACTACCTGTCCTCCAGGACACCTATAGCAGCCGATGACACAAGAAGGCCAAAAAGATAATCAAGGACTACAACCACCTGAGCCAGTGCCTGTTCACCCCACTATCATCCAGAAGGCGAGCTCAGCACAGGTGCATCAAAGCAGGGACCGAGAGACTGAAAAACATCTTCTATCTCAAGGCCATCAGACTGTTAAATAGCTATCACTAGCACCTTAGAGGCTGCTGCCCTATATACATAGTCTTGAAATCACTGGCCACTTTCATAATGGAACACTAGTCACTTTAACTTTAATGTTTACATACAGTGCCTTGCGAAAGTATTCGGCCCCCTTGAACTTTGCGACCTTTTGCCACATTTCAGGCTTCAAACATAAATATATAAAACTGTATTTTTTTGTGAAGAATCAACAACAAGTGAGACACAATCATGAAGTGGAACGACATTTATTGGATATTTCAAACTTTTTTAACAAATCAAAAACTGAAAAATTGGGCGTGCAAAATTATTCAGTGCAGCAAACTCTCTCCAGAAGTTCAGTGAGGATCTCTGAATGATCCAATGTTGACCTAAATGACTAATGATGATAAATACAATCCACCTGTGTGTAATCAAGTCTCCGTATAAATGCACCTGCACTGTGATAGTCTCAGAGGTCCGTTAAAAGCGCAGAGAGCATCATGAAGAACAAGGAACACACCAGGCAGGTCCGAGATACTGTTGTGAAGAAGTTTAAAGCCGGATTTGGATACAAAAAGATTTCCCAAGCTTTAAACATCCCAAGGAGCACTGTACAAGCGATAATATTGAAATGGAAGGAGTATCAGACCACTGCAAATCTACCAAGACCTGGCCGTCCCTCTAAACTTTCAGCTCATACAAGGAGAAGACTGATCAGAGATGCAGCCAAGAGGCCCATGATCACTCTGGATGAACTGCAGAGATCTACAGCTGAGGTGGGAGACTCTGTCCATAGGACAACAATCAGTCGTATATTGCACAAATCTGGCCTTTATGGAAGAGTGGCAAGAAGAAAGCCATTTCTTAAAGATAAGTTTGCCACAAGCCACCTGGGAGACACACCAAACATGTGGAAGAAGGTGCTCTGGTCAGATGAAACCAAAATGGAACTTTTTGGCAACAATGCAAAACGTTATGTTTGGCGTAAAAGCAACACAGCTGAACACATCATCCCCACTGTTAAACATGGTGGTGGCAGCATCATAGTTTGGGCCTGCTTTTCTTCAGGAGGGACAGGGAAGATGGTTAAAATTGATGGGAAGATGGATGGAGCCAAATACAGGACCATTCTTGAAGAAAACCTGATGGAGTCTGCAAAAGACCTGAGACTGGGACGGAGATTTGTCTTCCAACAAGACAATGATCCAAAACATAAAGCAAAATCTACAATGGAATGGTTCAAAAATAAACATATCCAGGTGTTAGAATGGCCAAGTCAAAGTCCAGACCTGAATCCAATCGAGAATCTGTGGAAAGAACTGAAAACTGCTGTTCACAAATGCTCTCCATCCAACCTCACTGAGCTCGAGCTGTTTTGCAAGGAGGAATGGGAAAAAATGTCAGTCTCTCGATGTGCAAAACTGATAGAGACATACCCCAAGCGACTTACAGCTGTAATCGCAACAAAAGGTGGCACTACAAAGTATTAACTTAAGGGTGCTGAATAATTTTGCACGCCCAATTTTTCAGTTTTTGATTTGTTAAAAAAGTTTGAAATATCCAATAAATGTCGTTCCACTTCATGATTGTGTCCCACTTGTTGTTGATTCTTCACAAAAAAATACAGTTTTATATCTCTATGTTTGAAGCCTGAAATGTGGCAAAACGTCGCAAAGTTCAAGGGGGCCGAATACTTTCGCAAGGCACTGTATTTTGCATTATTCATCTCATATGTACAGTTGAAGTCAGAAGTTTACATACACCTTAGCCAAATACATTTTTAACTGTTCTGGGGGGTAAATAGCATAGTGATGGCTCAATCAAGTCTGGTGTTATATAATGTAAATTAATTTGGTTACGTAAATAGTCAGTATATGTACAGTTGAAGTCGGAAGTTTACATACACCTTAGCCAACTACATTTAAACTCAGTTTCATAATTCCTGACATTTAATCCTAGTAAAAATTCACTGTCTAATGTCAGTTAGGATCACCACTTCATTTTAAGGAAGTGATATGTCAGAATAATAGTAGAGAGAATTATTTATTATTATTTCATCACATACCCAGTGGGTCAGACGTTTACATACACTCAATTAGTACTTGGTAGCGTTGCCTTTAAATTCTTTAACTTTGGTCAAACGTTTCCGGTAGCATTCTGGCAGAACTGAAAAAGCTTAAGGACAACAAAGTCAAGGTATTGGAGTGGCCATCACAAAGCCCTGACCTCAAATCCTATAGACAATTTTTGGGCAGAACTGAAAAGGCATGTGCGAGCAAGGAGACCTACAAACCTAACTCAGTTACACCAGCTCTGTCAGAAGGAATGGGCCAAAATTCACCCAACTTATTGTGGGAAGCTTGTGGAAGGCTACCCAAAATGTTTGACCCAAGTTAAGCAATTTAAAGGCAATGCTACCAAATACTAATTGAGTGTATATAAACTTCTGACCTACTGGGAAAGTGATGAAAGAAATAGAAGCTGAAATAAATCACTCTCTACTATTGTTCTGACATTTCACATTCTTAAAATAAGATGTGATCCTAACTGTCCTAAGACAGGGAATCTTTATGAGGATTAAATGTCAGGAATTGTGAAAAACTGAGTTGAAATGTATTTGGCTAAGGTGTATGTATGTAAACTTCCAACTTCAACTGTATGTACTTTTAAATGTCACCTCAACTGCAATCCAAGTCATTGGGTTGTGCTATAGATTAAGCACAGTGATAACAAAGTTGCTTTCTAAATATAGAATATCTGACATTCTATTTCAATTTGAACTTTGTTCTGCTTTTAAATGGTTGACAGCATAGTGATAACACATTGGGATGGGTGGTGTGCCCAGTGGGTTGTTATTTCCTAGCTTACCTTTCTCACAGCTAGGCACGTCTCCACTCCACGTCAGGTCCCACTGGCACATGAGGATCTCAGAGCCCTGCACCTCGTAACCTGGGTAACACTGGTAGGTGACCACTGTCCCATGGATCAAGTCTGGGTGGGAGGTGCTCTTCCAGCCATTAGTGATCTCTGGCAGCTCAGAGCATGTGTCGTTCCTGGGGACCTCTGTGGGTGGTGAGTCACGCGGGGGCAGGATGGAGTGAGTTGGAGGTAGAGGGGGAAGGATAGATATTGAGAGAGACAGAGATAGAATGAGCAGGGGATGTTGAGATGTTATCTTTGTCAAAAATGTCCCTCATTGCCTTCCAGGTGCCGCAGTGATCCAGGGCACTGCATCGCAGTGCTAGCTGTGCCACCAGAGACTCTGGGTTTGTGCGCCCAGGCTCTGTCGCAGCCGGCCGCGACTGGGAGGTTCGTGGGGCGATGCACAATTGGCCTAGCGTCGTCCGGGTTAGGGAGGGATATCCTTGTCTCATCGCGCACCAGCGACTCCTGTGGCGGGGGCCGGGCGCAGTGCACGCTAACCAAGGTCGCCAGGTGCACGGTGTTTCCTCCGACACATTGGTGCGGCTGGCTTCAGGTTGGATGCGGGCTGTGTTAAGAAGCAGTGCGGCTTGGTTGGGTTGTGTTTCGGAGGATGCATGACTTTCGACCTTTCGTCTCTCCCGAGCCCGTACGGGAGTTGTAGCGATGAGACAAGATAGTAACTACTAATAATTGGATACTATGAAATTGGGGAGAAAAGGGGGTTAAAAATTCAACAACAAAAAAAGTCCCTCATCTGCACATGGGTTATCCATTAATCTGAAAAATAAATTATTGATTATTGATTTCTCTAATGATATAGACTAATGAAATCTACACAGGTTGATTTATACACATCAAGTAAAGCCCAAATGCTCTGACTGTACTGCTGTGTGTGGTTAATAAAACAGATTCATGAGAGTCCAGCAGCAGAGCACAGGGAATCCGGTGGTGCGTTCTGCATGTGAATTCGGTTCTGGAGTGTGAAGAGCATGCCATCAATTTGCAGTGATTGCATACTGCACTGTGTGCCGGGCAGTGGGTGGTTTGGCACTACCCATTCTGCCCCTTTCTTCTTTCACTATGGCACACAAGGCTGGGGGTGCAGCACGCAGCAAATACAGATGATGTAGACAAAGCGCGCCACATAATTGTGTTTTTTGTGTTTGATGTCCCATAATCCTATGCACCGGTGGCCGTTCAGAGGGAAAAGACAGCAGATAAAGCCCTGCTTTTCATCTTGTATCCTGCCGTTCTCTCTTTGCGGTATTACTTTCTATTTAGTAATAATCTACCTCTATCTAACTGGTTGCTAACAGCAGCCCGTTTTTGGAGTCTCTCTTTTTAGCCAAGGGAATTTTATTAGAATTTTGTTGCCTGTGATAGTATAAAAAAAAAAATACAACACTGTATTCTGTGTACTGTATGGACAATTTTGCCATAGGAGAATAGAGGCTTTATCTTTTATCTTCCAATAACTCTTCCATTAAAGTATTTCTCAGAAAACCGTGTGCAGGTACAACTAAACAGTATCTGAGTAATGTCTCACCAAAGAAGTGGACCACGAAGCCGTTGCCATAGCCGTAGATGTTGGTAGCAGGGTCCGACTGGAACTGGATGGTGACATCAGCCATGGAGGTGTAGAGCTTGAAGCGAGACCTGGTGCCACTGTACTGACCCAAGATGTTAGCTGTTAGGTCATCACCGTCGTAAAAGGTCAACAGGTCATTCTTACCCACATTGAGCCTGCAAGGAGAGAGAAAGGCAGGAGTCAGTCAACACATCGGAAAAACTGAGGGTCTAATTTATATCTGCATATAGAAGAAAAAAAGTGTGACAGAGCACATATCACAGCAGAGGAATACTTCATTTTCTCCAAAAAGTGACTCCTGAAAAATTATACCAATTCATGTTTCATGTTTCTGTCAAAATACAACTGCAGAGAACTGTCATGGAGGGTGAGAGACATCTTGCAGGAAAATGTCAGAGCTTTATGGGAAATCTAAATTCTGTTTACATTGGATGGATCTGATGTGAAATAAACACAAAATAATTCAGCATTAATTTGCCTCTGTTTGACTCCTCTCCACAAAGCTCTCTCTCTTCCATGAATATGTACTGGAAGATGTATTTGCCAAAGTGAAAGTATAATGAGAACTCACAATTCCTCATTGCCATTCACTCAGGGGGAACTGCATAGTTTACCCCCATGGGCAAATGAGATTGCTGAATAATGCCTAACTGTTGAGTGGTATTGATATATGGTAGGTAGAGGGAAAGAGACTCAAACTGGAGAGGTCCTAGAAAGGGTCACATGGTTGAGAGAATAAGATACATGAGTAACCAATTAATCATACTAAGAAAAATAAAATGCATCATAAGAAGAAAATAGAGTAAACAATGGAAGAAGACCAAATGCTGAAGGAGGATGGACTCCATCTGAGCAGGTCATTGTATAGATAAATACTGTCATTATATCAATGGCAGGAATAGGCCCTGTTTTCCATCATCATTGCTGCAACGTATTTCCATGATGACACACACATAAAACCTGTCACAGCTTGACTTGAGGGCTCAGCTGCCTCGGCCTAACTTCTGAATTCATTAACCTTTCCAGAGGACTTAGACTCATTGCCCTCTCTCTTTCTGGAGCAAGAGCAAAGCTTGACCTTTATTCAAAGAAGAAAGAGGAGAAAGAATGGAGAAAGAATGGAAAAATAAGCAGTGAAAAACTCTAGTCCCCCATAGATGATTTCAGCAGAGAGAGAAAGCTCCAGTGATCAGTGTGCACCTTGGAGCAGGTGTCAGAATAGCTTTGCAGATGTCTGTTCCGCCCACGGAGGAGCCATGTTACTATTCACAGCCTATGTGTAGGAGATCCCTTAAAAAGGACAAATCCACCCAAAACCACTCATTCCTATAATTTAAATAACACTAATATGTGAGAACATTATGTTTCATTTTGTCGGTATAAGGTTGGTAGCAACGTTTGAAAATCATTATGGAAATCTGTTGCAGCTCAAGTCGACTACAAAACCCACAATGCAATCTCTCTGTACAGATGCCCTAGCTGTAATTTGATCATCCTGTTGTTGGCGGAATTTTCCAGTCCTGAAAGTAACGCAAACTTGTATAGTATTAGACTGTTTCATGCCAAAAATAAGAGGGTTAAATACATGTGCTTAGACTCTTATGTGTTAAATTACACATTTCTTGAGGTAGGAATATGGAGAAAAAAAATATCCTCAATGGCTCATTCGAGAGAAGACAACCTCCCACGTCACGACATCGGCCAGCTTCACGATCTAAAAGCTGTTTTCCTATTCACTTCCAGTGTAGTGAGAGTGGCTTTATCACAATGCTATGTCATACTGGCCAAAGTTCTGCCTGCTTGAACGACAATAGCTCAGATACACATGAAAACATGAAATTAACCAGGGAATCGATAGAACATCGCTCAGAGATGCACAAAAACAATATAACATTCAAAATGGGTGAATCTTTCCTTTAAGAGCGATAAAGGAGGGTGGCTCCGTTCTCCAGATAGCCATGGGTAAGAGCAATCTTCTTGTACCTTTCAATCACCCGTCTCTTGCATCCGCTACAATACCTGGATGCAGAATCAATTTAATTTACATGAGAGAGTGCACGTTACTTTTCAGAGGATGGGCACGTGTAGGACGTACTATGCTACCTCTGCTCTCCTTCATAGCTCCTTGTAAGGTGAATACTAACACTTTACTGTGTGTGTGTGTGTGTGTGTGTGTGTGTGTGTGTGTGTGTGTGTGTGTGTGTGTGTGTGTGTGTTTGTGTGTGTGCACGCGTACATCTGTCTGTGAGTGTCTCTATGTTGATGGATTGTGGCAGACCATTTCAATACATTGCTTAAGCTCTTATTAAACGGGGCGATGCCCACAGGGCATCTTAGCAAGGAGGTAGGCCACTGTGTGCCAACCCAGTCTGCCTGCGGACAGATCTGGGCTTAACTAACTCGCCTTCAACTCCAGAATACAAATCAGGGATGGCAAAGACGGAGATCCAAACAAGGTGAAGCCTGACAAAGTACTCCCTCTAGTCTGCAGGACAGGCACAAAATCAAATTAGATCTCCATTTTACCACTATAACCCTGGGTCGAGGCACTCCAACAGCAAACGCCTGTAGGATGCATGGGAATGAGAGGTTATGGAATCGACAGGTTTGACATGGATCGGATGCCTTATTAAGCCAGTGTTTAAGTCCACTGATCCAAATAATCACGGGCAAACAACACCATGCACCAGCATGAAGACCAGTAACGTTACACGTGCACCTTGAAATAGTACTTTATGGTGTTATTTGCCTATGTATGTAAAAGGCATTGGACCAGAAGCTGACAGACCCTTTATTGCCCTGTCAGATACACAAGGGTAGATTCAGAGTGATGGGATGTGATGCTATGTCAATAACAACAAATGAGCCTCGGGCAAAAGTGGAGTAAGCCTGTGGGAAGCTCTGTTGCCGCACCTCCTCAGAAATGTTGCCGCACCTCCCCCCACACACGTACACACACACACTTTGTTGCTTTCACACAAGTGTACAGGTACTTGAGATTGAGATTTTTCTCAGGGATCCAGCTGCTGTAAAAGCAGTTTTCCTCTGCAGAAATAGAAGCATGAAAAACAGCTGGTCAGAATAAAGAGCATTGTGTAGTATCTTCATTTCCCTGTCTCCATGAGAGGAAAAAAGCTTGAGGCAGGCAGAAGCTGAGCAGAAAGTAATTACTTACACCTCAATCTCAGAGGTGTTGGACAGCTCAAATTTAACTTGGATTGGAATACTAGCATGCTGCCATGAATGTAGGCATTCTCTAGAAGTGTATCTGTGGACCCATGGAGCAGCTCTCTCAGTGGATGTGTCCAGTCATGAGAGACTGTGGAAGGCTGTGTGCTGCCCTGGTCCAGTGGCATGCTGGCTCTGGTGGGCTGGGCTGAGAGGTTGGGACACTTTCTAAGCAGAGAACCACCAAACACCCGTTCCATTGTTTGAATTCCTCTCCTAGATTTAATGTAAAAACAGTCATGGCTGACAGAGCCTCCCTGGCTGTTCCAGACACAGTGAACACCTCTGAGATGGTAAGTAAACACAGCTCTTGCCTCTCAACCCCGGATTTATCTGGACTTTTGTTATTTTTAAACAATTAAATGGAATGAGGTTCTCTTTTTAATTAGAAAGTTAAATATTGGTTTTTAAAGGCCAGGGCTTTGGTGCCTGGGCCAGGGAGCATATGAAAAATGACTTATTAATGACAATCCTGCCAAATCCCTGTGCCCCCGAGGGCATCACTCACACAACGCTGCCCTGCGTACAGGCACCCTGCCAGCTGGAGAGGAAGAGGAGAGGGAAGAGGGGAGGAGACATTCCAAAGTACAGAGGACCACCATCAGTCTAGATCCATCTCTTTATGATGACTATAACCTACAGCACTGACAGTTGCAAAACAGATGCATGAGCCAGTTATCATAGTCAGTAATTCACATGCAATTCCAGGAGCCTCCACTAGAGGGTTTATTTAGACATAGTGACCAATACAGTGTAAAATATTTGGATGACATTTTACATTTTTAATGACTCATTCTCCTTAAAATAATTGTAAATAATTACAGTATTATGGAAATATTCTAATATCCCTTTATAGGTTAATAATGACTTATATGTTATCAAATATTCAATCAAATATATTTTCCAGAATGCATCAAACGCTATAGAATGGAAGGGATCAAAATAGTCTCCTGACAAAAAATAAATAAAAAATACTGTGTGACATGTTTGAGTTTTAATCTGGATATGTGGAATGGTATCGGTATTCTTTGAATTGGATACACACCATGGAAAGCAGAATTTGAATTGGAAACACACCACGGAAAGCAGAATTTGAATTGAATTTGAATTAAAGGAAAGAAAAAATGTAAGCATTTGCAACGTATTACGGCAAATGCTTACATTTTTTCTTTCCTTTAATTCAAATTCAATTCAAATTCTGCTTTCCATGGTGTGTATCCAATTCAAATTCTGCTTTCCATGGTGTGTATCCAATTCAAATTCTGCTTTCCGTGGTGTGTATCCAATTCAAATTCTGCTTTCCATGGTGTGTATCCAATTCAAATTCTGCTTTCCATGGTGTGTATCCAATTCAAATTCTGCTTTCCGTGGTGTGTATCCAATTCAAATTCTGCTTTCCATGGTGTGTATCCAATTCAAATTCTGCTTTCCATGGTGTGTATCCAATTCAAATTCTGCTTTCCATGGTGTGTATCCAATTCAAATTCTGCTTTCAATTCATGGTTGAATTGAATTAAATTCTGAAATTCATTAATTGACCCTGGTAGCTAGCTGCTGTATGTATGGAGGTTGTTATTGGTGAAACGACACTTACATCTTCACCTGGCCTCTACCGTAGACATGCCATCCTGTACCCGGCGGTGTGAGTCACAGGCAGGTGTGCATGACTGCCACCTGTGCTCCTGCCCGACTGTCCATGCCCCAAGTGTGCCGTTTTAATGAGCACTGAGCCAGCCCTCCTAGTTTGGCCTAAATTAATTAATCAGTCCTCATTATGCACACTGTTCCTCAGTAATTGCGAGCACAGGCACAGTGATGAATGATAATAGAGGAGAGAAAGGATTCTCATTAACAGGGAAAAGTGTGAGCCCACCCTTATAATGAACCCGCTCCCACCCATCAGAGGTCTTTCCCTTCCTGTTACTCACACATACACAGGTAGCCGCTCTCACTTATACGCCTCTCTCTCGCGCTCTTTCTCGCTCTGGGACAGAGAGCACACTGGGGACTCCCCACCCAAGACAAGACCAGCAGACTCATTTCAGATAAATGGCCAACAGTGTGACGGTGGGGTATTGCAGGGTCAGGGAAGAAGTGGGTTTCTGCCATGTATGCATGCCTGACCAGGTTGGAGCTTAGCTGGAGTTGGGTAGAGCAGGATCAATTTAATGGAAGCTTATGTGGCTAAGAATGATACCGAAATTCAAGGACCAGGGAACTTAGTCAGTCAGTAAACTCTCTAAAGATTTTCACAGCCTTATACAAACAAATTAGTGAATTTTCTTAAAGCTAAAATAAAATAAAAAATAAGTTATTGTATTGTCACATATACCATATAGGTGCAGTGAAAAGGGTTGTTTTTACAGGGTCAGCCATAAACAGTATCTTAGCTAGACTGTTTTCAGATGCATCAGTTGCTATTGTACTGATTGAGATGCTCTCGAGCAACATGACCCCTAACCAAAGTATCTAAAATGTTATTTAAACACCAAGCCCATCAAATAAACGCCACTTGGCTTTATTTTCCCCCCTTACTACAGTGCCTTGCGAAAGTATTCGGCCCCCTTGAACTTTGCGACCTTTTGCCACATTTCAGGCTTCAAACATAAAGATATAAAACTGTATTTTTTTGTGAAGAATCAACAACAAGTGGGACACAATCATGAAGTGGAATGACATTTATTGGATATTTCAAACTTTTTTAACAAATCAAAAACTGAAAAATTGGGTGTGCAAAATTATTCAGCCCCTTTACTTTCAGTGCAGCAAACTCTCTCCAGAAGTTCAGTGAGGATCTCTGAATGATCCAATGTTGACCTAAATGACTAATGATGATAAATACAATCCACCTGTGTGTAATCAAGTCTCCGTATAAATGCACCTGCACTGTGATAGTCTCAGAGGTCTGTCAAAAGCGCAGAGAGCATCATGAAGAACAAGGAACACACCAGGCAGGTCCGAGATACTGTTGTGAAGAAGTTTAAAGCCGGATTTGGATACAAAAAGATTTCCCAAGCTTTAAACATCCCAAGGAGCACTGTGCAAGCGATAATATTGAAATGGAAGGAGTATCAGACCACTGCAAATCTACCAAGACCTGGCCGTCCCTCTAAACTTTCAGCTCATACAAGGATAAGACTGATCAGAGATGCAGCCAAGAGGCCCATGATCACTCTGGATGAACTGCAGAGATCTACAGCTGAGGTGGGAGACTCTGTCCATAGGACAACAATCAGTCGTATATTGCACAAATCTGGCCTTTATGGAAGAGTGGCAAGAAGAAAGCCATTTCTTAAAGATATCCATAAAAAGTATCGTTTAAAGTTTGCCACAAGCCACCTGGGAGACACACCAAACATGTGGAAGAAGGTGCTCTGGTCAGATGAAACCAAAATTGAACTTTTTGGCAACAATGCAAAACGTTATGTTTGGCGTAAAAGCAACACAGCTCATCACCCTGAACACACCATCCCCACTGTCAAACATGGTGGTGGCAGCATCATGGTTTGGGCCTGCTTTTCTTCAGCAGGGACAGGGAAGATGGTTAAAATTGATGGGAAGATGGATGGAGCCAAATACTGGACCATTCTGGAAGAAAACCTGATGGAGTCTGCAAAAGACCTGAGACTGGGACGGAGATTTGTCTTCCAACAAGACAATGATCCAAAACATAAAGCAAAATCTACAATGGAATGGTTCAAAAATAAACATATCCAGGTGTTAGAATGGCCAAGTCAAAGTCCAGACCTGAATCCAATCGAGAATCTGTGGAAAGACCTGAAAACTGCTGTTCACAAATGCTCTCCATCCAACCTCACTGAGCTCGAGCTGTTTTGCAAGGAGGAATGGGAAAACATTTCAGTCTCTCGATGTGCAAAACTGATAGAGACATACCCCAAGCGACTTACAGCTGTAATCGCAGCAAAAGGTGGCGCTACAAAGTATTAACTTAAGGGGGCTGAATAATTTTGCACGCCCAATTTTTCAGTTTTTCATTTGTTAAAAAAGTTTGAAATATCCAATAAATGTCGTTCCACTTCATGATTGTGTCCCACTTGTTGTTGATTCTTCACAAAAAAATACAGTTTTATATCTTTATGTTTGAAGCCTGAAATGTGGCAAAAGGTCGCAAAGTTCAAGGGGGCCGAATACTTTCGCAAGGTACTGTAGCTCTGATTTTGCTCATATCTACTTCATTGAGGAACAATGTACTTACTATGACTGTGATACAGTGGGGCAAAAAAGTATTTAGTCAGCCACCAATTGTGCAAGTTCTCCCACTTAAAAAGATGAGAGAAGCCTGTCATTTTCATCATAGGTACACTTCAACTATGACAGACAAAATGAGAAAAAAAATCCAGAAAAATCACATTGTAGGATTTTTAATGAATTTATTTGCAAATTATGATGGAAAATAAGTATTTGGTCAAAAACAAAAGTTTATCTCAATACTTTGTTATATACCCTTTGTTGGCAATGACAGAGGTCAAACGTTTTCGGTAAGTCTTCACAAGGTTTTCACACACTGTTGCTGGTATTTTGGCCCATTCCTCCATGCAGATCTCCTCTAGAGCAGTGATGTTTTGGGGCTGTTGCTGGGCAACACGGACTTTCAACTCCCTCCAAAGATTTTCTATGGGATTGAGATTTGGAGACTGGCTAGGCCACTCCAGGACCTTAAAATGCTTCTTACGAAGCCACTCCTTCGTTGCCCGGGCGGTGTGTTTGGTATCATTGTCATGCTGAAAGACCCATGCCCTTGCTGATGGAAGGAGGTTTTCACTCAAAATCTCACGATACATGGCCCCATTCATTATTTCCTTTACACGGATCAGTCGTCCTGGTCCCTTTGCAGAAAAGCAGCCCCAAAGCATGATGTTTCCACCCCCATGCTTCACAGTAGGTATGGTGTTCTTTGGATGCAACTCAGCATTCTTTGTCCTCCAAACTCGACGAGTTGAGTTTTTACTAAAAAGTTGTTATATTTTGGTTTCATCTGACCATATGACATTCTCCCAATCTTCTTCTGGATCATTCAAATGCTCTCTAGCAAACTTCAGACGGGCCTGGACATGTACTGGCTTAAGCAGGGGGACACGTCTGGCACTGCAGGATTTGAGTCCCTGGCGGCGTAGTGTGTTACTGATGGTAGGCTTTGTTACTTTGGTCCCAGCTCTCTGCAGGTCATTCACTAGGTCCCCACGTGTGGTTCTGGGATTTTTGCTCACCTTTCTTGTGATTATTTTGACCCCATGGGGTGAGATCTTGCGTGGAGCCCCAGATTGAGGGAGATTATCAGTGGTCTTGTATGTCTTCCATTTCCTAATAATTGCTCCCACAGTTGATTTCTTCAAACCAAGCTGCTTACCTATTGCAGATTCAGTCTTCCCAGCCTGGTGCAGGTCTATAATTGTGTTTCTGGTGTCCTTTGACAGCTCTTTGGTCTTGGCCATAGTGGAGTTTGAAGTGTGACTGTTTGAGGTTGTGGACAGGTGTCTTTTATACTGATAACAAGTTCAAACAGGTGCCATTAATACAGGTAATGAGTGGAGGACAGAGGAGCCTCTTAAAGAAGAAGTTACAGGTCTGTGAGAGCCAGAAATCTTGCTTGTTTGTAGGTGACCAAATACTTATTTTCCACCATAATTTGCAAATAAATTCATTAAAAATCCTACAACGTGATTTTCTGGATGTTATTTCTCATTTTGTCTGTCATAGTTGAAGTGTACCTATGATGAAAATTACAGGCCTCTCTCATCTTCTTAAGTGGGAGAACTTGCACAATTGGTGGCTGACTAAATACTTTTTTGCCCCACTGTATGTGGTTGTCCTACTTATCTTAAGATGAATGCACTAACTGTAAGTCGCTCTGGATAAGAGCTCCTGCTAAATGACTAAAATGTAAAATGTGGAATATTAGGGACGTGTTTGTCACTGGCACACCATTTGCCGCTATCATTCCCTTCCATCTGTGGCTCTCATTTGATGTGCCTCACTTATAATGATCCATATGCCAGTGGACAAATCAGAGAGTATGATGAGAAAGGTCAGCCATTTTGGTCAGGGAGTTGGTCAACCATGGTTTTCCAGTGCTGTGATAAGATATTGTGTAAAATAATTTATTTAATGCAGTGTATGTTTGTTAGGTAGCTACCTACCGAAATCAGTAGATGATAGGACTTAGACAAGTTGTAAATGCAACAATTACTGATATTGTATCATATAATAGCACAGTCAGCTTTTTCTTTTACAATCTCTTTACATATATTTTAGATGCAATTTATACAGAAAATGTGTATAAAACCCATATAAACTGTATTCATGATTATATGACAATATTTTAGGTTGACAATCATTTTATTACATCATTTCTGATGTATCACATGCCTTTGTTTTATTCTCCTGTGTAAGTAAATTCAGGATTATGTCTCTACTGCCATTTATTCCAATTAGATGGTTTGGATTTCTCCCTGACCAATATGGCTGACATTTTTACCCCATTCTGGAACTTAGAGGGTTTCTGGCATCCCCCTCTAGTAATTCAATAGGATCTTTGCACATTTTTCTCTCTGCCCCATGGCAATACGTGTAGAAGCACAAGAAAATTGCTTTAAAACAGCAAACTTTTCTCTAAGTCTCATGGCAAAATGTGTAGAATAGCATGAGATTAGCTATAAAACTGCACATGTTTCTATTTGCCCCATGTGTAGAATTGTAGGAAGTTAGCAGTTTCGGGTTGGGGGGGCAGACCTCTGCGGTGCACCACTGTGTGAGCTTCACTCTGCCCAGCAGGGAGAATGCTGGGTAAGACTGACCATGTGAGGAGGAGGCCAAGGTCCCTTCTATCTGTTTCTCCTCTCTATCAGTCTCTCTATCTCTCTGTCTCTCTATCCGTCTCCTTGATGCAGTGGCTGCTGAGCTGTGAGGAAACTTAAAGGACCAGTGCTCCTTTCACTAATTTTAAACAACTTTCAAGACAATTTTCACTCACTACATAAGAATAAAAGCATTGTACATGCTGATGAAAAGTAGCAGATAATGAGGGTGTTTGTCTGCCAGCCTACATGTCGTAGCATCTCAGACTTTATTACGTCAACAGTTTAAATCAGCCAGCATTGGCAGTGACATCTACTACCCTAATGAAATAACATAATGATGGAACAATAGATTGGCAGATGATAACAAATGAGCAGATATTAATCATGACACCAAATTACTATGTCTGCATGACTAATGTACTGACAGCAGGCAAGCAGACACTGCAGCAGCCCCTCAATCAATGGTAGTGAGAGGAAGCCCAGTGGCCGGCAGGGTGAGAAGATCGATTCTGCAAATTTTGTCACTGATGAAACACTTGATCTCAAAACAGTTTTCTGTTTCCAAAAATAAAATATGTTATGGACAGAGTGGACTAAGTTTTGTTGACTTTACCCTTTGCCAAAGTTTTTAAAAATTGCGTTGTTTAGAAGGAGTGCAAAGGCGAATTGAGTAGGCGTTCCCTAATGGAAATATGCAGATGATGCTAGAAGGGGCCAATAGGATCTGGCTAGCTGGTGCTTTGCTCTGCCCACCTCCTTGCTTGTTCTGCCCACTATGACTAATTTGGTCCTATTGGAAACGACAGGCTCTGGTCTATCTTGGTTTAGTTATACAAATATTTGATGTAGTATTCCTGCATGTTTAATGTTCCCGCGTGATAGTGTATACTATGGTAGGAGATTGAATACTATAGTATTCTCTGTAGTGTTTTTAGATGACTTTTGAGGACTGAAGTCTACAAAACACTAGAGTGAATACCGTAGTATTTACTGTAGTATACTGTACACATTACTGTAGTGTTTTTGCAGACTAGAATATTGCAGTATTTACTGTAGTGTTTTTGCAGAATGTAGTATAATGCAGCATTTACTGTAGTTTTTTGCAGACAGTCATATTTACTGTAATGTTTTTAGGGACATTACTGTGGTATTTACTAAAGTGTTTTTGTTTTAGTATCTTTTTTAGTACCTAATGGAGAAATGCTAAAAGTGCACATTCTCCATAACCTGTAGCCAGGTCAGGGTTTACTTTTACTCTCTTCAATAACCTGTAGGAAACACAATTTATGATCTATACTTTGCATGTAGGTTTCTCATTTATGGGTGGCACAAATTGTGATATGGGGGAGGGGAATGGGCAGGATAAATGCAAAAAAGATACTGGAGTATTTTTTTAAAATCTTGTTTTTGTGGACTGTAGTGTTTTTGTTGTTGATAATACTGTAGTATTTACTATAGTATTCTAGCGTATGCAAAATACACATGATCGAGGGATGCAATTGTGTGTAGTATAGTATTCTACAGTACTACAGTTTACTACAGAATTCTATAGTAAGTACTGTGGTATTCTATAGTAAACTGTTGCATTCTATAGTAAACTGTAGTATTTTTATTTATTTAACCTTTATATAACTAGGCAAGCCAGTTTTTGCCTTTACCTCCCTTATCTCACCTCATTTTCTCACATCGTATATAGACTTGTTTATACTGTATTATTGACTGTATGTTTGTTTTACTCCATGTGTAACTCTGTGTCGTTGTATGTGTCGATAAAGCAAAGCAGTTCTTGGCCAGGTCGCAATTGTAAATAAGAACTTGTACTCAACTTGCCTACCTGGTTAAATAAAGGTGAAATAAAAAATACATTTAAAAAAGATACAAATTCTTATTTATATTGAAAGCCTACCTCGGCCAAACCCTAATGACGCTGGGCCAATTGTGCGCAGCCTAATGGGACTCTCAGTCACGGTCGGTTGTGATAGAGCCTGGAATCGAACCAGGGTCTGTAGTGACGTCTCTATCACTGAGATGCAGTGCCTTAGACCTTTCAATGCTCCTGTGCTACTGCTTCAGGCAAAAACATGATTCACATGTGATGAGAAGAAACATGTACCTTATACAATCTCATGGGAGTTAAGCTGCTATATTCTCTGTGGACAGCATGCAGCCAGCGTATGAAACCCATATGAACTTGTTTGACTGCCAAGAGTAAACATCACATATGCATGTGCACACACGCACACACACACAGTGTGAAACTTTGTGAGACATTAAAGAGACTTCACTCAGGAAGATAAGGGAGTCAGGCAGGCTCTCTGATCATGTCCAACTAAACTGGTCCATTCTCTTGGTGGAGTGCTCTGAAGAGACAGCAGAGGATCAGCAGAGCACAAAAAAAACTATCGGAGGGGCCGAGGCCTACTGAAAGTGCTGCAGGAGGGTTTGTGTGTGTTTAAGTGGTGAATTAACGTTGTTGGGAGAGCTGGATAAGTGGCTCGGAGTGGTCTCACTGCCAGAGCATATTCTGAAAGCCAACTATGAGACACACACCAGGGAAAGGGAGAGCATGGAGGCTTACTGGCTAATCTGGTCAGAGAGTGTGCTGGAAGCTGTGCTGAATATTCAATGGACTGGATGAAAACATAGATTTAATTTCTGACTACAACATCAGTAGCAATGCTTTCCCTTTAGGATAGTTCCACATTCAGAGATTTTGCCTCCTGAACTTGCAGTATTCTTTTGCCTATGTTTGAGAGTGTGTATGTGCAAGGGTATGTGAGTGTTTGTGTATGTAGTGAAAATGTCTCTTACCCTATGCAGCATAACTTGAAATAGATCTATCTACTCTTTAAAATGTTAATGAAGAAGAAGGCTGTGACCTTAAATGATATGAGATTGATTTGAACTTCAGTGTGACCTCTGCTGCCATTGAAGCGGAGAGCTGGCACTTACACTTGGATGTCTAGCATGATCCTCTTGTCCTCTTCCACGTGGATGCCCCAGATGCAGTCCTGGCCCTTGTCGTAGGCCTCGGGCCAGTTTGGAGAAAGAACCACACCGGCTGAATCTGTGATCTCACCACTACACACAGCTGGGCCACACACATAAGCACAGTCAAGTCCAAACACTGAGAAACACATTAATACTTGGCCAACACTCTCAAAAAGTAAAAAAAGAAAAACACCTACATACAAACGGACACAGTGTACGCCCAGTACTCACAGTATAGCCATCTTCAAATAGGAAAAACAAGTGATCAGTGATTGAAAATCTTAACTGTCAGTGCCAGCTGAGCTGATGATATTTGAATAATATCTGGTTTTGATGTTGGTCTGTTGACTGTGGAACATCTTTTAAAGGCCATGTGAATTCACAGGGGTAAAGAAAAGACTGTCATGAAAGAGTATCACTGCTGAACAGAATACCATTCATAATGACTTTCCATGCTCCTTGAGGGAGCCTAAGAGTGTTGGTCTAGAACTGTTACAAACTGCTAACGCTGAAAAATATAGTTCTCTGGCCCTGAACAGCAGAAATGAAATCCTTTCATTTCTACCTTTGCCGAAGAGGTGTAAAATCATGGGTAGTGTGGTGTGGGACAGCGCGGGGGAAAAGTGGATAAAACAAGGGTTAGAAGTCAGTGTGCGTGTCTGTGGGGGAGAGAGAGGTATCCCTAGGTCTTTATTGTGGCTGGGGTTCCTAGATCGTACTCCAGTTGCTGAGAGAGAGAGAGAGAGAGAGAGAGAGAGAGAGAGAGAGAGAGAGAGAGAGAGAGAGAGAGAGAGAGAGAGAGAGAGAGAGAGAGAGAGAGAGAGGGGGATGGTGAAAGAGAGAGATAAGCAGGGAGAGAATGAATAAAACTGGGCTTTGGCTTCTAAAGCTGTGCACTGGCTCCTAACTCAGGTCTTGGGAGACTGGGGTAGCTGGCTTTATTGTGGCTGGGGTTCCTAGATTGGCTAATTCTCTATCAGCAAATTGAGTACAAACTTGAGCTGATGAAATCCTGTGGACTGGGTTTTTAATGGAATGAGGACTCACCCCTGCAGGCTGGCTCTGTCTCATTCCACTGGGGGTTTTCTGCATCCACACACTCGATGATGACTGAGCCCTGCTCCAGAGTGTAGCCCGGGTCACAGGCAAACTCCACCACCGCACCCACACCGCAAGCTGTGTTACTGCTAGTGAAGTTGCCATATTTCACAAAGGGCCCATAGCATGTGCCCTTCGCAAAAGCTGTGGGAAGGTGGATTATTTGTTATATTAAGTCAACATCAATCCTCAATTTGACCTTCTTTAGGAAAAGGTAAAGACATATCAGTGTTGATTCTTTGAAGCATGTTTTCTAGTATAATTCTATTAAGTTAATGTAGTCAACACACACACATACGAGACACACTCACACACATTGCATCAGTACCTTCATATCTGATGGCTGCTCCTGTGGAAGTGACAGTCCCGTCTGTGGTGAACTCTACAAAGAGGTGACGTCCTGTGCTCACCACGCCCTCATTGGGCAGGTACTCCACCTCATAGGAGTCATACACCAGAGGCGAGTCAATGTTGTTCCCATTCTTTATTAGGAGTCTAAAAAACAGTCAAAAACTTTGCATAATAAAAAGGGTGAAGGGAAAATGGGACACTTTGATTTGTCATTGAGGACTAAGAGAAACATCAAAAGGGAGTGGTGAGTGGTTCTGAAGTGGCGCTCAGTGTTTCATCATTGGCTGTAATAAACCTGTGATAACATTCTCATCAACTCAGCAGCCAGCGACTTCATTAAATGTCCATTTGTTACATAGCCTTGAGACAGTAGTTATGGTACAAAAAATGTAATTAAATCTCGGCTCCCGCGTCTGACTGGCCTGTGTAGTCCCTCAATTAATTTGCATTAGGGAATACAGTTAATGATTTGAAATGACATAAAGCCGTATCAATTCCATCCAAGTCACTCCCATATGGGATTTAGTCGCCTAACCTAAGCAAACATGTCCTTGCAATATATGGAGTAAAGTTGGGCGTTGTTATCCAGTGTTGTATCGCGTTCTGACAACCGGATGTAAAACCCATCATACAGTGCCTTGCAAAAAAGCTTGGCGTTTTTCCTATTTTGTTGCATTACAACCTGCAATTTAAATTGAATTTTATTTGGATTTCATGTAATGGACATACACCAAATAGTCCAAATTACTGAAGTGAAACGGAAAAAAATAACTGTTTAAAAAAATGTGTTTAAAAAAAAATACGGAAAAGTGGTGCGTTATTATGAATTCACCCCCTTTGCTATGAAGCCTCTAAATAAGATCAGAAATAACTTCAGATGTCACATAATTAATTAAGTAAAGTCCACCTGTGTGCAATCTAAGTGTCACATGATCTGTCACATGATCTCAGTATATATACACCTGCTCTGAAGGGCCCCAGAGTCTGCAACACCACTAAGCAAGGGGCACCATCAAGCAGACGGCACCATGAAGACCAAGGAGCTCTCCAAACAGGTCAGGGACTAAATTGTAGAGAAGTACAGATCAGGGTTGGGTTATAAAAAATATCAGAAACTTTGAACATCCCATTGACCACCATTAAATCCATTATTAAAAAAATGAAAGAATATGGCACCAAAACAAACCTGCCAAGAGAGGGCCGCCCACCAAAACTCACGTACTAGGCAAGGAGGGCATTAATCAGAAAGGCAACAATGAGACCAAAAATAACCCTGAATGAGCTGCAAAGCTCCACAGCGGAGATTGGAGTAGCTGTCCATAGGACCACTTTAAGCTGTACACTCCACAGAGCTGGGCTTTACAGAAGGGTGGCCAGAAAAAAAGCCATTGCTTAAAGAAAAAATAAGCAAGCATGTTTGGTGTTCGCCAAAAGGCATGTGGGAGACTCCACAAACATTTGGAAGAAGGTACTCTGGTCAGATGAGACTAAAATGTAGCTTTTTGGCCATCAAGGAAAACCACGATGTCTAGCACAAACCCAACACCTCGCAACACCCCGAGAACACCATCCCCACAGTGAAGAATGGTGGTGGCAGCATCATGCTGTAGGGATGTTTTTCCATCGACAGGGACTGGGAAACTGGTCAGAATTGAAGGAATAATGAATGGCGCTAAATACAGGGAAATTCTTAAGGGAAACCTGTTTCAGTCTCCCAGAGATTTGAGACTGGGACGGAGCTTCATCTTCCAGCAGGACAATGACCCTAAGCATACTGCTATAGCAACACACAAGTGGTTTAAGGGTAAACATTTAAATGTCTTGGAATAGCCTAGTCAAAGCCCAGACCTCAATCCAATTGAGAATCTGTGTTGTACACCAGTGGAACCCATCCAACTTGAAGGAGCTGGAGCAGTTTTGCTTTGAAGAATGGGCAAAAATCCCAGTGGCTAGATGTGCCAAGCTTATAGAGACATACCCCAAGAGACTTGCAGCTGTATTTGCTGCAAAAGGTGGCTCTACACACACACACACACACACTTTTCCCCGATGCCTTGAGATGGATGAAATCATACCTTGAAGGCAGTTCCCAGCATGTCAGAGTGAGCAATGAGCTGCTACCCATTCTCAGCTATGATGTGGGAATGCCCCAAGGGTCAATACTGGGGCCCCTCCTGTTCAGCCTGTACATTCATGATCTGCCTTCTGTTCGTACTGGGTCTGAAGTTCAAATGTATGCAGATGATATAGTGATATATGTGAATGCAAAGAGCAAACAACAAGCTGCACAGGAACTCACTACTGTAATGGTCCAGGTTACAAAGTGGCTCAGTGACTTGTGTTTGCATCTCAATGTGAAGAAAAAAAACGTCTGCATGTTCTTCACAAAGAGGACAACTGATGCTACTGAGCCAGATGTCTATGTGTCAGGGGAGAAGATCCAGGTGGTATCCGATTTTAAGTACCTTGGCATCATATGTGATTCCAACCTCTCTTTTAAAAGCAGGTGAAAAAGGTAACTCAAATAACCAAATTCAACCTAGCTAATTTCCAATTCATACACAATTGTTTGACTACAGAGGTAGTAAAACTGTACTTCAAATCTATGATACTCCCCCACTTAACATACTGCCTAACTCATGAGAGGTAACTATATAGTTCCCTTAAGAAAAAGCACCTTAAGTCAATCTGCTTTCTCTGTGAGAGCTTCCCATGTCTGGAACACACAGCCATCAGACACACATAACTGCACCACCTATCGCACCTTCACAAAAAACATAAAGACATGGCTAAAGGCCAATCAGACTTGTGAACATAATCCCTAGCTGTGTATTGCAGCTTTCCATGTTGTCTGTTGTCTGAAGCTTGTGAAGTGTGGAAACACTAGTTGCTTTTATATATTTTGTTTTGTTGCTCTGTCTGTATGCTACATGTTGCTTGTGCTATGTTGTTCTGCATGTACTCACCGCTCATTGTTTTCCTGTATTGTTATTGTAATTGTTTTTAATAACCTGTCCAGGAACTGCAGTTGAAAATTTGCCGACTGGCTAAACTGGCACTTTTACTGAAACGTTGATTAATGTGCACTGTCCCTGTAAAAATTATCTCTCTCTCTCTCTCTGTACTCTACCTGTCATCATCCTCAGCCAAAGCCACTTTCTCAAAGTGAACATGAAGCCGGTGGCCTTCAGGAGCCTCCAGGACCCAATGGCAAGTCAAGTTGTTGCTGTAGTTGCCAGGGAAACCAGGAGAGACAATACGGCCCAACGTGGCATTTTTGATCATCCCACCACAGGAAGCTGCATTGAAAATGGATTGGATAAGAGCGAGAATGAGATCGACAGAGAGGGAGGGAAGGGTAAAACTCAGAGAAAAAGAGAGACATAAAACCGCTTAAATGTCCCTTAATTTCAAAAACAATATTTGTTTTCTGCTCTCTCTCTTTGCTGAGTAATACCACAGTACATGGGGTTTGGAGGAAGAACATTTCCATCCCTGTGCTGACCATAGAGATAGTTAAAGGACCAACATTGTATCTGTCACATTATGGCGTCTGTGAGAGCATGGGCAATGCAACTGAGGCCATCTACATTCTGAAGTAGTCAATTTTCTTCTTCTACTATTTTGGTGCATACTGCCACCTGGAGTGTGTTGTTTGAACAGATATAAAGCCAAAGTTGTCGATCTACTGCCACCTGCAGGTATGGAATGTTTGCTCATGAATATAGTTAATTAGCTGATCCCTTCTGATGACCTGGATGGAATTATGTGATCCTTCCTTTACCCATAGGAATTCCCACCCAGTTGACTACTTCAAAATCGTGAAAGTCCTCAATGGTGCTGCCCATGCTAAAATGGTCTCTTGGCCACTGGAGCTCTCTATCTATCTCTATGGGACTGGCTGACTGACTGACTGTATCTGTGTGTGATCAACTAGTGAGGAGAGCAGAGCAGCAGAACAGTATCAGTGCAGAACAGCTGTAGGGAGTGAGAGTGAGGCTGGCAGAAAAGACGATGCTAATTGAGAGCAGGTGAAGGATAGTCATGCAGCCCACTACTAATTAGTGTAGTGTAGCCAGGTCCAAATGGGCTGGTTTAGCCCGGTCTCGTCTCCATAGCACTGCTCCCTCTCCCCATACTGGTAATCAGACACTAACAGACCAGGCCTCTCAGCACAACCAATCAACTTTGGGCCTAAATGAGGATGCTAGACTGACATGTTGTAAAAGCTCACCTTAGGCCTAACCCACTGGGCAAAAACTGTTTGAATCAATGTCATTTCAACAAATAAAAATATATGTGATGATGCTGAATCAGAGTGGAAAACTGATTACGAAAAGTAATCAACGTAAAAGATTTTAATCATTTTTCACCCAACTTTTAACCTAAATCCAATGACATGGTGAATTTTGGGGGGGGTTTCATGTTGAATTCATATTAGTTGACAACTTTACCAAATGTAAATCAAATCTAGATGTTCAACTGACGTCTGTGCCCAGTGGGAAGTAGCTTGTATCATTACTATACAGGGAGGCATGGGCGTTACATGTTGTGAGGTAGGCCGTCGTGCTGAGTGCTATTATTTGCAAAGTGGATGTAAATAGTTGCCTTAATTAGGCCCACTTACAAGATTTACAAATTATAAACAGGACGAAGAGCAACATAAGTCAGAATACTAACAACATAAACTATATCATCATTCCTGACAGCAATTTGACCATACAGCAGGAAGTATAGCCACACCCTTCCATATCTGGCTACAACAGGACATTTTTGTTTTAGGTGGGATCCTTGGAATGTCCCGATTTTGCTCATGCGCCTGATATTGTCCAATCGCAATTCAGCATTTGTCTCAGGGTTAGTTTAAACCAGAGCCATGTATTTAAAGAGTTGGGCCATTGAGGTTTCTGCATTATGATGCATTTACATGACCCTACACAAAGTGGTATTCAAAGTCGGGGTCACAGTGGGGTTGGCATATAAATCAAAACACAAAAACAAAATAATTTGGAACAAAACATGTAGAGTACAGATTATTTTATAGAAAGGGGGATACCTAGTCAGTTGTCCAACTGAATGTATTCAACTGAAATGTGTCTTCCGCATTTAATCCAACTCTTCTGAATCAGAGAGGTGGGGGGGGGGGGCTATATGGGACAACACACAAAACGCTTTTGAGAAAGATTAGACATTTGAAAAGTACAATTTTATTGAGTAAATGTATTGAATTGAAGGTTATTTGTTGATGTGATTATTAAGAAAATGGGGTCCCTGCTTTTTGAATACCACTGCCCTACAACATTCTATGGCAATCATATTAGTGTAATACACGAATGACTAGAATGGGCATTATGATGCATTTACATGACACTTCAAAATTCTATGGCAGCCATGCTAGTATAACAGATGTCATGCTTCTTTTAGCAAGTACCACTTCCTCCTGATTCAGCTCACACCGAAGCTCACACCCAGGACTTCTGCTTTCATAGCACACGTGACCGCCCTCCCAAAGCGCCTTATCAGTTGGCGCCACCGAAAAGTTAGCAATTAGGTGGTGCACGTTTCACACATCCCCATGTGCTACATTCACCCATAAAACTTATTCCACAACAACCATAGTGTTGAGCTGAGCACAACTGTAGATCCGGGTCACGGCACCAGTGAAACCGTGACTGTGCCGCTAACAGTATATTGTCACAGTCTCTGTCCCCATCCCGGACTGGAACTACTGATCCTCTGCTTGCAGACACACGTGACCACCATCCTTGATAATGTACCAACCATATGAGCTATCCAAAAATATCAACGTTTAAACCTAGCTGTGGAGAGAGCTTACATTCTTAACTTCTTTATGTTAGCACCCCATTAACAGTACATGGGGAATATTTAAATAATGCTATGTAACTGTATGTCTAGAATTAGACAAATACAAAATATATGGCTCTGGTTTAAATATTGAACTTTCGAACACACCTGTTTCACACAACTTGCGCCCCCCGGAAAAAAAGACCCCCTTGATAGTATGCAAGGGAAACAAGGTAAGCGTTTACTTTGATTTTAGCTTAATCATATCGATTTAATTGCTTACCATGATTAATTTTTGTAGTAACATTTAATGAACAAATCCATAAATGGAACAGAGTAATATGTAGTGTGGAGGGAATGAATCGGTGTGCGAGTGCAACCAAAACATTTCATTTTCTTATGACATGACTTATGACAAATGTGTACCACAGGGCACAGGCCTGCTATTCATATATGAACGTGTACTATTTCCCCATACTATGCAACTATTGTGGGAAACACTCTTTGTGAAGAAGAGTAGGCTAGACATGTTTGTCGCTGAAGTAACAAGGGCATGTTTGTTTACAACTGCACTATTGCCCCCAACCCTGGATTTATATTAAACAGCTTGAATAGCAGGGGATACGGGTTACAGAGAGAGAATTAAAGTCGCACAGCAGTAAGCCAGACACCTGATAGGCCTACCAAATAGAGCACACAATAAACCCCAATTAACCTCTGGGCAGTTGGTGCCAAATAACACCCAGTCCATTTAAACTGAGTTTAATTACTTTAATCATTTAGCTGAAATGTTATTTTCCTCAGTTGTCAGTCTCTGTGGTGTTCTCTGAGGGGTTACTATAATTTCCCATTGGTTCTCAGTAAGCAGATGAATGGATCCTGGAAGTTGATAAGCTGAAGTCGGTGAGTGTGTCTGTGCATATGTGTCTATGTGTATGTGTGTGTGTTTGGCAGGAAGGAAGCAGTGTTGTTGTCTCTTACCCAGGCATTTTGGCTCCTTGCCACTCCAGTAAGGTGTAGTGGCGTTGCGACAGGCGAGCATGGTGGGGCCTTGCAGCTGGTAGCCGGTCAGACACTGAAAGTAGGCCTCTCCCCCAGCATGGAGGTGAGTCACAGATACCTCCCCGTTGGCTGGCTCCCTAGGGAAGGCACAGCTCAGCACGAAGGCTAGAGGGAGGGAGGGAGGGGATTTAATCAGTGATGACCGGTTTGATATTATTTCTCTTTGTGAATTTTTTCACCATGGTTGTTCGAAGTGGAATTAGTTGTTCTCAGTGCTACCATTTCACTTTAATTATACATACAGTAAACCAACGGAGTGTAGACACACACACACACACACACACACACACACACACACACACACAGAGTACATGTTGTGTATGAAGAATGTACTGTAATTGGGTCGAGCAGGGCTGTTTTCATCAGTTTTCTACTTGAGTTATAAATATTCCACTCCATCTGCTGCAATTAATTGCAGTTTAAAAGTACATCTGCAAATAGATTGTGACATGTCTGCAATCGCTAATGAGTTTGTGTGCTGCAAAGTCTACACACACACACACAGCTATGGCACGGAGATTTAGGTTTGGGGTACGGGGTAAAAGTAGAGTTGTAGATCAGTTCCATTTCAGAGCTGGTACTTTAATGTGATAGTGGGGAGAATAATTGTCTCTGTACCAGTTGCCAAAGCGCTGTGAGTCCAGCGCACCAAGATGAATGGGCTTCAACTTCCTCTGCGTCCCTGTCCTTAAACGGATGGTCCTACATGGGATGTATGGTAGCAATCATTAGTTGGCGTGGATGATGGATTGAGCTAACCATGTCCTTAATGAGCGCTATATAACAGGCCTTTCTGTCTGTCGGAGCGCAGGCCCACTCTGCTCTGCCTCACTGGCGCAGCATGCTCGCTCTCTGAAATTATGTTCTTGAGGTCCAGTGCAGATAACACCAAAACCTTGCATTTATTGAAAATACACCATGGAAGCAAAAATATACTTTTAACACTGGACCTAAATTAAAATAATGGTGACAGACAGAGGTGGTGTAAAAGAAAGCATTCAAATACTTCACCCAAATCCAGACAGCTGATGTTCTGAAAGAGCTGCAAAATCTGGATCCCTACAAATCAGCTGGGCTAGACAATCTGGACCCTCTCTTCCTGAAATTATCCGCCAGTACTGTTGCAAACCCTATTACTAGTCTGTTCAACCACTCTTTCATATCGTCCGAGTTTCATAAAGATTGGAAAGCTGCCGCGGTCATCCTCCTCTTCAAAGGGGGAGACACTCCAGACCCAAACTGTTACAGACCTACGGTATATCCATCCTGCCCTGCCTATCTAAAGTCTTCGAAAGCCAAGTGAACAAACAGATCGCCGACCATTTTGAATCCCACACACCTTCTCCGCTATTCAATCTGGTTTCCGAGCTGGTCATGGGTGCACCTCAGTCATGCTCAAGGTCCTAAATGATATCATAACTGCCATCGATAAAAGACAGTACTGTGCAGCCGTCTTCATCGACCTGGCCAAGGCTTTCGACTCTGTCAATCACCGTATTCTTATTGGCAGACTCAACAGCCTTGGTTTCTCTAATGACTGCCTCGCCTGGTTCACTAACTACTTCTCAGATAGAGTTCAGTGGGAGTCTCTATGGGGGTGCCACAAGGTTAAATTATTGGTCCGACTCTTTTCTCTATATATATCAATGATGTCGCTCTTGCTGCAGGTGATTCTCTGATCCACCTCTATGCAGACAACACCATTCTGTATACATCTGGCCCTTCTTTGGACACTGTTAACAAACCTCCAAACGAGCTTCAACGCCATACAACACTCCTTCTGTGGCCTCCAACAGCTTTTAAATGCTAGTAAAACGAAATGCTTGCTCTCTCTTCAACTGATCGCTGCCCACGCCAGGCCGACTAGCATCACTACTCTGGACAGTTCTGACTTAGAATATGTGGACAACTCTAAATGCCTAGGTGTCTGGCTAGATTGCAAACTCTCCTTCCAGACTCACATTAAGCATCTCCAATCCAAAGGTAAATCTAGAATCGGGCTTCCTATTTTGCAACAAAGCATCCTTCACTCATGCTGCCAAACATACCCTCGTAAAACTGACTATCCTACAGATCCTTGACTTCGGCGATGTCATTTACAAAATAGCTTCCAACACTGTACTCAGCAATTTGGATGCAGTCTATCACAGTGCCATCCGTTTTGTCATCAAAGCCCAATATACTATCCACCACTGCGACCTGTATGCTCTCGTTGGCTGGTTCTCGCTACATATTCGGCGCCAAACCCACTGGCTCCATGTCATCTATAAGTCTATGCTAGGTAAAGTCCTGCTTATATCAGCTCACTTGTCACCATAGCAACACCCACCCGTAGCACGCTCTCCAGCAGGTATATTTCACTGGTCATCCCCAAAGCCAACACCTTCTTTGGCCGCCTTTCCTTCCAGTTCTCTGCTGCCAATGACTGGAACGAATTGCAAAAATCACTGAAGTTGGGGACATATCTCCCTCACTAACCTTAAGCGTCAGCTGTCAGAGCAGCTTACCGATCGCAACAGCTGTAGACAGCCCATCTGTAAATAGCCCACCCAACCAACTACCTACCTCATCCCCATATTTGTTCTTGTTTTCCTGGTCTTTTGCACACCAGTATTTTTTCTTGCACGTCCTCGTCTGCACATACAGTATATCACAAAAGTGAGTACACCCCTCACATTTTTGTAAATATTTGAGTATATCTTTTCATGTGACAACACTGAAGAAAGGACACTTTGCTACAATGAGTGTACAGCTTGTATAACAGTGTATATTTGCTGTCCCCTCAAAATAACTCAACACACAGCCATTAATGTCTAAACTGCTGGCAACAAAAGTGAGTACACCCCTAAGTGAAAATGTCCAAATTGGGCCCAAAGTGTCAATATTTTGTGTGGCCACCGTCATTTTCCAGCACTGCCTTAACCCTCTTTATTTATTTCACCTTTATTTAACCAGGTAGGCTAGTTGAGAACAAGTTCTCATTTGCAACTGCGACCTGGCCAAGATAAAGCATAGCAGTGTGAACAGACAACACAGAGTTACACATGGAGTAAACAATTAACAAGTCAATAACACAGTAGAACAAAAGAGAGTCTATATACATTGTGTGCAAAAGGCATGAGGAGGTAGGCGAATAATTACAATTTTGCAGATTAACACTGGAGTGATAAATGATCAGATGGTCATGTACAGGTAGAGATATTGGTGTGCAAAAGAGCAGAAAAGTAAATAAACAAAAACAGTATGGGGATGAGGTAGGTAAAATTGGGTGGGCTATTTACAGATAGACTATGTACAGCTGCAGCGATCGGTTAGCTGCTCAGATAGCAGATGTTTGAAGTTTGTGAGGGAGAAAAAAGTCTCCAACTTCAGCAATTTTTGCAATTCGTTCCAGTCATGGAACATGGAGTTTACCAGAGCTTCACAGGTTGCCACTGGAGTCCTCTTCCACACCTCCATGACGACATCACGGAGCTGGTGAATGTTAGAGATGTTGCACTCCTCCACCTTCCATTTGAGGATGCCCCACAGATGCTCAATAGGATTTAGGTCTGGAGACATGCTTGGCCAGTCAATCACCTTTACCCTCAGCTTATTTAGCAAGGCAGTGGTCGTCTTGGAGGTGTGTTTGGGGTCGTTATCATGTTGGAATACCGCCCTGCGGCCCAATCTCCAAAGGGAGGGGATCATGCTCTGCTTCAGTATGTCACAGTACATGTTGGCATTCATGGTTCCCTCAATGAACTGTAGATCCCCAGTGCCGGCAGCACTCATGCAGCCCCAGACCATGACACTCCCACCACCATGCTTGACTGTAGGCAAGACACACTTGTCTTTGTACTCCTCACCTGGTTGCCGCCACACACGCTTGACACCATCTGAACCAAATAAGTTTCTTGGTCTCATCAAACCACAGGACATGGTTCCAGTAATCCATGTCCTTAGTCTGCTTGTCTTCAGCAAACTGTTTGCCGCTGAGCACGTGCACTCAACTTCTTTGGTCGACCATGGCGAGGCCTGTTCTGAGCGGAACCTGTCCAGTTAAACCGTTGTATGGTCTTGGCCACCGTGCTGCAGCTCAGTTTCAGGGTCTTGGCAATCTTCTTATAGCCCAGGCCATCTTTATGTAGAGCAACAATACTTTTTTTCAGATCCTCAGAGAGTTATTTGCCATGAGGTGCCATGTTGAACTTCCAGTGACCAGTCAGTATGAGGGAGTGTGAGAGCGATGATACCAAATTTAACACACCTGCTCCACATTCACACCTGAGACTTTGTAACACTAACGAGTCACATGACACCGGCTAATTGGGCCCAATTTGGACATTTTCACTTAGGGGTGTACTCACTTTTGTTGCCAGCGGTTTAGACATTAATGGCTGTGTGTTGAGTTATTTTGAGTTATTTTGAGGGGACAGCAAATTTACGCTGTTATGCAAGCTGTACACTACTTTACATTGTCCTTTCTTCCGTGTTGTCACATGAAAATATATACTCAAATATTTACAAAAATGTGAGGGGTGTACTCACTTTTGTGATATACTGTATATCACTCCAGTGTTAATTGCTAAATTGTAATTACTTGGTCACTATTGGCCTATTTATTGCCTTAACTCCTTACTTAATTTGCTCACTCTGTACATAGATTTTTATATTGTGTTATTGACTGTTTGTTTATCCCATGTGTAACTATGATTTATCCCAGGATGTCCTCATAAATCTGTATCTTGGCCAGGTCTCAGTTGTAAATGAGAACTTGTTCTCAACTGGCCTATCTGGTTAAATAAAGGTGAAATAAAAAAATTAAAAAAATAACTCAGAGACCTACTGTACAGATGTAGGATCTTAATTTGATCACCCTGTTGCAGGGGAAATTTACTGCAATGCATGTAAAACTTGTAATGTATTTGAGGTTTTAAAAGGCTTCTGAAGTTTTTCCATTTGAAAAATGCATCACCCCCTACAAAAATGTACATGAATTATAATCCACATAATAATTCATATTTCCTGTTGCTGCATGATTATTTTCCTGCTGTAGCAACCTGTCTCAAATTAAGACCCTACATCTGTAGGTGTGATGATACCAAGAATGTGTTGCATCTGATTGCTGTTTCTAAATAACAACAGTAGTGAATATTTTGAGGATAACAAAGCTGTTAAATTGCCTGTGTCTACAGAGACTTAAGCACTAGTAGGCTAAGTGTGACAGCCAGCTTCGCAAACAGAGAGCAAAGACAAGGACCCTGTGGAGGATCCCAACTGTTTAGTATGTCTGACTCAATCCTTTACTCATTAATATGATTTGGAGGAACAGTCGAAGTGGAAATGAGCTGTTAGGTTGTGTCAACACGCAGGTGGAAACATTTCAAACAAAGCTCTCAGCTCAGCTCACACTCCTGCTCTCCTGCTGTCGACCAGTCACTACCTCCTCCTCCTCCTGCTCCCCAAGACATGGGAATAAAAGGGACAGTGTAGAATGCTGAACCTGAGACAACCACTGTGGGGGTTGAGTGTGCAGAGACTGAGCACGGAAGCATTACGCTGTCACAACATAAAACGTTTAAGCATTCCAGAACCCATTCAAATGGTATAATCACTGCTCTTGATTTCCCTTTCTTCTCATGGCTGCATATGAAAATCGACATTAAAGCTAACAGTTTTACAGCCCTCTGCCGCCCGACACGAGGCATTAAGGAAAAGTACACTTTGGAAGGCAATTTAATTTCAACCCCTCTCCCTGCCTGCCAGAAGACATTTGGGTATTAGTGCTGAAAGTAGACGATGCTCTCCCCCAGCAATCAAACTCAATAAGACTGACAGAGGCAGGGGTTTTAGTGTCTGTCTATTTACTAAGGATTCACTTTAGTTCTCTTCATGTTGTGTACTATACATCATTGTACTTCCTGACACCATTGTGCAGTGTGGCATACTTTGCAGGAAGTCGTTTTGTGTATTTGATGTACCACATGTGGTTTAAAGTCGTGCAGTGTGCAGCAACTATGATGTATCCCAGGATGTCCTCATAAACCTGTACACAACTCTGTATATAACTCTCCCGGCTGTAATACTGTGTTAAATCATTATCTTACCTGGCTGCCTCAGCACTTCAACAACTGCTCAAGGGGGGCCAATAGTAAACAATACCATGTGTCACTCAAAGACTATCATTTATTGTTTACATTAATGCTACAGGAACAGCACAGAACTGATAAAGAGAAAATGATTTGCTTGTGACACTGCATTCAAGAGCTTCTCCTCTAGATATCTATCATAGCCTAACAAGACTCTCTGCAAGCGTAGAGAAACAATGGTTTTATAAAGGCTCGTCTCTTGGAATGTGGTTCAGACTTATTAACACCATATTGAAGGACAAACAAACCAAGTTTTGTCCTCCGGCTGTTGAACCATTATTAATCAAATACCAATCAAATTTCAACACATACAACTTAAATTACAAACCACCTCCTTAAGAAATGCCTTAAGGTTCAGTGTGCAAGCATAGGTTATAATAAAAATAGCACACTGATTTCTCCCACACTAACATTTCCAATATGATGAAGCAGCCAGCCAGCCAGTCTTTTCTCTCTGGAGTAAAATCAATGAGATGCAGAGTGTGAGTCCAGCTGCCCTAGGTCATCCATTGAATTCTTACTTTATCACTGGCTCCACTGAGCCCAGTTATTGCCATTATCATACCACCATTTCATATTTGTTGAGCCTGTACAATGGGGATGCTGCAGGCAAAGACAATCCCCTAAGAATTAAATGACATGCAGCCTCCATTCCATTGTACTTCATCTTAGAGGGCCATAAAGCCTGATTGTTTTGCTATTACAAGTAATGGCACCACAGTAAACACAGAGGCAGATTAGCTGATGGTGGGGCCTCAGGCAACAGATGCTGAGGTAATGTCCTTGGTTATTCTGCCCCATAAGAGAAAGAAAATAGGGGGGAAAGGGGAGGGAAACAACTGGAAATGTGGTCCTGATCTCTGCCATCAGTGACAGCTGTAATGGGTTTGAATGACATCCTATCTCATCAATGACCATTGCCACTTTATCAGTCAAGGATCAATAGGTATTAACGCACAGAGCCAAAGCGGACAAAGGATTATCACTAGTGGCAGTGGTGGCTACACTAATCACATGCCTTTGGACTGACATGTCACTGAGTAAAATAAGGTATTGCTAATAAACTTAGTATTGACTTAACCTCTAACCTATTATGGTAGGCTCAATTTGCAATTTATCATGTATTAAGAATTGTATGACAGTAAATCAATAATATTAATAATGAGGGTTACAACTCATAACTGATTCATGGCAACTAAATCAGCAGTAATGACAGGATGCAGGGAAGCAGGGAGCATGGCAGCCTATGGCATCAGTGGGAATGTAATGTGGTGCTCTGGAGAGACTCACTCTACTCATCAGTCTAGAGTAGACAAACCCTCATTGATGGGACCGTGCCGGCTGCAGTCTAAAGTTACTTCTCCTTAATAGCATTTATTGAGCAGTTGACCATTGGAATTAAATGTTTAACCCAACCACATAAATATCAATACATCACAGCAGGACTGTGGTGGGGCTCTCTCAGATTGAACCTCTCTTCCCAGGGACAAGACTATTGATCTTTGTTTAAGGGTAATGTTTCATCAGAGAACTCGTATAGAGCAAGACTCACATGTACTTAAAATCAGAGTAATTCACCAGACCTTTCGATTAGTCTTCAAGGGCTGTTTTCACTCTCTGATCACAGAGTGTTACCTATGAGACTGTGGTTTAACACACATCTGTAAAGTGTGTAGGCAGTATGTGTATATGTGTGGGCCTTAATGCTCTCAGTTGACATTTGAGTGGATGTCTTTTCTTTGCCATGTGAAATATTCCACGCATACTGACTTGGTGGAGGTGATAACTTGTTTTGGCTGGGGTATCCCTCTGCTCTGCAGCCCTCTCCAACCCTCTACTAACCAAGTCTATGAAGTCTCCTCAATTTTACATGACCAGATGAAAAATGCATCTCTCCCCTTTGGCCTGAGTATCTGTTGTGAAATGCAGAGAGAATTTGTTTAGTGCTCTGCCCATCAGAACACATTGAGGATAATTACATACAGAGTATATTGGCAGGGTGGGAATATTAAGATTGGTAATAAAATTATACCTGCCCCCCTGTAGTTATGACCAACTGGGAGTCCTCCCTTCCCAGCTGCAGCCCCCAGGGAGCCGTGTAGTAGTGGGAAATCAAACGGCTGATTAAAGAGTTAGAGTAGGAAATGTTTCTGCCCTCCTCTCCCTCCCCTTTGGTGTCACACCAACAGATGTCTCCATTACAGCAGAGGAGACACACTGAGAGACACATGGCAGAAACCTCTATGAATAAGCTGCTGTCGTCCTCAGCAGAATCGACAGCCAACGATACAGTTCTCATCTCCCATGCTGAAAGGTGGTAGGACACAGTTGAGTGAATTTGTGTATATGATTACTGTACGCGAGAGTAGTTTCTACATGTGCCAAGATTAAATGTCTCTGTCCCTCTCTGCCCCCTCTCCATCTCTTTTGTAACAAGCAGACATGTTATTGTCATTCGGCTAGGGACCTGTTTTTAAAGTATTAGGTGAGTATGTTTATTCTGTGTTACCATTTAATTAGCTAGTAAATAAATTATTTAACCAATTGGTGTTCTACTGAATCATAAGTAAGACTCAGGTTTTTGCAGATGCAAGGAGGTTATGACTGTTCAGAATGATGATATGATATGAGGTTATGATTAATAAATTAACTGTTTATAGATGTAATAGGTTAGAGTTTATTACAGTACTGAACACCTGACCGTATGCAGATGTGTTCTAAGTCTATTTCAAAGATGTATAGACTTTTTCTCAATTCAATCCAAGAACCAAGTGTCTACCTGTCTAGACAGTCATTAAATGTCGACCTCAGTATGAGGGATCAGGGAAGTCATAAAGGAATTGCAAGAGGGCTTAGTTTAGGTTTGCTTTCACCAATATTTCAGCCTGAGGTCCACTCTTTCCTGTATGTATTGCACACACACACAACATTCTCAACCCTCAGGAGAGTTGAAGAAGACTAGATGCAGGCTGTGACACAGACACATCATCACTCCCCAGTGTTAACTGTGCTGCTACTATTACTACTGCAGCATTCATCAGTGTCATCTAAGCCACAGCCAGGGCCTTCTGCAGATATTAATTACCTAGAGCTGAGATCTCTCGCTACAGATCTGTCTCCTTCTCAACGCTTGTCCCATCACATTTTTAACACCCCATTACAATGGACAAGGTGATTGCGCACACCATGGAGATTAACACAAATCTAAATCCTGATAGCCTTTGAAATTTGCTGTCATGCTTGTGGAGTAACGGTTATAAATAGATTAAAGAGTAGCATTCTAATTGCTCCAAATGTCCTTCACGGACGGAATTTGTGGATGTGCATAAAATGAGACCATTAATATAAGGATGATGATATCAAGCGTGACAGAGAGAGAAGCTTTGCAGGTACATATTGGAATTTGTTTAATGTAGGCAGCAAAATATTTTCTGAAAAGTACCTTTTTTCTTGAGACTGATGATTTCAAATAGAAATGTCAAATAGTGGGAAAAGCATGTATCATTCAAATTCAGAGCTGCTGTTCCACAACATTAGCTCTGTAGAACTAATGAAATCCCATATGTTATGATGGCTCCCATTGTTGCTTTGCCAAGCATAAAAACTGACATGGGCGCAGTGTGAAAGCGTGTCATGCTGCCATAGTGTTTGATATCAATTAGAGAGAATTTAATACCCTGGCATAAAAATTTGACATAATACCTACATCACTGAATGACTTAAACATGTGGTTGCCTTCTGCACCCCCACAAATGCACCCCCACAGATGCACCCCCACAGATGCACCCCAATGCCTCGAGTCTGAAAAGCCCTGCTTTGAGGATTTAGTGAGCGAGTTCTTTACTCAGTGCGTGAGGATAAAGCCCAGATTGTTGGGCTCACAGTTGTCTGAGTATGAGGGGAAATGATGATGTGCTGCTGAAGCCAGAGAGAGCTGATCAACAGGACACCCTACATTGTCTGCCTTCATGCAGGGTGATTAACTAACGTTATGGGTGAGCGCAAAGTCATTCACTGAGCAAGGATTTTGTTTATTGTTGGGTGGAGCTTTACAAAATCAGTCTGTTTCACCCTCAGCAGGATAATAGGAAAGAAGATGACTTGTACTTAGAACAATCTTTATTATTCAAATGTGATGTACTGTTTACTATTCAGTGAGTAGGTGTTAATACAATGCTGTTGTTAGTACAGACCTGTGACATTTCTCTAATATCCAGTAGGTGATGTTTTTTTTGTTACATGATGGATCGACACTCAGTAGCATGTATTGTACTCAGACTAATTGCTTATGAGGTGGTCTCACTTGTCTCTGACCCAAAGTAAATGTTCTGTTTCTCCAATCCTTTACTTTTGGATCCCTAGTCACCTCTCTCGTGGTCTGTTTGCCTCGAGTCTCCCGGCCACGGCTGCTATTCTCCTATTTCTTTGTGAATTATTGAGAGGCTTGAATCTTTAAAGTTTACCCTCTTCCTCAATAAGCAGCATTCTGTGCTGCCAGCCCACTGGAGATCACATAGTCTGTATAGGCACTAACAGTGAAGTCTGAATGTGTGTGGGAGAGTTGTAAAGAATAGAGTTCCACATCACCCACTGCTTGTTTATTGGTTACTATTCTAAAGAGGGCTTTCTTCGCACAGGGTTCTTTATAATCAATGGGACAATGGGAATTCAGCGCATTAAAGGCTGTACTTTACAACCTATTTATATATCCAACAATATATTTCCACCCTACGGGGACGGGGGGTCAAATCACACATGGTAAGCAGCAACATTACGGCATTTCCCTTTCCATGGTTGTTTGGGATACACAAAGAGCATGGCTCATTGTGAGTGGTGATGCACGGGGCACATTTCACATGTGGGCTATAACTGATCCATTAGAGGCCTGGTAAAAGCTCTCATCACTCCTCTACTGTGGTCCCTGTCTACCCCCCTCTCCCTGCTCTAACACAGTGTAATGTGCCAGCCCTCGTATCGGCCAAACAAAGACACACAGAACAGCTTAGAAACACTGATGAACTATTTCCTAAATGGTAGTTCAGTGGTCACCAACCGGTCGATCGCGATGAACTGGTTGACCTCCAAGGCATTCGTAGTCGATCACCAAACATTTCTGTAAAAAACAACAACAATAAAGCCTTTCTTCCCTGTTAGTGGTATGTGCACTTGATTCAGCAGCCCTAGCACCGGGAAGGCAAAGTGTTCCCATTTTCAACCATTTCATGTGTCTGAAGGTAGAACTCTGAATATCCGGCAGGCCAAGAGAGCAAATCAAGTGCACCTTTAGACCTACCGTTGGCCAATCAGAATGCTCATCGTGTCTGAACAATTTGCTCGAGCCATAGGTTTTAAAAAGAAGCCTTGAGAACACAGCAAAGTTGATACTGTGAGATTCAAAACTTTTAAAACCATGACTAGAGAGAGACTCAATGAATACAGCCGAGCTAATGTGTTAATGTGTTAAGTTGTTATTCAGCACTGTCAACACTTTGTTCCATATTTTATAAGTCATAAAATTCACATTATCCCTACATCCACTCACGCTACAACCAGCACTGCAGCAGCAATGAAAGAGTATAGCAAAGTGTTACGATAGGCGTACGCTGTTATTGTTAGCTGCTTGTCTTTTTAATATTGAGGAATATTTCACTTTCTCTGGTCATAAGAGTAACAACATGAATTGGTGCATGAGACAGAAATAGTGCCGTGCGACGTGAGTTTTGTCATCAGCTGGAAGACTGTGTCCCCTTTTCTCGGCGGAGGGAAGGAGAGCGGGGGGACTGAGACGGGTGAGAGGCAGGGTTACTTCTGCTCCCTCCCCCGCAGACTGACCATCAGATGCAGGCCATCAGTCCAGTAACATTTAAAAAAACAAATTATTATGCTCACTCAGCTGTGCCTCACAAGTAATAAAACAAATGATATATAACCAGTGTGATCATATACCTACGATTATTTAAAAAAATACAGGATTGGGTAGGTTACTTTCTAAATGTAATCCATTACATTTAGAAAGTTATTAGTTGCCTGTCCAAAATTATAATCTGTAACATAAATGTTGTATTACCCAAACTCGTAATCTGATTACATTCAATTACTTTCCCCTTAAGAGGCATAAGAAGAATACAAACATGTATGTTTCCAATTGAACAACATCTATTGCAGGATAAATCAATGTTAAAGTTTACGTAGCTGGCCATATATGGATGTTAAATGTTACTTTATGGGTTGGTTATGTAGACTTCTTCTAACCCATCGCTTTCTACTACATATAATAATATGATTAAATTATATCTTTACATTAAAAACCAAAGTCTATCAGAATTCCAGTCATTCCAATAAATGTTATACCCCTTGATCTTCAAGAATAGGACTTTGAAATATGGAAGTGTAGATTAGCCAAATTGTTTTGATGCAAGGACCGACTCATCCATGATATCCAAATTAATTGTTTTAACCATGTTATGAGGCTATACAGTGTTTGTTTACATTTACGATGGATAAAGTTATTTTCTTCAAGAATCAGTGGATATAAATATAATTTATAAATCCAAAAATGGGTTTAACAACTACAGACTGGCCCTTTAAGTCTATCAAAAGTGTGCGAGTTTGAACTTGTGTCCATTAGGCCTATGGATTTATTTATATTATCAGTATGAATTAGATTGAGGAATTAAAACCCCACTTTTATTCCATAGGATGGGATCTGCACTATGCAGCTGTTGCAAGAGCACATTTTTCACTGGCTGTCCACTGGTTTCAAAAACAATGATTGATAACCAGCTTAAACTTCTTGAATTCAAACATTACTGGGTTCAAATACAAATTTAGATTTGTGAACAGCCACCCACAACAACCACAATACGTAAGGTGCAAATAGCTAAATGAGAGAGCAGCAGTGTGATTCACATCAATGAGCTATGTAGATATCAATAATAAGTTATATCTGTATCGCAGTAGAATACACCACTGCTGTCATCCTTATCCCCAAGCATTTATTGAAGTTGGATAGTCTTTGGATGCCGACACCAGTCGCACCATTGGAAGACATAACTGTAGCCTACAAAAGCCTATTCCTGCTCTTTTCCGGCGATTGATCAAACACATTTGGTGTGTCATCATAGTGGTCTCTGACTTGTGGTCAGACTCGCTCAGGTGGAACAAACTTAAACTTGAATGTCATTGAGAAAACAGTGAAGTGTCAAAGATTTTTTCCCGCAAACATCCTTTCTGAATTTAAAAGTAATCCTCGAAGTATCTGTAACAGATTACAATATTTTAGCTGGTAACTTAATGGATTACTGTCACGTTGTTCGTAATAATGATCGGACCAAGGCGCAGCGTACTTTGAGTTCCACATACTTTTAATGAAGTGAAACTTAAGCAAATACAAAACAAATAAAGAATAAACAAACCGTGACGACAATGCAGTGCGAAGAGGCAACTAAACATAAACAATATCCCGTAACCCACAGGTGGAAAAAATGCTACTTAATTATGATCCCCAATTTTAGAGACCAGCTGCCTCTAATTGGGAATCATACAAATCAGCAACATAGAAAATGAACCTAGAACCACACAGAAAATATAAGCTAGAACAACCCCCCAGTCATGCCCCGACCTACTCTACCATAGAAAATAAAAGCTTTCTATGGGACTCCGACCGCAAAACCTGAAACAAAAAGGGAGGGTTAGGGGGGTGTCTAGTGCCGGTGGCGGCTCTGCTGCGGGATGAAGAACCCGCTCAGCTCTAGGATCCACCATCTTTGGTGGTGGCTCTGGTGCGGGCCGAAGAACAAACTCATCCTGCGGATCCAGCCCATGGACCCAGGCTGGACGCTGCGTCTGGACTGGGCATCTGCGCAGAGGAGGGCTCCTGCCATGGAGCTGGACCATACGGCGTGCTTGTACTGGACATCGACACAGGGGAAAGCTCCGGCCATGGAGCTGGAGGTTCCGGACCGTTGACCGTCGCAGGAGGTTCCGGACCGTGGACCGTCTCAGGAGGTTCCGGCCTGTGAAACGTTGGAGGTTCCGGACTGTGAAACGTCGCCGGAAGTTCTGGACTGGGCACTGTCGCCGGAAGCTCTGGACTGGGCACTGTCGCCGGAAGCTCTGGACTGGGCACTGTCGCCGGAAGCTCTGGACTGAGGATCTTCGCAGGAAGCTCTAGACTGAGGATTTTCACAGGAAGCCTGGTGCGTGGGGCCGGCACTGGTGGTACTGGGCTGGTGACACGCTCTTCAGGGCGAGTGCGGGGAGCAGGCACAGGACGTACTGGACTGGGGAGGCGTCCTGGGGACCTGGTGCGTATAGCCGGCATCAATGGTACCGGTTCGATGACAAACCTCGCCCGGCAAGTGCGACGAGCTGGCACAGGACGTACTGGGCTGTGAAGGAGCACTGTAGACACGGTGCGTAGAGCCGGCATCAATTGTACCGGAACTTTAACACACTTCGCACGGCAAGTGTGAGGAGCTGGCACAGGACGTACTGGGCTGTGAAGGCGCAATGGAGACCTGGTGCATATAGCCGGCATCACTTATAACGGAACTTTAACACACTTCTCAGGATGAGTACAGAGAGCTGACTCAGGTGGCTTTAAATCGATAACACGCTCCTTATCGCAAATGTCGTGCATTAAGGGCGAAGGAACAGACTCCTAAGCCAAAAGGACACTGACATTGTGAGGACGACCAGAGAGTTGCCCCGGAGAAGTGCATCATTGAGCAGCCTGAACGGTCCACACGGAGAATCCACAGAGACCTTCCCCACGTAATTACATCATTATATTCTGTCCCATAAGAGCAGCAGTTTGGGGCAAGTCTAGGGTTAGAATAAGCATAGCTGACAAATTCACCCAAATGTATATTTCTCTCGTGTACTTTCTCTTTTTCTCTCTCTTTTAAATCACCATTTTGGGTGACACGCACCATAGCGTGTTGTCCCATTATACTAAGTTCTAATAAATAGCCTAGACTGTGTGTTGTGTATGTGTATCTTTTATCATCATTTTAGCTTTCTAGTAAATAAATACTCAACTAAGATTGGTGTGGTACGAACTCATTGGTGAGACCCGGGTCCGTGCAGATTCCCGGATAATGCGACGTTCAGAATGAGACTGTAAAGGAAACTGATTAATTAGCGACTGTGGTAAAAATCGATATTCTGATATTCTTTGAGTTAATTTGGGAAATAAAAACTCAATAAAACAAATTTTCCCATGGCGCCCCAGGTTAATGAGTTAGTAATTGCTTGATTCAGTTAATCACGCAAGTACAAAACTTTAATCATTCGATGAGCAACAGTCATCACATTAACTAATACAACGTCACGACACCACTCTACGGAAAGGGAGGACTCACACGGACACAAAGTTCTCCGTTTTGCTCTACGACCCCCACAAGTGTCCCATGACTCGTCTGAAGGTAACCCATATAAACAGAAGTATGGAGATGTCAACAAAAATAAGTGGTTAAATAAAAAAATAAAAAAAATATATATAATATTTCCTGAGCTTTCTTATATATCTTTGATATATGACAAACACTTCACAACTTTATTCCTTATGATTCATGTTTTTTTTTGTTGCCATTTTTGTTGCCCCCCCCCCCCCCCCCCCCCCCCCCGCTTAGACTTTTTTAAGAGAGAAAGTGAGAGAGACAGAGAGGGAGTTTGAGGGGCAAGGGGTGACATTATATTCACCAGGCACATCAGCGGCATGTTAAGACGCATTATTCTTCTAACAGCCTGTCATAGTTTATTAGTTTCCAGAGACAAAAGATTTTGGCTTAATGTTGTGTTGTTTTTCCCCCTTCTCCTAGTGACGTCACATCAAAGGCTACGGTGTGATGAGGAACAATGGTCCCGACAGCCCTCTGCTATCTGACAGCTCTGTAAATGTCTATTAGCACAATACTTATGCCATGTAATTATACCCCTGAAATGACAGCCCTTGTCTTTTTTCAGGCTAACATGAGCAAACTGTGTTTGCTAGTGATGAGAGCTATCAACATATAGAGCTAGGCAGCTTAACCAAACGCTTCTGGAAGGATTTTTCCTCTGTACCTCGAACTTTACTAAACTTTACTGTAGGCTCGGCCCTAATATATGTCCTCTGTCACCTGGAGTTGCATGGCAAATTGTCCAGGAACAAAGGACAATGCCAAAGGACAAGTCAGTCCTTCCCCCTCTGAGGGGCCAAAATGTATCTCCCTGTTACAGTATCCAGAGCAATGAATATCGAATATGATTGAATAATACTATAGTATCCATGTTTTGTATCCATCTGAAACTTGTTCACGGAGGATAACTCTGATGCTATCTATATGGATGTTTTATCTCTGTGGTATTTGTACAGGTGGAACTCTGAATTACTCCATTATGCAAAGGCTTTTTATTGTCCTCTAAGGAATTCTGTCTTATTTAAATATCTACTGCAGCCCTCATCCTCCAAGTACAACACCCGTTATGCCAGTTGTCTTACTGACAGTTGTGGCTGCTTTTTATGATGTATTGTTGTCTCTACCTTCTTGCCCTTTGTGCTGTTGTCTGTTCCCAATAATGTTTGTACCATGTTTTGCGCTGCTACCATGTTGTGTTGCTTCCATGCTGTGTTGTCATGTGTTGCAGCCTTTGCTATGTTGTTGTCTTAAGTCTCTCTTCATGTAGTGTTGTGTTGTCTCGTCGTGATGTGTGTTTTGTCCTATATAGATATATATACATATATATTTTTTTTTTCTTTAATCCCAGCCACCGTCCCGGCAGGAGGCCTTTTGCCTTTTGGTAGGCCGTCATTGTAAATAAGAATTTATTCTTAACTGACTTTCCTACTTAAATAAATAAAGGTGAAATAAAATACAATTATTTACATTGGTCTCATCCCCCACACAAGCCTTTAAATGCTGTGACACCCTGTTGAGATTGGGCCTTGGGTTGTCAAGTTACACTGTAAAATTGGTATCGTTTGATTGGTCAAAGGTAGTTGGTCTTGGGTTGATGTCAGATGTTATAAATGGAATTAAATGCCTCTGTTCTCTCTCTTATCCTGTATCCAGTCCATGGAGGAAGATTGTATGATCAATTCTCATTTCTTAGGCTTCTAGGCCTCTGGCTTAGTAAGCATCTTTTTGTTCATGCTTTGTATTGTAAGTTAACCTTAGGATCTACTGTATATGCTTGAAATTATGCCTTGCAAATGCTTGTTAATGCTCATAACTTAAGCTTTATGCCTTGTATGTGAATCCATTCATTGCACAATGTTAATTAAACATATGCCTTTGATATAGACAATTCTCAGACCAATTCTTGCTTGCCAACAGCAATTCATTGCCTAATATTTGAACATTTTAATGGTGTCAGATAAACATTTTAATAGACTAATTTCTTAGTCTCATAACAAATCAAATGTGATGTATATATAATATACTGTATATTCACATATCAAATATTACCGCCCACTACATTACAACATTATTTTAGATACAATTTAATTGTGCATTGGGTGTATAGCAGGTGTGAATAAAAATCGAGGAGACCTGTGTGAGAGCGTTGAGTCATAGTGTGTGTGGTTGTGTGGTTCTGTGTTGTGACCTCACCTTGGTAGCGCAGCAGCAGCAGGGAGCCAGAGCGAGGCTGCTGGTCACTGCGGTAAAGGATGGAGATTTGATTGCTCCAGCTGCGCACCACCAGACCCCTCATCAGGACGGTCTCATTAGCCAGGATGGACAGCTCTCGTCCCCCCATGTCTTCTACTGTCACCACCTCCCCCTCTGACAGGCTCACGTTCAGCACCTGCAAACACACAAACACACCACCAGTCAGTCAGATGTTGAATTTGGTCACAATTAGTGATGTTTCCAAACTGCCTGATGATGTTGGGAAAAGTGTCTGTTTCGTTGCTTCAGAAGCTACAGCTGTCGACAGTCCACGAGACAAACGAGTTAATGCTCATTACCACACAGCATAATGAGACACTGCATGACAGGTTCATGTCCAACTTGAGATGTAGTTGAGGTTTAATACAATATATCATCAGAAATACTGTCACCTACAGTACCAGTCAAAAGTTTGGACACACCTACTCATTCATTTTCTACATTGTAGAATAATAATGAAGACATCAAAACTATGAAATTACACATATGGAATCATGTAGTAACCAAAACAAGTGTCAAACAAATCAAAATATATTTTATATTCTTCAAAGTAGCCACCCTTTGCCATAATGAAAGATTTGCAAACACTTGGCATTCTCTCAACCAGCTTCTCTCAACCATGCTTTTCCAACAGTCTTGAAGGAGTTCCCACATATTATGCTGAGCACTTGTTGGCTGCTTTTCCTTCACTCTGCTGTCCAACTCACCTCAACCACCTCAATTGGGTTGAGGTCAGGTGATTGTGGAGGCCAGGTCATCTGATGCAGCACTCCATCACTGTCCTTGGTCAAATAGTCCTTACACAGCCTGGAGGTGTGTTTGGGTCATTGTCCGACTAATATGATAGTGATAGTCCGACTAAGCACAAACGGTGGGATGGTATACATCCCGATAGGATGGCATATCGCTGCAGAATGCTGTGGTAGCCACGCTGGTTAAGTGTGTCTTGAATTCTAAATAAATTACAGACAGTGTTACCAGCAAAGCACCCCCACACCATCACACCTCCTCCATGCTTCACGTTGGAAACCACACATGCGGAGATCATCCGCTCGCCTAGTCTGCGTCTCACAAAGACACGGCGGTTGGAGACCAAAAATTTCACATTTGGACTCATCAGACCAAAGGAAAGATTTCTACCAGTCTGTCAGTTGCTCGTGTTTCTTGGCCCAAGCAAGTCTCTTCTTATTATTATTGTCCTTTATGAAGGCCTGATTCACACAGTCTCCTCTGAACAGTTGATGCTGAGATGTGTCTGTTACTTGAACTCTGTGAAGCATTTATTTGGGCTGCAATTTCTGAGGTTGGTAACTCTAATGAACTTATCCTCTGCAGCAGAGGTAACTCTGGGTCTTCCTTTCCTGTGGCGGTCCTCATGAGTACCAGTTTCATCACAGCGCTTGATGGTTTTTGCGTCTGCAAAAAAGTTTAGATTTTCCGGATTGACTGACCTTCATGTCTTAAAGTATTGATGGACTGTCATTTTTATTTTCTTATTTGAGCTGTTCCTACCATAACATGGACTTGGTCTTTTACCAAATAGGGCTATCTTCTGTATAACACCCTACCTTGTCACAACACAACTGATTGGCTCAAACGCATTAAGAAGGAAATAAATTCCACAAATTAACTTTTAACAATGCACACCTGTTACTACATGATTCCATATGTGTTATTTCATAGTTTTCAAGTAGAAAATAGTAAAAATAAAAATAAAGAAAAACCCTAGAATGAGTAGGTGTCCAAACGTTTGACTGGTACTGTATATTCTCACCCTTCCCCAGCCCACTAATGCTGCGTTAAGACTGAGGGTCTGGCCAATTTACCACCCCATGATCCCCTCTCACTTTGTATGACACAGCAGGCAAATGTGCCCCAGACAACATCACACGACCCTGACAGGCCATTTGTGTGGTCACGGCTCACATCAGACGGGATTTTAATGCAATTGACACCCCCATAATTCCTGTCTCATTTCCAACCAGAGCCAGTCTCTTAATGTTTACCTTAAACAAAATGGGCCACTCGAGATATGCCGCCTCCTGTTCAATTTCCATTAACAAACTGGCAGCAGGATGTATTTTTATCAGGCCAATTCTTTTCTCCTGGACAGAGAATGTGATTTGGAAAGACAGCAGAGTTTGGCTGGATCACATGGTTCATTACGCAGTATGGCTAGTAAAGGTTTACCCCCTTCAGTATTCAGGCCCTGTAACTGTAGTTAAAACCAGTGTGTTTCTTTTCTCCTGTTTTCTGTCAGCCTCTGTGACAGCTGTGTTTTATCTCTTCAACAGGCTGAAACAGCAGCTGCAGCTGAATGTCCTGAAAGCCACTCCAGAGGATGCTCTATAGTTTTACCGGTTGAATAAAGTAGCAGTGGCATAATCCACATTTGGGGGAACATCTGCAGTTCCCATAAATGTGATGTGTTATCTAGAGTGTAGCGGTGGGTAACAGATATGAAAGACAACCAGGGATCTGATAATCATCTTGGATAAATGCACCACACTACATTAGATCTACAGGCCCTGTATCTAGCGTAAGAACCAGTGGTATAAAGCACTTATTTGGGGTGTCTGCACTTTACTTTACTATTCATATTTTGACAACTTTTGCTTTTACTTCACTACATTCCTCTAGAAAATAATGTACTTTTAACTCCATACATTTTCCCTGACACCCAAAAGCACTTGTTACATTTTGCATGGCTAGCAGGACAGGAAAATGGTCCAAGTCACACATTTATCAAAAGAACATCCCTGGCCATCCCTAATTGCCTCTGTTCTGGCGGACTCACTAAACACGAATGCTTTGTTTGTAAATCATGTCTGAATGTTGGATTGTTCCCCTGACTATCCGTACATTTTTTTTTTATAATCGAAAATGGTGCCGTTTGGTTTTTGTTAATACAGGGAATTTGAAATTATGTATACTTTTACTTCAGTATATTTTAGCAATTACATTTACTTTTGATACTCAATTATATTTCAAACCAAATACTTTAACTCAAGTAGTATTTTACTGGGTGACTTTTACTTGAGTCATTTTATATTAAGGTATCTTGACTTTTACTCAAGTATGACTATTGGGTACTTTTTCAACCACTAGTAAGAACACAGACAGGATGATCCCCAGACCAGGCCTGGCGTGTGATGTTGTAGTGGGAGCTTGCTGTGGCCTTCTGATAGGCTGCTCTCCCAGGGGGAATGAGAGTGTCACTGAGGCAGACTGAGAGCCCAGAGTGTGACGCAGAGGAGCACCAGGCAAGACACTGGCACCAGAATGAATTTGGTCACACTGACTACCTGTCACTCGGTTGAGGGTGTGCCAACAATGGGTGTGAGGGGCTCACATAGCTCAAATGTGACTGTTACTTTCTCTTCCTCAGATATCATCCAAGACTGAGGTCAAACTCCCATTGTTCTTACCATAATGCTACACAAAAATAAAGCTTTCCCAGGACATCAACATTTTAATAAGCCTCATCTAGTTGAAGCCCACAATCAAATACTGCAAACAGTTGAAGTCGGAAGTTTACTTACACTTAGGTTGGAGTCATTAAAACTCGTTTTTCAACCACTCCACAAGTGTCTTGTTAACAAACTATAGCTTTGGCAAGTCGGTTAGGACATCTACTTTGTGCATGACACAAGTCATTTTTCCAACAATTGTTTACAGACATATTATCTCACTTGGAATTCACTGTATCACAATTCCAGTGGGTCAGATGTTTACATACACTAAGTTGACTGTGCCTTTAAACAGCTTGGAAAATTCCAGAAAATTATGTCATGGCTTTAGAAGCTTCGAATAGGCTAATTAACATAATTTGAGTCAATTGGAGGTGTACCTGTAGATGTATTTCAAGGCCTACCTTCAAATTCAGTGCCTCTTTGCTTGACATCATGGGAAAATCTAAAGATATCAGCCAAGACCTCAGAAAATAAATTGTAGACCAAGTCTGGTTCATCCTTGGGAGCAATTTCCAAACGCCTGAAGGTACCACATTCATCTGTACAAACAATAGTACGCAAGTTTAAACACCATGGGACCACGCAGCTGTCATACAGCTCAGGAAGGAGACGCGTTATATCTCCTAGAGATGAACTTACTTTGGTGCGAAAATCAATCCCAGAACAACAGCAAAGGACCTTGTGAAGATGCTGGAGGAAACAGGTACAAAATTATCTATATCCACAGTAAAACGTGTCCTATATCGACATAACCTGAAAGGACGCTCAGCAAGGAAGAAGCCACTGCTCCAAAACTGCCATAAAAAAGCCAGACTACGGTTCGCAACTGCACATGGGGACAAAGATTGTACCTTTGGAGAAATTTCCTCTGGTCTGATGAAAAAAATATATAACTGTTTGGCTATAATGACCATCGTTATGTTTGGGGGAAAAAGGGGGAAGCTTGCAAGCTGAAGAACACCATCCCTACCATGAAGCATAAGGGTGGCAGCATAATGTGTGAGGGTGCTTTGATGCAGGAGGGACTGGTGCACTTCACAAAATAGATGGCATCATGAGGATGGAAAATTGTGTGGATATATTGAAGTAACATCTCAAGACATCAGTCAGGAAGTTAAAGCTTGGTCGCAAATGGGTCTTCCAAATGTACAATGACCCCAAGCATACTTCCAAAGTTGTGGCAAAATGGCTTAAGGACAACAAAGTCAAGGTATTGGAGTGGCCATCACAAAGCCCTGACCTCAATCCTATATACAATTTGTGGGCAGAACTGAAAAAGCATGTGCGAGCAAGGAGGCCTTACAAACCTGACTCAGTTACACCAGCTCTGTCAGGATGAATGGGCCAAAATTCACCCAACTTATTGTGGGAAGCTTGTGGAAGGCTACCCGAAACGTTTGACCCAAGTTAAAGAATTTAAAGGCAATGCTACCAAATACTAATTGAGTGTATGTAAACTTCTGACCCACTGGGAATGTGATGAAAAAAATAAAAGCTGAAATAAATAATTCTCTCTACTATTATTCTGACATTTCACTTTCTTAAAATAAAGTGGTGATCCTAACTGACCTAAGACAGGGAATTTTTTACTAGGATTAAATGTCAGGAATTGTGAACAACTGAGTTTAAATGTAGTTGGCTAAGGTGTATGTAAACTTCCGACTTCAACTGTACATATACTGACTATTTACGTAACCAAATTAATTTACATTGTGTTGACAATCACGCCTCTGGTATATATCCTTATGATTAAAAATAACACCAGACTTGATTAAGCCGTCACTGTTCTATCCATTTACCCCCCAGAACAGTTGCAATGTGAAAAATAAAAGCCATGTGATCTTCAAGTGTTTATTTCCATTTTCTCTCAAGGGCAATGGCAAGGACAAAGCCTTGGGCCCTGTTCTTTCTCTCTGGGATTCTATTGAAGGCTGTATGCTCTGCAGAAGGTTGAGACAGGAGGCTTGAATTGACATTTATGTATTGCTTGATTGACTTGTTGTGTGAAGTGTTGTTATTTTGTCTGTATTTGTCGGTGCAGAAGGTGCATCTTTCTGAAAGGTTTCATTGTTTTACCGGGGACAAAGGGACTGTTTTCCATCTATCTGGCAAGCAAGGCAGAATACAAAGTATTTAAGTCTCTCTCTCATATATTTGTTAAATCGATGAGAGATGGTTTACATTCCACCATGCCTCTGCCATGCAAGGTTCATACATATTTCAGTCAGCGTTCGCTCCACAAGCATCAGACCGCCACTCAAGCTAAATGGCTTGCAATTCTAGAATATTCTTCGACAGGACTCGGTGAGGCGACAAGATTACTTCACTGTTGGAACCTCTAAAGCTCCATCAATGACAGCTACGTTATGATGCCGGTATCACTGTGGAATAAAATGGGAACGTTTTTAGAAGTAATCGACCAAACCCTAAAGTGGTCTGTACAGATAGACACGTTTATTAATGTTACAGTGTCTTACTTCACAATTCATAAATATAATATTTAGTACAAAATAAACTAAGTAAATGTTTACACTCTTGAGGTCTGTGAGTGTGGGCATGTGTAATGTGACGGAAAACCGGAGACTCCAGGAGAAATCTTGCATTTAAAGATGAGGGCATTAAAACGTAAGATTTGGGCGACATCCTGCCCACTATCAAATAAGCTGCACCATAGGAACCTGAAATAATATCAGGAAAAGTCCAATTTAATAATCCCTTTCATCTGCAAGCCAAAGTAAGCCGTTTGTTTTCAGGCAAAGTTTTCTGAGACAGGACACACATGGAAAGTGGTGGTTTTGAAAAAAATGTATAATGAAAAATGATTTGAATATTCTATAATTGTGTTGATCATCCTCATCTCTTCCTTGTTTATTGTGATTTGATAATGTTCCTGCTATAGCTGTAATTTTGTTTCATTTCCACAAGGATATGGATCTACTGAGCTATGCTTGCACCTTGAGAGACAAAGTGATGGGAACAAAAAAATGACATTCAAATTTGAAGCTCTCTATTTTTCAAAGTGTCCGCCGTCCATTTACACGGAGCCAGGTCTTCAAACAGGGAGGAAAAGTGTGCTATGGAAGTGTGACAGTTGTGTACAATTTGTGAGGAAATACGGGACAATGTCAATGCTCTGAGGGATAGGTTATGTGAGCATGTGTACATACAGTGCATATGAAAGGTGCATCCTAAACACATACTATATACTGTAAATATTACTGTAACAGAGGCTGGGATGTATGAGAGTTCACTAGTGATGGCTCTGAGGCTGTTCACATGGAAACAGGGGAGAGACTAGAGCATAGTACCCTGACCTGTGTTATCACTCTGTATACATAAACATGGCATCCTCCTGAGGGACAGGCAAGCAGCCAACGGGAATTTGTACTGGAAGATAGTATGGGTCCTTGGGGGCCCTGTCATCCATCATTCATCCTGTGACCTGTCACTACAGTCAGGAACAGCTGTCCGGCCTCAATTATGAACCATTGTCCATGTCTGGAGACATCAGACCCTGTTATCTCTAGCAGCACTACAGCCAGGGGACCACAGGGAGCAGTTCTGAGATTATACACATACAGTACACTGCTGCTACAGGAACATAATGAGACTAGTCCTGGCTTATACCCCTTAAGCTTTCAACAAAATGTATCCCATTGGGACAAGAGCCCAGGGTAGCTGGGTTCAAGTAAAGAACAACAGAGGCAGGCTTTTGGGTTTCTGTAGTTTTACATCAAGATGTGTTGTTCTACTTCCATTTTCAGGGTCCTGCTGAGAATGGGAGTTGCTGTTTTCTTTGTGTGTACTTAGTGATGGCAGCCCATGCATCGGTGATGGGCAGACAGGAGCTTGCAGGAAAATAAAACGTCAATATAATTCTTCGGAAATGCTAAAATGAGGCGTCTGGCCTATTATTGAGAGGAAATAACTATAACTGGAGTCAAATTAGACTTCATTGGAAATAAGTGATGAGTGAGTGGTGGTGTGGAAATTGGCTTGGATGGTTTCCAGATGAGAGAGAGAGAGAGAGAGAGAGAGAGAGAGAGAGAGAGAGATGAAGAGAGGGAAAAAAATTGAGGCAAATAGAGGAAAGATAAATAAATAAATAGGAAGGGTGACAGAGTGAGTCTGAAAATAGGAAATAAGGATATAGCATAGAATAGTACAATGGAATAAGTGTGGTTACAGAATTCTTTAGCCTCCATTGTTTTGAAACCAAGGTAGGCTTTTCAATAACGCCTACACTCCAGTCCACTCCCCCTAACAATCTACCAGGTGAACTAGAGAGATCTCCCCTCAAAATACATTAGAAAATCTTATAAATCTACATACCCACCAATATGTTTCACCAGTGAATTATAAAACAATATCCATGCTTCCCTGACAGAGGACACTGATTCTAGAAGCAACCACTTTTTCACGACATTAAATGGAACACTAGCCTACATAAACAGCACAATATTTGAATTACAATTTTGTCATTTTAGCAGACACTCTTATCCAGAGCATACATTGTTTTACTGGTCCCCCATGGGAATCAAACCCAGAACTCTGCTGTTGGAAGCACCATGCTCTATAAACAGAGCCACACAGGGCCACATGAGTGGGAATGAGTTGGGAACCTATAAACATGACTAGGTCTATGCAGGCTAGTCTCCAAACCAAACAAGAATTCATGGTAACATGTCCATCCTGTTCATCTAGTAAACACAAATGTGTATTATGTTCCAAAACAAATATGCAGGTAAAATAATTTTAAAAAATAAAGAATGCAATTTAAAGCAGTAACATGCTGAGCATATGATGCAATGTCCTGTCATCTGAGTATGTGCTCTTTCAGTTCCATTTCTTTTCAGTATTCCATTAAAATTCTTCCAGAACCCACATCACATTTATGAGTGAATATGGCTGTGTGGAGGGTCATCTCTCATTGTCTCCTCAATCAAAGCATTTTAATGAACAGACCGTGCAGCAAGGATAAAGTACCACTTAACAGAAATTGGACGAATCATAGGTTACAAAAACAGCAAAGGCAGGAGATAATGTCTGTTTGAAAAATACAATGTGGATGCAGACAACCAGTTGTGTCCCCATGTGTGTGTTTATACTTCTTGGATGTAAAGTATGTACAGTATGTTGCTATGTAAGAGCGAGCTTAAAGAAAATAAAAACCAGCATACTGTTCTTGCTCAAATCACTTATTTATCTGCGTCTTGGCCTTTGTCGAAGCTTCTAGACGTAATATTAGAGTGAAGAAATGTGTTTTCTGACTTTACAGTTTGCACGTCGAGCAAGCATGCTCGTATTTCTATGGTGTTATGGGTGGATCTCCGGATACTGTAGGTGTATTTGCATCAGTAAATATCAAATCAAATTTTATGGGTCACATACATATATTTAGCAGATGTTATTGTGGGTGTAGCGAAATGCTTATGTTCCTAGCTCCAACAGTGCAGTAGTATCTAACAATTCACAACAATACACACACATCTAAAGTAAAATAATGGAGTTAAGAAATATATAAATATTAGTACAAGCAATGTCGGAGTGGCATTGGCTAAAATGCAGTAGAATAGAATACAGTATAGACATATGAAATGAGTAAAGCAGTATGTAAACACTATAAAAGTGACTAGTGTTCCATTATTAAAGTGACCAGTGATTCCATGTCTATGTATATAGGGCAGCAGTTTCTAAGGTGCAGGGTTGAGTAAGCGGGTGGTAGCCTGCTAATGGTGGCTATTTAACAGTCGGATGGCCTTGAGATATAAGCTATTTTTCCAGGCTCTCGGTCCCAGCTTTGATGCACCTGTATTGACCTCGCCTTCTGGATGGTAACGGGGGGAACAGGCCGTGGCTCAGGTGGTTGATGTCCTTGATGTATAGTATCAATGTGTCCATAGTCTGTGTTCATCACAGTTCTGTACATTACAGTTACCAGGACCACCCCTATAAAAGTCCAATGTGTGACAGAATGGAAAGAGAGTTTGTTATCACAACATGCAGACAGATAGGGAGTTGACATGCTGTTGTAACTACGACAAGGAGAACACACTGATCTGCGGTCAGTTCAGCTATCTGACCGCTGCTTCAATAAAGCAGAAAAAAGTGTTTTCTTTGATGTATGGATAACAGACCACACATATCAAATAGAAAGAGGTGTTTACAAAGCTCTTATCAGTCTACATTTAAATGTCAAGAATCTTTCGTAGGAAATGCAATGCAATGCTTTTGACAGGAAAGGCTTAAAGATAGGAGAGCACCATTTGCCATATGTCTGTAGATAACTCAGCCCAAAATGTGAGCGCAAAACATATAAATCAAAGTATAAATTTGACAGCGCTATCATTCATGGTGTATAAAACATTTTACAATCAAGGGAATGCATTATGGCTAAGATAACATTCACAGGAGGCTCTCTCCCTGCTAATTTTACTGTGGAAAACATCTGGTAGTGTGCTGCTATGAACATACAAAATGTATCTGAGGAGCCATTGGCTTGTGCAGGATGGGTTTCTATGTCATCTAAATGGATGAGGCCTGACATTCACATGAATGCAGGTCTTCAGCTGCAGAAAAACTCATTTTTTTCACCAACAATAGGTTTGTAATCAAAATGCTAAAACTACTTGGTTTCTGCAGATACTGTGTTTATGGCTGAAGATGACTGCTATATAGTCATAATTTAGTGCATTCTGACAGTCTGGGCTGGATGGTCTGCTCATTGCAAGGTTTCTAAATGGCAGATTTATATAGTGACTCGGCCCGGTGCCACTCAATCTCTATTATTGTGAGTATCTCAGACAATGCCAAAAAAGAGAGGCACAAGTACGAGTGGAGGCTATATTGACACTACCACCCACACAGACAATACAATCAGACTATTATCATTGTCTGCTTTCTTATCTAAGTTGAACATTCACCTCTTCCTTATCAACACAATCCATTCCATTTAATCTGCATTCATAAAAACAGGTCTCAAACAATGGCTAGATGATCAGCAAAACACTGGAAGGCAGATAATTAGACTGTAAAGACCAGAGCCAGTGTTGTGTCTATTAAACACTAGTCTTTATTGCAGTCAATAGCAGAAACCCTGGATGATCGCAAGCTTGCCCATTGTTATTGAGTTTACAGGTGGTACATGGAATTGGTGAAGTTCGAAATGGACTAAGTAATGAACCATAGGATTGGTGAGCTGTTGGCAGGGCACTCATTAATGAATTAACTGAATTTACACTTGATGTCATCCCCAACATTAAGCATCCTCTTAAGGTTACGTTGTCTCCCTGAGGCAGACTTTTCAGCAGGAATGACTGAGGTTAAAGAAACAACCTCTGCATATCTTAAAAAACTCTTATGAAATATGGTCATGAGACATATTCGATTTCTGCTATATTAGCAATTGACTTCTGCTTCCTGAGGTGTCGCTCAGGCCCGGACATTTCCGTTTTAATATTTGTGGCGGGGTGCAGTTTTGCATAGATTTGAATACATGCATTGGTGATTTCTCTGCTTATTTCCCTGCATGTGCCTCTCCTCGCCCCTCTTCATCATGCCTCATGATGTCCTTGCAGAGCTGACAGAGATGGAGAGGACAGAATATTCTCAGACACTTTTTTCTTTTTTTATGACAGCTAGCTAGGTTAGAGGTGAAATTAGTGTCACCAAAAAGCATTCCTCTGGGGAGGGGACAGCCTGATGAAAACTCATTTCAGCCCAGGCCTGACACCTTAAAAAGCTCATTAGGACCAGACAACCCTCCTTTATGTCCTGCCACCCTGCCCCCAGGCTCAAGGCACGGGATGAAAGGTTCTCCTCAACTCATCTCAAGTTCATTAAAGCAACTACAGCTTTCAGAGCCTCCATTACAGAAGTTGGCCTCGTTCCTCGTATCACAGTCAGTGTAGCCTGCTCTACTGTTCAGTGGGTTGGGGGAGGGGAACTAGGGCTGGGGGGAGAACAACTATCCCCATCGTGGTGAAACGTGTCCATACATTATTCACTTTATTCACTACCTTCTTCACTGGTCAGTGCGGCCAACCAAAGAAAGTCCGTAGGCTGTAACTGTGGCTCCTTATAGGACTGTGATCTTGGTTTACTAAAGAGGTAACAGTGTATAATTGCAAATGCAGGAGTTCCTGGATTGTTTGTTAGATAAAAGGCACGTACGATCACATATTTGTGATCATTGTTGAGTTGTCCCAGCAGCGTACCATTGCAAGTTTGTGATTGGAACAGTAGCAACATATATGTCTAAACAGCATTGTCTGAAAACCATCTTAACAATGTTTTGTACTGATGGGAAATAAAGGTAATAAAACCTTTTTCCTCAATGTCACCTTTGATTGCAAAAGTTAATGTGAAAGTCATCATCCATACATCACACGGAAGACATCCACAGCCAACTCATTACATAAACCAGTCAAAATAACAGGCTGCCCTGGCAAAAAACAGAACATAACACTAGACTTGTTTACAATGTACCACATCTCTGGTGAGCACAAGGGAGAAATGTAATATTGTTTAGAAAAGAGATGCGTGTCAGCTAAGCTAACAGCAGCTAAATTCTTTATGACGGCAGCCATGTTTGTTTACGTTTGATAAGCGAAAACTCCTTAATCCAAGAACGCCATTCTATAAGATGCAAATAAACAAACTCAAAGATGGCTGCGCCCATTGTATGAAAAATATGAACTTCGTTTGGCCACTTTTCAGCATATTACAAATCTTCTATGTATTTCTTACAGTGTATACAAGAACCGGAGCACATGACTTCATTGACAGCTTTTGCCAAATCACAAAGCAAATACAATGTTATCACCTCACAGATCATCACCCCAAATACAAGCCTACTGCCTAGCCTAACCGTAGTGCAAAAGCTAAACAGGGATGAAACCATTTTAGAGGGGTTAATTTCATTTGTGGGGGGTTTTAAAGTCCATGGGGGGATATAAATGGCAGAAGGTGTCGTGGGGGGATAAGATGCAGGAAATATTACTATGATATATATTTATCAATAAATGGTGGGCAAACACAGGACAAGTTTATATGCTAAATAAATATAAAACCCCTGGAAAGGGGAGTCTGAGCTGTCAACCCTGAGGTAGCATAGTTACAATTTGATGCACGTTCAAAACAACTAGGTACTCGGAAATCTTAGACTGTGTTCAAGGAAAAAAACGAGCTCTGACTGGGAAAAATCTTTTTGAATAGTCATCCAACTCGGAATTCAAACTCGGGAACTCGGGCTTCTTTATAGCTCCGACATTCCGACCTGAATATCACTGACGTCATGATTTGACCTTGCATTTTTCCCAGTTGTCTTTAAAGTAAGTCACTCAAGTGAACTATCCATTCACCTCGTTTTTTACAACATCTTTGGTCTAACAGACACTTACATGAATGCATTGTATGATGTCAACAAGCAGGGTAGCCTAGTGGTTTGAGCTTTGGACTAGTAACCGGAACGTTGCAAGTTCAAATCCCCGAGCTGACAAGGTTCAAATCTGTAGTTCTGCCCCTGAACAGGCAGTTAATATAGCTGGCAAAGAGCTTAGAATTAGCTGACTATAATCAGTACAACATTCAAAAAAGTATTTTACACAAGTGTCAATTACAATCTTTGCAAGAATCGGAATGCATGATTTGTCACCAAACATGTGAATAGAACAGTAAATACATTATGCTCCATACATATAGTATGCTACAGTAGAAACAACATGATATACAGAAAATAAGGCATTTACTTTGATAGGAACACACACATGTCCAAAGTTATTATTTGTAAGGAAAACAACAATGAAGGCAATGTGTGCGCCAGCCAGAAAATGTACCAGGGGGAAAAAGTTTGTGGAAGTCCTGTTCTGACTAGAGATGTGCAATGTCTTCATACTTGATCTGAGGAAACACTTGAGAAGAGCTTGGGCTCTCGTTGAGAGAGAAGTTTGTCCAGCTCAGTAAATCCTCAAACATAAATTGTCCGCAACAGTGAAAAGGCTACTTCTTATGTGAATTAATGAGGAGACCTAATTTTTGCCAGCACCTCACCTGTGCAACTAGAGGTGACAAAACTCTTGATGACCTTTGCTCCACACACAGGAACGCACACAAGGCCCTCCCTTTGGCAAATGTGACCATAACGCTACCCTCCTGATTCCTGCTTACAAGCAAAAACTCAAACAGGAACTATCAGTGACATGCTCAATTTGGAAGTGCTCAGATGAAGCGGATGCTAATCTACAGGACTGTTTCGCTAGCACAGACTGGAATATGTCCTGGGATTCTCGTAGGATGTGGCAGTGCTTGCAAACTATCATGGATTACAAAGGGAAACCCAGCCACAAGCTGCCCAGTATTGCAAGCCTACCAGATTAGCTAGCAACACTGCACGAGAGCACCAGTTGTTCTGGAACACTGATCTTGCTCTTTGTAGCTGATGTGAGTAATAGCTTTAAACAGGTTAACATTCAGGTTAACATTCACAAGGACGCGGGGCCAGAATGGATCAGCTTTCAAGTGTCTTCACTGACGTTTTGTTACTGTCTGTAATATCTACATGTTTTAAGCAGACCACAATAGTCCCTGTGTCCAAGAACGCCAAGATAAAGTCTATAAATGACTTTAGCCCATAGCACTCACATTTGTAGCCGTGACATGCTTTGAAAGGCTGGTCATGGCTCACATGACCATCATCTCAGACACCCTGGACCCGGAAATACCGGCACAACAGATGATGCAATCTCTATTGCACTACACACTGCCCTCTCCCACCTGTGAAAGAGGAACACCTATGTGAGAATGTTGTTCATTGACTATAGCTCAGCGTTGAACACCATAGTGCCCTCCAAGCTCATCACTAAGCTTAGGATCCTAGAACTGAACAAGTCACTGGATCCTGTACTTCCTCACGGGCATCCCCCAGGTGGTGAGGGCAGTCAACAACACATCCACCATGCTGACGCTCAACACGGGGGCCCCTCTGGGGTGCGTGCTTTGTCCATTCCTGTTCTCCTAAGGCTGTGTGGCCGCACACAACTCCAAAACCATCATAAGTTTGCTGACGAGGTAGCCTATAGGAAGGAGGTCAGAGACCTGGCAGTGTGGTGCCAGGATGAAAGCCTTTCTCTCAATGTCAGCAAGACAAAGGAGCTGATCATGGACTACAGGAATAGGAGGGCCGACCACACCCCCATCCACAACAACAATCGATGTGGCTGTAGTGGAGAGGGTTGAGTGCTTCAAGTTCCTCTGTGTCCACATCACTAAGAAATTAACATGGTCCACACACACCAACACAGTCGTGATGAAAGCACAACAACACCTCTTCCCCCTCAGCAGACTGAAAAGATTGGTATGTGCCCTCAGATCCTCAAAAAGTTATACAGCTGCACCATTGAGAGCATCTTGACTGGCTGCATTACCGCTTGGTGTGGCAACTGCTTGGCACCCGACAGCAAGGCGCTACAAAGGGTAGTGCGTTTGACCCAATACATCACTGGGAACGAGCTCTATACCAGGCGGTGTCAGAATTGTCAAAGACTCCAGCCACCAAAGTCATAGAGTGCTACCGCACGGCAAGCAGTACTGATGCACCAATGTTTGAACCAACAGGACCATGAACAGCTTTTACCCCCAAGTCACAAGACCCCTAAATAGTTAACCATATAGCTTCCAGAACTATCTGCATAGACTTCCCTTTGCAGAAACTCTTTTAACTAATCACATATGCTGCTGCTACTGTTTATTATCAATCCTGTTGCCTAGTTACTGTATCCTTACCTCTATGTACAGTGCCTTCGGCAAGTATTCAGACCCTTTGACCTTTTCCACATTTTGTTACATTACCGCCTTGTTCTAAAATCTTTATAAGGTCCCAGGATTGGATTGTGTCAAGGCACAGATCTAGGGAAGGATACCAAAAAATGCCTGCAGCATTGAAGGTCCCTAAGAACACAAGGACCTAAAACACACCTCCAGGCTGTGTAAGGACTATTTGTCCAAGAAGGAGAGTGATGGAGTGCTACATCAGATGACCTGGCTCCCACAATCACCCGACCTCAACCCAATTGAGATGGTTTGGGATGAGTTAGACCACAGAGTGAAGGAAAAGCAGCCAACAAGTGCTCAGCATAATATGTGGATACTCCTTCAAGACTGTTGGAAAAGCATTCGTCATGAAGCTGGTCAAGAGAATGGCAAGAGTGTGTAAAGCTTTTTTGGTAACTACATGATTCCATATGTGCTATTTCATAGTTTTGATGTATTCACTATTATTCTGCAATGTAGAAAATATGAAAATTAAGAGAAACACTTGAAAGAGCTGGTGTGTCCAAACTTTTAACTGGTACTGTACATCTATTACCTTGTACCCCTGCACATCGACTTGGTACTGGTACACGGCGTATATAGCCAAGCTATCGTTACTCATTGTGTATTTATTATATCTATTACCTTTCTACAAAATAAATTCTCTCTGCATTGTTGAGAAAGGCCCATAAGAAAACATTTCACTGTTGTTTACAAAGCATGTGACAAATAAAATGTATTTGATTTGATTTGATTTGAATGTGCCTTCAGCTGGAGTCTTGGTGTAATGTATTGCCTGTCTCCACCATTGATTTGTTAGCTGAATAGGGAGGCGTACATCACTGACAAACACATAGAAATGTCCCTCTTCATCTTGCCATGGTTTGTCAGGATCAATGCTAAATGCATTTAGCTTCCTTTGTCAGAAACAGTGGAATTAAAATGAAAGTGCTGGAATCAATAGAGCAATTCTCTCTGCATGGAAAGAAGCTGCGTGTCAGCTGTTGGCGATGTTTATTAACATGACTATTGATCGGAGTCAGAGGATCAGGGTCCCAGAGGCACCATCAAACAGCAATTGTTAACCCTTGAGTCAGAGTGAGTTGTAAACACTTCTCTATGTCGCATCCAACCAATAGATCAACCGATTGTTGGCAGCCATCACATTTTCCAACAAAATAAAGAGAGAAGACTTGACAGTTTAGTCTTGGAAAAGATAGATAGCATTGTTTTAACATTCTATATATGCTTAATTAAGCTCCACTAAAGGAAGCATTCTGAACTCAGTATCAGTATGTTATTCAAATAACAATAAATAAACATATATCCACACTTGATATAATATAATGCCATTCAGACAACTATTCAGCTTTGAATAGCTCAACCCAATTTTCTCACAGTTGTATCTAGAACCTTCATTTTAATTGGTCCCTGTTTCCCAATAATATATCCCTGGGTGTTTGTCAAATCAGACCAGGAAATTGATTGAAGAGAGCAGGAGAAATAAAGAGAGGAGAGAGAAAGATAGGGGCGAGAAAAAGGGGGAATAGAGAGAGGGAGAAAGTGAGAAATATAGAAATAGACAGAAGAAGTAGGAGAGTGAAGAGCAGTGTGAGAAGGAGAAAGAGAGAGGGAGCGAGGGAGGGAGGTTTGGAAAGATAGCTGTGCGGTGCTGGAGAGTGGGACTAATCGCAGTGTGATAGTGAGATGATATCAGTGTACCTTGACCTCAGAAGCAGCCGGTGTGACAAATCCCTCTCTACTTTCTGCTTTGAATGATGCTGCCTCCAACCTCATGGAAAATGGGATCCTCTCCAAACCATGCATTGTGGCTCCAGTAGAAATTTACCACATCCAGTTTCGCTGCTGAAAAGCTTCAAGGATTCTCTGCTTCATTCCTCTCGAAAACCTTTATGCTATCTCTCTCTTTCTCTCCTTCACTCTAATCCTCTCTCCGTTCTGTCCATTCGGTCTCTGTATATTCAGAACGTGGCACAGGAGGTGGCCCGTCTGAAGAGAGATTAGAGAGTCTGTAGGAGTGTGTAGCAGGAAGATCCAGATGGTAACCCCTAGAGAAGGGCCCAGGTAGATGAATGGGCATGGAAACAGAATGTATCAGAGAGAGCCAGGTGGCCTGGAGAGAGCTGATAGGCAACAGACAGGAATTATTTGATCGGAAACACTCCTTAACGGACCTGAAATAGTTCAGATGCTCTGGCCAACTCTGGAAACTCTGCACCTGTCCCCTGTATTATGAGGTGACTTGGAGAGGTGGAGAGGATCAAGATTTGGAAGTAATGAGTTTCAGTTTTCCAGACTCAACCTATCTGCAGTTTTCTATTTGGATAATGCTGCATCCAACACGGTAACAAAATGTACTCAGTTATTGAGAACTGGCTACTAAAAACAAATCTGTATGGTGAACGGTAGCTCATCTCATAGACAGATTTACAAGAACTCATAATGTATTCACTGTTGTTAGCTGCAGCAGTGAGGTTGAGCAACCAAGCTAATTGCAGTCAATTTCCCTAATATGTATTTCCTCCTCGCTTGCCCTTCTTTGCAAGACTGCGAGAGCGTTGAGAGGAGAATTGACCCAACACAGAAAATGTCTCGTCTTGATTATGTTTTGCCTCCCTCCCCCAGACGTGTTGGTATATCAGAGGAGCTACTCGGGGGGCTGAGAGGTCTTAGGGTGCAGACATGATGGTGTGTTGGTATATCAGAGGTGCTACTCAGGGGGCTGAGAGGTCTTAGGGTGCAAACATGTTGGTGTGTTGGTATATCAGAGGTGCTACTCAGGGGGCTGAGAGGTCTTAGGGTGCAAACATGTTGGTGTGTTGGTATATCAGAGGTGCTACTCAGGGGGCTAAGAGGTCTTAGGGTGCAGACATGTTGGTGTGTTGGTATATCAGAGGTGCTACTCAGGGGGCTGAGAGGTCTCAGGGTGCAGACATGTTGGTGTGTTGGTATATCAGAGGTGCTACTCAGGGGGCTGAGAGGTCTTAGTGTGCAGCTCTGTATGTGTTTAGAAACTCTACCAGCTGTGTCGATCGATAGGGCTTCAGTGTAATTAAGGCCGGGCAACATAAAGAATCGTAATGATAAAAAACTTAATCAGTGCATCTCTCCTCCGTGACCTTTGACCTCGTCTCTTCTCTCCATCCCCCCCTCCATCCAGACCCCTGAAGAGGAGAACACTCCACAAGGTTTTTCTCCAATTACACTTCAACAGGAGGCTCCCTCCTGCATCTCCAATAGTAAGTTCTGTGGAACGGCCTGCCTGTTTCACACAGAGGAGGCGTTCCCTCTGTTTTTACTGTCTATTAGAGGAGAAGAGAGGACGCAGAGAGATATACAGAACTCAGCTTCTAGACGGGTTATTCATTAAACTTTATAGCTGTGTTAAATACTGAATAAATAGCAGCTCTTATGTCTGTCTAGTGTCTTACACCCCGCATATAGTGTAACAATCCAATCTTTAACACAACAGTGAAAATGGTTAGGCCCCTGAACTCTTGTGTATTTTCTGCACTATGCAACGACCATGTAACGCTTTTACAACATACAGAAGTGCGCTGGTTATCAAGGGGCAACGTATTGACAAGTTTTTTGAATTTAGAGACGAGCTTAACGTTTCCTTTACTGACCATCATTCTCACTTGTCTGACCACTTGCATGTTGAGTTTCTCATACGACTGGCCTATCTGGGTGATGTTTTTTCCGCCTGAATGATCTGAATCTAGGATTTCAGGGAATCAACTATATTCAATGTGCGGGACAAAACTTGAGGCTATGATTAAGAAGTTGGAGCTTTTCTCTGTCTGTATTAAGAAGGACAAGATGCAGGTCTTTCCATTATTGTATGATTGTTTTGTGTGCAAATGAACTCAAGCTTATGGACAATGTCAAATGTGATATAGCGAAGCACCTGAGTGAGTTGGGTGTGCAATTACGCAGGTACTACCCCGAAACGGATGACACAAACAACAGCCTTGTTAAATCGCACTGTTAAGACACTGATGCCCTTTGCAACCACATACCTATGTGAAGTCGGCCCTCACTAACATGCAAACTAAATACATGCACAAACTGTGTGTGTAAAATTATTTAAGACTGAGACTCTTTCCAATACAACCTAACATTGCAGAGTTATGTGCATCCTGTCAAGCACACCCTTCTCATTAACCTGTGGTGAGTTATTCACAAATTTTGATGAACAAATAAGGTTTTATATTATTATTTTATTCATATTTGTACCCTGGTCCTATAAGAGCTGTTTGTCACTTCCCACGAGCCGGGTTGTGACAAAAACACACTCATTCTTATGTTTAATAATTGTATCGTATGGTGTGTGTGGCAGGCTTACAATAATGGCAAAAAACTACATTTTGAGAGTACGCTGACCCTGGTGCTAGAGGGGGTACGCAGTTGGAGGTTGAATGTTTGAAGGGGTACGGGACTATGAAAGTTTGGGAACCACTGGTCTATGGGATACATCTTATGGATTTATATGTCTCACAGTGATCCAGTTCTGTTATCTTGGCTTCTATCGGAGGTGATGAATATGCACTGCAACATTCGTGCTTGAGTAATTTTATGATCAACACATGATTCAATTAAATTACAACAGTGGCACAATGTCGTATTGGATTACTGATTACAAATTAGACAAGGGTGGTTTAATTTGATAACCACTGTTGTTGTTACCACTGTCTTTCTAATCTAATTGTATACTACTTGGTTATCACAAAACCCAATCTCTATAATCAGATAGAAAACTTGTAGATAACATGAGGGGAATGGGGATGTCTCTGCCCCAGTGGATGCAATGTTTAACTCTGAACTCCAGGAGGAAACACAGAGACACACAAAGCTGATCAGAAAGGCAGTATCACGTCTACTTCCCCTCCCCCTCTCTAGCACTCGATGTCACCGGTCTACTAACCACCGAACCTGGCAACCCATCTTTACACACACCTGCGTCTCTTCATCAGATCACTCCTAGACTCCAAACATCATGAGGGTCAGCTCCAGTACCTGGTGGTCTGGGAGGGGTACGGTCCAGAGGAGGACTTGGACTTCATTAATCCCTGATTACTTACCCTTTATATAGCACTCTTTCGTTATCAGTTATCAAGTAGTATTGGTTGTGTTTCCTTGTCAGACGTTTCTCTTGTTTTGTATCGTTCTGTGTTCATTATTATTAAACTCACTAACTGCACCTGCTTCCTGATTCCCTGTGTCGACGTTAGAGGCGGAAGCAATCAATTTACGCAAGCTTCAGCAACAATGTATTTAATCTTTCCTTTATCTTCAACCATGATGAAAAGGAGATTAGTGTCTGAAGAGACTACATAAATGACTCACAAATCTACTTAAAATGAGGGGGCAGAGCAAACGCTGATTTAAATAATGAGTTTTTCTTGTGTTATTAATTGATATCATCTGAATACATTTGGTTCTGTTTTATGGGTGTAAATTAAGTGATTTGCGGTTTATGTTATGCATTTTAAAGAAGCTCGGATTTATAGGCCTATGTAACAGGTTCACAGTCCCATACTGTTGTCTGTGTATGCAGAGAGAATGATATACTGTCACGTTCTGACCATAGTTCTGTTATTTTATCTTTGTTTTAGGATGGTCAGGGCGTGAGTTGGGTGGGCAGTCTGTTTGTTTTTCTATGTTTTTTTGTTGTTGTTTGGCCTAGTATAGTTCTCAATCAGAGGCAGCTGTCTATTGTTGTCCCTGATTGAGAATCATACTTAGGTAGCCTGGGTTTCAGTTTTGGGTGGTGGGTGTTTATTTTCCGTGTTAGTGTCTGTGCCACACGGGACTGTTTCGGTTTGATTTACTTCACGTTTATTGTTTTGTTCAGTGTTCGTTATTCATTAAAAAACATGAACACTTACCACGCTGCGTTTTGGTCCTCCGATCCTTCATACTCCTCCTCTTCGTCAGAAGACACATCTAAACTGTATACACCTTAATAACCCACCCATTCTACTGTACCTACCTCATCCCCATAATGTTTTTATTTACTTTCTGCTCTTTTGAACACCAGTATCTCTACTTGCACATCATCATATGCTCATTTATCACTCCAGTGTTAATCTGCTAAATTGTAATTACTTCGCTACCATGGACAATTTATTGCCTACCTCCTCACGCCATTTGCACACACTGTATATAGACTTTAGTTTTTGCTATTGTGTTATTGAACGTACGCTTGTTTATTCCATGTGTAACTCTGTGTTGTTGTTTGTGTCGCACTGCTTTGCTTTATCTTGGCCAGGTCGCAGTTGTAAATTAGAACTTGTTCTCAACTAGCTTACCTGGTTAAATAAAGGTGAAATAAACATAAATAAATAAAAAATCCTTGCAAAGCTATAAATACTGCAGACACACCTGCCGCATGAGCAAAGAGTCATACCTCGGCTGTACTCAGGAACATCAACCAAGCATTTAGCAGAATGACTATCTAATATACCATCAGATATGATAACATTCATATATTAGCCATTTCTGAGACTCACTTAGATATTTCATTTGATGATACAGCAGTTGCAATACAAGGATATAACATCTATAGAAGAGACAGAAATGCTTATGGGGGAAGTCTTGCTGGATATATTCAGAGCCATATCCCCATAATGCTTAGAGAAGATCTCATGTCAAGTGTTATTGAAGTGTTGTGGTTGCAGGTTCACTTGGTACATATAAAGCCTTTTCTTTTGGGGTGTTGGTATAGGCCACCAAGTGCTAACAGTCAGTATCTAAATAGCGTGTGTGAAATGCTTGAATAGTGTATGTGATGTAAGCAGAGAGGTCTACTTTCTTGGGGACCTGAATATTGACTGGTTTTCATCAAGCTGTCAGCTCAAGAGGAAGCTTCTTACTAGTGCCTGTAATCTGGTTCAGGTTATTATTCAACCTACCAGAGTGTTTACAAACACTACAGGAACAAGATCATCCACATTTATTGATCACATTTCTACTAATACTGTAGAACTTTGTTCTAAAGCTGTATCCGTACCCAGGGGATGCAGTGATCACAATATAGTGGATATATCCAGGAAAGCCAAAATTCCAACAGCTGGGCCTAAAGTAATGTATAAGAGATCATAAAAAATATTTTGCTGTGACTCTTATGTGGATGATGTTAAAAATATTTGTTGGTCTGATGTGATTAATGATATTTATGGCCTGTAGGCCTCATTGACCTGAGCTCATACAACTCGTTTTTGAGTAAAAAAAAAAAATATTGTATGGATTATTTGGACTATAACAAATACTCAGATGAAACATATTGTGCTATTTTTCACAGACTACTTCGTGTCAAAGTTTAACAAGGACTCTCTCCTCCTTACCAGTGTCATGATCAAAGATATGATCAAGAGCCTCACACAGTATATCGTTTGGTCATTGTGCTGCCGCAGAATTAATTGTGAGCAAGGCCTCAAAAAAGCTTTATATACAAGAGCTGCGAGAAAAGTTATATATATTATTGAAACACTGTTGCGATTGTTTGTGAGAATGCCAACAGGTGTGGTTCCCGTGGGGGAAAGATTCTATTGGGGAAAGATTCCCGTGGGGTTTGCCATGGAAGCCAAGAACGGGAGTGAGGTGTGTGTGTGTGCTCAAACACATATGCATGTGGGGGTTGTGGAGAGGAAGTGTGTCCATCTGATGAATGGGCATGTGCCTGATCTAAATTCTATACACTAATTGTAGTCTCACCAATTCGTTTCTAATGACCGGTCATTTTTGACTGGGAACGGCAAAATTTTATGAAAATCATCCAAATGTATTTTGTGTTCAGATTCCCTGTGGAGACAAAGTCATGGAACCTTATGACAATCAGATTAAATTAACTACATTTTTCAGAGAGAAAACCTGTAAATCGGTCCAATTCGACCGGAACACAGCAGGAGGGTTAAGAAACTGACTGTTAGAACTGTTAAGGCTCTATGGATTGATGAGTAATTGAAAAACTGCATGGTTGAAAGAGGCTAATAAGTCTGGCTGCACATCTGGCTGGCTGAAAACAACAAAAAGAAGAAGAAACCATATTATGAAGCCAAGATCAATGATATAAAAAATTATGTCAAAAAACATTGGAGTACTTTAAATGAATTTATGTGCAGAAGGATGTTGCCAAAGTTAGTGTGGGAGAAGTTGAAAAATTATTGTTATTGATCAATAATGACAAACCTCCTAGCATTGACATCTTAGATGGAAAGCTACTGAGGATGGTAGCTGACTCTATAGCCACTCCTATCGGTCATATTTTTAATCTGAGCCTAGAGGAAAGTCTTTGTCCTCAGGCCTGGAGGGAAGCCAAAGTAATTCTGCTACCCAAGAGTGGTAAAGTGGTCTTTATTGGTTCTAACAGCAGACCTATAAGCTTGCTGCCAGCTCTTAGCAAACTGTTGGACCAAATACAATGCTATTTCTCTGTAAACAAATTAACAACTTTCAGCATGCTTATAGAGAACGGCAAACAACATGTACTGCACTGACACAAATGACTGATGATTGGTGGAAAGAAATTAATAATAAGAAGATTGTGGGAGTGGTACTGTTTGATTTCAGTGCAACCTTTGATATTATTGTCCATAACCTTTTGTTGAGGAAACGTATGTGTTGTGACTTTTCAACCTCAGCTCTGAATCCACAATATGGCAATCTATCTAGTAGAACTCAAAGGGTTTTCTTTAATGGAAGCTTCTCTCATGTCAAACACGTAAAGTGCGGTGTACCACAGGGCAGCACTCTAGGCCCTTTACTCTTTTCTATTTTTACCAATGACCTGCCACTGGCATTTATCAAAGCATGTGTGTCCATGTATGCTGATGATTCAACCATATACTCATCAGTAACCACATTTAATGAAGTCACTGAAACCCTTAACAAAGAGTTGGTCTGTTTTGGAATCGGTGGCCAGTAATAAACTGGTCCTAAACATCTATAAAACTAAGAGCATTGTATTTGGTACAAATCATTCCTTTTAAGGAGTTCTAGACCTCAGCTGAATCTGGTAACAAATTCAAGAAAGCGTACATTATATTGCTCAAATAAACAGCAAAAAAAGAAAACCTGGTTAAAAAACACAGATAAAGCAACACCTCATGGCACAACAACTCTCCCCTATTTGACCTAGATAGTTTGTATGTATGCATTGATATGTAGGCTACGTGTGCCTTTCTTAAAAATGTATGTAGTTCTGTCCTTGAGCTGTTCTTGTCTGTTGATGTTCTGTATTGTGTCATGTTTAATGTTTTGTGTGGATCCCAGGAAGAGTAGCTGCTGCTTTTGCAACAGCTAATGGGGATCAGCTAATGTGGATCCTAATAAAATAGCAAAATACCACATTTTGATCTCTGCCATGCCAGTCCATTCCAACAGCTCTAGGGCGAGATATCTATTTTCTAAATTTTAAACAGTGCTGTCAAGTGCAATTGGATCACTGGGAATTCAAAAGAGCTCAATAGTAATTTGCAAGGACAGGTTAGGGAATATCCAAGCTCATTACTAGTGGAATTCCATTAAGCTGACAGTACACAGATTGATAACCTGCTGGAGAGTCTGTGTGGAGAAGATGGCTAGCTCTTCTGAGAACCATTCATATAACAACCAGGAAGTATAACAATTAAGGAAATGGATGAAAAAGTCCTGTAATCTATAGGATCATCACCGGGGGGAAATAAGTAGTCATTGTAACGCAAGTATCTGAATTAACTGGACTGTAACTGTTGGAGATAGTGGAGACTGACTGGTGAAATGTGAGTCACTGAGATTATGATACTGTGGCACTCTGTGGTGCAGATAGTGTCCCGGCCCACATTTATGGGAAACAGCCGCAAGAGCATTACACAGTGAGCTTCAATGATGAGTGACTATCAGCAGGAAGCCTGCATAATGCACACACCGTCCCTCCTGTCAGGCCTGTCAGCCGCCTGCTCACCACTGCAACTCACTGGGATATGCGAGGGAAGAGGAGGAGGTGAAAGAGGGAGAACATGGGGGGGGGGGGGCTTAAAACCACTGGCCATAAAATTATTACCCAAAAGTCCTGTTTCTTAACCCATGTATTTCCTCCTACTTTCCATACTGTATGTCATTCAACATATGACTGTCTGACTGTGACCAGTAACATTGTCAGTCATTGTCACTTCAAGCTTCATGGAGCGGTGGAACAGGGGGACATGTCCAAGGGCTGAGAGGAGAGTTAAAGAGATTTTAATCCCAGTATGAGAGAATAGGATACCCTAAAGAAATCTAATTGGTAAAAGGAGAACCGTCACTAGTTTGTCCTTCATAGTCTTGTCAGTGTTTCCCATCCAATCAAGTCTGAGGTTGTTATCAGTGTGAGTAGCGGGTGCCTGGAGACCGGCCGGCTGTCTGTCCCGTCTGTCTGACTAGATCATGGCCGCTACTGACTTTCACACTCCCTCCATCCCGCCCTCCAATATACTCTGATTGCCACTGATAAATGAAATCAGCTCACAGGTCTGGCCCTCAAGTTCACAGTCAGATTATACATGAGCTTTTGGGAAATAAACTAATCAAAGTAAAGTGAATTGATGACATCTCTTCTCACAAACATCTCACAAACATCTCACAAACATCTCACAAACATCTCACAAACATCTCACAAACATCTCACAAACATCTCCAACATCATTAAACATTTAAGAAGCCAGGCCTGGTATTTCTAGCAGATTTTGAAAAGGCCTTTGATAAAGCAAGACTGGATTTGATTTATAAATTCCTGGATTTTTTTCAATTTCGGTGATTCTCTTATAAAATGGGTAAATGTAATGTATAGCAACTCCAGGTGTAAAATAGTAAATAGTGGCTACTTCTCAGATAGTTTAGAATTGTCAAGAGGAGTTAAATAAGGGTGTCCGCTTTCACCATATCTATTTGTTACGGCCATTGAAATGCTAGCTTTTAAAATCAGATCAAATAACAACATTAGAGGATTAGAAATCCAAGGCTTAATAACAAAGGTGTCCATGTATGCCAATGACTCAAGTTTTATACAAGTCCTCAAGCTAGATCCCTGCAATGTCTCATTGAAGATCTAAATACCTTTTCTGGACTCTCTGGACTAAAATCTAATTATGATCAGTGTACAATATCACGTATTGGATCTTTAAAAAATACAACTTTTACATTACCCTGCAGTTTACCTATAAAATGGTCTGACAGTGAAGATGACATACTTAGTATTCATATAAATGAGCTCTCCACAATGGATTTTGATAGGAAACTTGTAAAAATAGACAAGATCCTTCAACCATGGAGAGGTAAATACCTGTCTATGTATGGAAAAATTGCCCTGATTAACTCCTTAGTCACATATCAGTTTACTCACTTACTTATGGCGCTGCCTACTCCTGATGATTCGTTTTTCAAATTATATGAGCAAAAAATATTTTGCTTTATCTGTGACGCTAAACTAGACAAGATAAATCTTGCCTATCTATATAATTAATATGAATTGGGTGGGTTGAGATTATTCAATATAAAAGAACTAAACCTCTCTAAAAGCTTCACTTATTAAAACGTTTTACTTGCACCCTAAATGGTTCTCAAATAGACTACTAAGAAAAACTCATCCATTGTTTAAAAACTACCTTTTTGCCTTTGTGCAGATTGCCATGTCTCATTTTCGATTAATTGAAAATTATACTTCTTTCAAAGTATCTCTCTTTTTTAAACAAGCATTGCAGAGCTGGCTAAAATTTAAATGTCATCCCCCTGAAAAGATAGAACAAATATTACAACAAATATTATGGCTGAACCCAAATGTGCCGGTTAATAAAATACCTGTATTTATGGGAAAGATGTTTGAAAAAGGTATTTTGTTTTTAAATTATATTGTAAATTGGAATGGTAGAGTTATGTCCGTCGTGGAGTTATCAGAATTTTAAGGGAAGGTCTGGTGAATCCAGGATTACAACCAATTGACCTTGTGGGATATCTGTCGACGTGCCCTTGAGCATGGCGTTGACCCTGGTTGCTTCTGTGTGTCGCTCTGGATATGAGACTGTTAGATGACTAATGTGATGTAGTTGTTGAGCTGCTTCACTGCAAGTATATTGTATGTTTTAAATACTCAATAAAATAAAAAAAGTCACAACAGCTATTTACTCAATCAGTGGTAGGGTGTCGTAGCCAAGTCTTTCCTGAGCTTGGTGTTGGTTGGAGATTAAGCTGAAAGCCATAGATGTGGCAAAAATTGTCTCTGTACTGTCTGATTGTTGATGATTGTAAGCAAGGGGAGCTCTGAGTATATAAGGATAACATGCTGAGATCACATAACATTGAAAGATATGAATTATTCTTGGATTTTACAAAAGACAAATAGGGCCTGAGACTTATGAGGAAACTCATGAGGCTCTACTGAGCAACATTTCCCATTTGACAAACGGTAGGGTATTATCCTTGAGCTACTCTATAAAACTATCATCCTATTGCCAGTTCCCTTCCATCTCTAATGATCTAGTGTTAGTGAATGATCTAGTGTTAGTGAATGGTGCACGCTTTGATTTTCATACAGTATACCATGATAATGAATGGGTGTGTGTACTGTACGTGTGTGTGTTTTACTGATTCATACAACAGTGAGGATAGTAATTACATCCCTCTTTGAATAGAATCTGCACAGAGTGAGGAAGAAATACGCACATGGGAGGCCCCTCATAACAGAACACTTAATAGAGCAGAGTACTGTGTGAGAGAGAGTGAAAACAAACAAATAATATCTGTGATTCTGAAGAAGTGATCCATAAGAGATGCTTCAACCCTGTGTTGCCCCTGGTGGCAGAACCACTATACAAAACACATACTGTAGAGAGATACTACTGCATATTTTCTCATTTGTATACATTATTTCACTGAATAAATAAGTAGTAAATAGGAATTACAATGATCTGATCTTGGAGATTAACAGACACTGAATCCTTACATAATTTCACACCTGTTACTGTTCAGGCATGTCCTTGTCAACAGAATCCAGACAAGGCACCTTATCCACTAGAGCTGCCATTAACATTATGGACAACATGTCACTCTGCAGGGTACTCTCAGGTTTAGATTTCCATTTCATTACAGCCTGAGAGCCTGTGCATATTGATCCTGTAACATTCTCCAGACAGTACAGCAATCCTTGAGTGGCAGATTATTTGGTGCTGTGACATACAGTGCATTCGGAAAGTATTCAGAACCCTTGACTTTTTCCACATTTTGTTATGCCACAGCTTTATTCTAAAATTGATTAAATGCTTTTTTCCCTTCTATGTACACACAATACTCCATAATGACGAAGTAATAACAGGTTTTTATAAATGTTTGCACATTTATAAAAATAAAAAACTGAAATATCATATTTATATAAGTTTATAAGAAGTATACAAAACCTTTACTCGGTACTTTGTTGAAGTAACTTTGGTAACTATTACAGCCTCAAGTCTTCTTGGGTATGACGCAGTGGTGTAAAGTACTTAAGTAAAAAAATACTTTAAAGTACTACGCAAGTCGTTTTTTGGGTATCTGCATTTTACTTTACTATTTATATTTTTGACAAATTTTACTTTTACTCCACTACATTCCTAAAGAAAATTATGTACATTTTACTCCATACATTTCCCCTGACACCCAAAAGCACTTGTTTCATTTTGAATGCTTAGCAGGTCAGAAAATTGTCAAATTCGCACACTTATAAAGAGAACATTCCTGGTCATCCCTACTGCCACTGATCTCACAGACTAATAAATAAAACAAGAACATTTTGCAGTCTGGTTCACTTAATATAAGGAATTCAATTATTTGTACTTTTACTTTTATACTTAATAACCTCTATGGGATCGGTAGAACTGTTTAGCTAACATAGCTTAATGCGATTAGTATGAGGTTGTAAGTAACAAGAACATTTCCCAGGACATAGACATACTGCATCTGATATGTGCAGAAAGCTTAAATTCTTGCTACTCTAACAGCACTGTCCAATTTACAGTAGCTATTACAGTAAAATAATACCATCCAATTGTTTGAGGAGAGTGCACAATTATGTACTTTGAAAATGTATTAATAAATCAATTAGGCACATTTGGGCAGTCTTCCTTGGATCAGTCTAAAACTTTGCACATACACTGCTGCCGTCTAGTGGCCAAAATCTAAATTGCGCCTCGGCTGGAATAAAACATTACGGCTTTTCTCTTGCATTTCAAAGAAGATGGTACACCCAAAAAATATGCATGTTTTTTCTTTGTATTATCTTTTACCAGATCTAATGTGTTCATTTCTCCTACATTAATTTCATATTTCCATACACTTCAAAGTGTTTCCTTTCAAACGGTATCAAGAATATGCATATCCTTGCTTCAGGTCCTGAGCTACAAGCAGTTAGATTTGTCATTTTAGGCGAAAATTGAAAAGAAATGTCCAATCCTCATTAAGTATATTTTAGCAACTACATTTACTTTTGGTACTTAAGTATGTTCAAAAAAAAAATACTTTTAGAATTTTATTGAAATAGTATTTTACTTGGTGACTTTTACTTGAGTCATTTTCTATTAAGATATATTTACTTTTACTCAAGTATGAGAATTGGGTACTTTTTCCACTACTGGTATGACGCTACAAGATTGGCACACCTGTATTTGGGGAGTTTCTCACCTTCTTCTCTGCAGATCATCTCAAGCTCCGTTAGGTTGGATGGGGAGCATCGCTGCACAGCTAGTTTCAGGTCTCTCCAGAGATATTCGATTTGGTTTCATGGCCGGGTTCTGGCTGGGCCACTCAAGGACATTCAGAGACTTGTCCCGAAGTCACTCCTGCTTTGTCTTGGCTGTGTGCTTAGGGTCGTTGTCACCCCAGTCCGAGGTCCTGAGCACTCTGGAGCAGGTTTTCATCAAGGATCTTTCTGTATTTTGCTCCATTCATCATTCCCTCAGCCCTGACTAGTCTCCCAGTCTCTGCCAAAACATCCCCACGGCATGATGCTGCCACCTCCATGCTTCACCGTAGGGATGGTGCCAGGTTTCCTCTAGACGTGACGCTTGACATTCAGGCCAAAGAGTTCAATCTTGGTTTCGTGAGACCAGATAATCTTTTTTCTCACGGTCTGAGTCCTTTCGGTGCCTTTTGGCAAACTCCAAGAGGGCTGTCATGTGCCTTTTAATGAGGAGTGGCTTCTGTCTGGCCACTCTACCATAAAGGCAGCTCTAGGAAAAGTCTTGGGGGTTCCAAACTTCTTCCATTTAAGAATGATGGAGGCCACTGTGTTCTTCAGGACCTTCAATGCTACAAAAATGGTTTGTTACCTTCCACAGATCTGTGCCTCATAACAATCCTGTCTCGGAGCTCTACTGACAATTCCTTTGACCTAATGGCTTATTTTTTTCTCTGACATGCACTGACAACTGCAGGACCTTATATGGACAAGTGTGTGCCTTTCCAAATCATGTCCAATCAATTAAATGTACCACAGGTGGACTCCAATCAAGTTGTAGAAGCATCTGAAGGATGATCAATGGAAACAGGATCCACCCAAGCTCAAATTCAAGTCTCATAGCAAAGGGTCTGAATACTTATGTAAATAGGGTAATTCTGTTGTTTATTTTTAATAAATTAGCAACATTTTCTAAAAACCTGTTTTCGCTATATCATTATGGGGTATTGTGTGTAGATTGATGAGGACAAATGTTATTTAATCTATTTCAGAATAAGGCTGTAACATAACAAAATGTGGAAAAAGTCAAGGAGTCTGAATACTTTCTGAATGCACTGTATACCCTAGCTTTAATCATTCTTTGCTGTCACCCGAGAGGGAGGTGGGAGACTGTCTGTTAGTGCTGAGCGATTCGTGCTTTTTGAGGTCGGTTCGGTTTCGGTTAGATTATTAAAAAATAAATCACAGTTTTTGGTTGAGATGTTTTTTTTAAACCCTAAATGGATGATGAAATAATGACACTAAAATTCATTCAGAGCTTCCTTCAGCCATCACCTGCCTTTTCCCTGACACTGACAATGGGTTGAATGCTGCATCAATATAAAATAAAACAATTTAAGGTGCAATAATATGCTGAAATCACTGCACCATTTCCTGGTAGCTAAAATTCGAATAGTTCGCCTAATTTCAGTTTATGTGACAAAAATCATTGCAATCTAAACCGTTGTGAAATATATTTTCAATTACCAAAAATGACAGATCTACTGTATAACTCACAATTCTATGTGAATTTGGTTGGGTCAACTAAAAAGTTAAATGACAGCTTTAATAAGAGCTCCATGATGGTTGTGAGTACCCATTACTGCTTTTCACTTATTAACCATAATTCATTCACATTACTTATTTTATTTTAATACAATCACTTTTATTATGTATATTACTTTGTTTTTATTGACGGCTTTATTATTTTTCATTCCTTGAAGTCTTCTCTGCTCAGGCAGTAGCAGCCAGCCAGCCAGCCAGACAACCATCAAACATTATCTCTGTGCTCCCCATTGAAAGAGTTATCCTATTTAGCTTGGCTAGTAGTATAATTTTTAATAGTTCCTCAAAGTAGATAAGGCATACTTTCAAGACTGTTTATTACCAGCTATTTCAACTATCAATCAGGTAGAGCTACATCATGAACTGTCTCTATCCCTCTTGTTGTTGTGTTGTGTTATCAATCCTCCCATGTGGTCTCATATGGTCTGTGTGTTTATCCGCTTCTGGTCCATGGCCGGAAAGAACAGGTACAATGGATTATGGTCATTGTTGTTAATTACCATGATTCTGAATTGAATTTGGTTGAATATTTGCCTAATGAAAACTACACCTTCCAATCAGCCCAGTGTCCCACATACTGTATCTCTTGACTTAATTTCTCTAGTGAATGATTCGATTTTTCTTCTAGAGGCTCCTGAGTGGCGCAGTGGTCTAAGGCACTGTGTTGCAGTGTAAGAGGTGTCACTTTAGTCCCTGGTTCAAATACAGGCTGCATCACATCTGGTTGTGATTGGGAGTCCCACAGGGTGGTGCATAATTGGCTGAGGTAGGACGTTGTTGTAAATAAGAATTTGTTCCTAACTGACTTGCTTAGGTAAATATATGTATTTTTTTATTAAATAGAGAAATGGCTCGTTGAGGGCACAAAAAACTACAAACTAAAGGGAATTTAAGTAATTGAACCAAAGTTGTCAATTACTTGTTTAAAAAACATTATTTTCATTAGTCACTCAGCACTACCGTCAATTGAGTTGTTCTATCTGTCTAAATGAACACTAGGCCTAGTATGTGACTGTACAGCTCTTTATCACATTTGTCCCAGGGCCCCCGACCATTCATCCACTGCTCTGAGTCTTTGAGTCGCTGCCCACTGGGATCAAACTGGTTAAATCGACATTGTTTCAATGTAATTTGGCAACATTATGTGATGTTGAATCTACAGCAAAAATACAATGCATTTGAAAAAGGTTATCACTGCTGTTTTGAGGGTAACATTTCAACCACAGGGTAGTTATCATGGTAACCAATCTTCAGCATATCCAAATCTCGTATAAAATATGTTGAATCAGTACCTTTGAAACAACGTGAGATCTTCAAACTAATAGCCACTATAATAAAAATAAAAAAATAGGCTGGGCAGCACCTACTACTGGAGAGTTGATCTGTCTACAGCTATCCCTTCAGTCTACCATTCAGGGTTTTAACCAAGCCCTGCTTGGCTCTGATATTTGCCACTGACTATAACCAATGTGCTATCATGAGAAGGATTGTTGAGAAATCGCCACTTAAGAGATTCACTATTGCTATCAAAGTCATTCCAAAGGGTAGGTTTAACAGAGCAAATGAAATGTAACCATGCTTTATAAATCATATATCATCAATGTTGGATTCACATCTCCATCTCAACCAAACAACTATAGAATAGGATTCAATCAAATCAAACTGTACTTAAAGTGCATTTAAAGTTTGATCTGATTTCGTCCTATACTTTCATTTAGATTTTTAGTTGAGATGGAAACATGAGACCAACATATCAATTATTAATTTGTAGACAAACTGGAGTTAAAGCCAGACACAGTGGCTCAGAGGGAGCTATCCAAGCAGAAAAATGTTGATATTTGGTTGCTTTGACAACCAAACACAATTTAATATCACTTTTGCAATACGGTAAATAGCCTATTAATTTTGTCGACAAGTTGAATTCAGGTCTCCATCTCAACCAAAAATACAAATGTAGGAAATAAAATAATAAGATTAAACCAGTGGCTCAGATCTAACTATCCAAGCAGTAAAAACATACTCTTTAAATGATCATATTTGGTTGTGTTGTCAACCAAACACAATAAAATGTTAAGACCATTATACAAACTAATGTAACAGTATTTATTGAACCTTAAACTGAGTAACACATCCATGGCCACTTTGAGGTTACTGTAACAATAAATGTCTTCTTATGGAATCGCAGGTCGGTGGAAATCTTCGCAATTGTTAATAATCTGCACATAATCTCAAACGGCATTGATCAACTGCACCATGTACTTTAATGTAATCTCAACTGCAATCATATTGCTCCAGTGCTAGCCTCCCTACACTGGCTTCCTGTCAAAGCAAGGGCTGATTTCAAGGTTTTACTGCTAACCTACAAAGCATTACATGGGCTTGCTCCTCCCTATCGCTCTGATTTGGTCCTGCCGTACATACCTACACGTACACTACGGTCGCAAGACGCAGGCCTCCTAATTGTCCCTAGAATTTCAAAGCAAACAGCTGGAGGCAGGGCTTTCTCCTATAGAGCTCCATTTTTATGGAACGGTCTCAACCTTTAAGTCTTTACTGAAGACTCATCTCTTCAGTGGGTCATATGATTGATGTAGTCTGGCCCAGGAGTGGGAAGGTGAACGGAAAGGCTCTGGAGCAACGAACCGCCCTTGCTGTCTCTGCCTGACCTCTTTCCACTGGGATTCTCTGCCTCTAACCCTATTACAGGGGCTGAGTCACTGGCTTACTGGGGCTCTCTCATGCCGTCCCTGGAAGTGGTGCGGCACCTGAGTGGGTTGATTCACTGATGTGGTCATCCTGTCTGGGTTGGCGCCCCCCCTTGGGTTGTGCCATGGCGGAGATCTTTGTGGGCTATACTCAGCCCTGTCTCAGGATGGTAAGTTGGTGGTTGAAGATGTCCCTCTAGTGGTGTGGGGGCTGTGCTTTGGAAAAGTGGGTGGGGTTATATCCTTCCTGTTTGGCCCTGTCCGGGGGTGTCCTCGGATGGGGCCACAGTGTCTCTTGACCCCTCCTGTCTCAGCCTCCAGTATTTATGCTGCAGTAGTTTATGTGTCGGGGGGCTGGGGTCAGTTTGTTATATCTGGAGTACTTCTCCTGTCCTATTCGGTGTCCTGTGTGAATCTAAGTGTGCGTTCTCTAATTCTCTCCTTCTCTCTTTCTTTCTCTCTCTCGGAGGACCTGAGCCCTAGGACCATGCCCCATGACTACCTGACATGATGACTCCTTGCTGTCCCCAGTCCACCTGGCCGTGCTGCTGCTCCAGTTTCAACTGACCTGAGCCCTAGGACCATGCCCCAGGACTACCTGACATGATGACTCCTTGCTGTCCCCAGTCCACCTGACCGTGCTGCTGCTCCAGTTTCAACTGTTCTGCCCTATTATTATTCGACCATGCTGGTCATTTATGAACATTTGAACATCTTGGCCATGTTCTGTTATAATTTCCACCTGGCACAGCCAGAAGAGGACTGGCCACCCCACATAGCCTGGTTCCTCTCTAGGTTTCTTCCTAGGTTTTGGCCTTTCTAGGGAGTTTTTCCTAGCCACCGTGCTTCTACACCTGCATTGCTTGCTGTTTGGGGTTTTAGGCTGGGTTTCTGTACAGCACTTTGAGATATCAGCTGATGTACGAAGGGCTATATAAATACATTTGATTTGATTTGATTTGATTTGATCCAGATCATTTGGTTGTGCTATTAGATGAAGCACAGCAATAACACATTGCTGGTGTATAAATAAACAAAACATCTGACATTGATTATCCATTGGAATTTGGTTGTGCTTTTAGGTGGTTGAAAGCACAGTGATAACACATTGGGAATTTAACAAACTTTTTGAGTGGGTGAAAATAGGTTGGAATCTCATTGATCAACGTATCTACCAAATATTACCCAATTCTCAGTGGGTGATTCAATCGGTGCGTTTGGTCCAGTTGCATCTCACATGGTCATAGTCCTCCCATCAGGCAGTATTTCTCAGTGATCTGTGTTGATAAAGAGCTCTCCAGCATGCTCTCCAGCACCAGCCTTTCATTCTGTATACTCCACTACACATAGTCGCAGACTTACCATTACACAGAAGAGGCAATTGCCTCAGGCCTCACATCATCAAGGGGCCTCGTGAGATGGGCATTACAAAAAATTATAGTACAAGTAATCGAGTTCCCGTGCATTGTTTCACGTGATATGATTGCAAACGTGACTTTAATTGAAATTAAGATGCAGCAATTAGGTGTTTCCAGAGTGGGGCAGAGATAAGAAAAAAAAAAAAGATTTAAATTTAACAGAACAATTGCTTAAGTTAACTGCTGATAATACTGCCATCGTCGTCGAGGCAGAGGATATGTATGTGTAGCCCATGTATCTGATGCTGTCTGTCCAAAAAGAGTGCGGCATGTCATACTCTTTTTGACCAGACAACATCAGATACATGGGCTACACATAGTAAGACAGAGGGTGCATTCTCAAGTGAGAGAGTTTCAGCTACTTGTGAATTAAAAGAAAGTTGTTGGGTGCAAGGTGCATTGTTCGGGTGCTGGAATTGTTTTGGATGAATGTGTGACGGTAACCTACTTTTTGAAGTGATTTGTTTGACTATCAGACCCCCCCCCCCCCCAAAAAAAAAAATATGAGGGTGGGGGACCCCTTATCAACGGTGACCTTGGTCGAATTAGGGTTAAGTGCCATGCTCAAGGGCACATCGACTGAAGATAGCAGGAGAAAAACAGACAAACAAACAAACACCCTACATCTAAACGTATCTTAGCCCTCCAGCGCAGGGCTGACAAAGCTCACACATTTTAAAGTCTGAATATTCTATGCTAGTAAATTAGGTGTTGGAGTATAGTAAATCAGGTGTTAGTTTGGAGTATTAGAAATGCCAAGGAAGTGGTAATGTGGGGATATTTTAGCAGGAAAGGCAAAAGAATAAGCAAGTAAACATTAATAATTCATTACCATTTGTGTTTGTGGTAAGCCTAAAACTAATCATGACACATTTTCTTAGGCTGATGATTTACATAAGCCCCAAAAAGTTGAGTCAGAAAAACAAATAATGGAATAGCTGGTTTACCTAGACGTAAACAGTAGAATGCAACATCAGATATTCTAAATTTCCAACTATACATCCTGAAGCCCATTCTGACCTCCAATTACTTATAGGACTGTCTGGGTGTGGTTTGAGTGGGGAAGGGAAAACAGAAAATCAGCTGTTATTAGAAGAAAGGTTTGTAACTCTCTTTCGTATTGGTCAATTAACTAATTTACCGCTTGGTGTCACCATGGAAGCCCAAAACTCCACCCCACCAAAACAGGCTGAAGTTTTTCTTATCAAACAGCTCTGAGAGGAAAAGGTCCATTCTTTTTCACTGCCTCAGCACTGAGGGGTTGCGCATCTTCCAAACACTCTGGGAAGCGCACACATGATAAAGCTGTTGACATTTCTGATGGACATTTCACTACGAAACAGTGTGCTTCTGAAGAGACTGCATTTTCAGCAGCAAGCTTGTTATGGGTGAGTCAGTAATTCAGTGCGTCTCTGATCTTAAAGTGCTAGCGCAGTCCTGTCTTTAGTTTGGATATCAAAAGCCTTGTTCACATTGGCAGTTTGAAATTACTCGATTTATGTTTTTTTTGTATTTAAATATCCAATTAGAATCTGCTCTTTTCTGCAGTCTGAACAGCCAAAAAGCACATTGAATCGGATATTTCAAGTCCCATTTCAAACCACATTGGTACGTGGTTTGAAGTCAGATACAAATCTAATTCCTGGCCATGCGACTTGTCTGAAAGGTCAAATCAAATTTACTTGCTCTCCAGTGGTTTTTAGACTTATTTGGCATATCTTGTTGCTTGCTAGCTACAGTTTAACAATACCATGTGGTAGTCAGCTACCTTGTTAATTGTTTACAAACAAATTTGTGAATATGCTAGAAAGCTAAACAGCTACCTACTGTTGACTGCTGTGGCTAGAAATAACTCATTTTAAAAGTTGATTGGCTGATCTTAACCTTTGAGGCTTTAAAATTGTTCGTACACTATGATTTTTAATTAAAATCATCTGGGAAACATTCCTGGCATGCATTGCTGTCACCTTAGCTTGCTACATAAGGGCCCAGATATTTGAAATAATCGTAAGCTCACTTGTTTGGGAGAGGCTTCTCTTTGAAGATGATTATCTGACTTTAGCAAAACCTGTAGTCAAAGCTTCCCAAGTGAAATCAGCAGCTCACTGTGCAACTAAGATCTCTGAGGCACAGACACATGAGTGTCTGTTTAAGCTGTGCAGGAGTCTCAGTTTTCAGACTGTAGCTCTCACTCTGATGAGTGACTCAGTGCAGTTAATGAGACCCTAGACACGTCAATGGTGTGCCAACTGTGGTTCCAATAGCACAATGGGCTCTGGAGTGGTGCAGTGGTCTAAGGCACTGCATCTCAGTGTAAGAGGCATCACTGGTTCAAATCCAGGCTGTATCACATCTGGCTGTGTTTGGGAGTCCTATGGGCGGTGCACAATTGGCCGGGGTAGGCCGTCATTGTGAATAAGAATTTGTTCTTTGTTAAATAAAAAAAATATGCGTACCCTTTACTGCCCCGCTCTTCTGAAGACGATGTCCAGAAACCAAACAATTTTGCAAAGTGGTGTAGGTCAGCACCAGCCCCCCGTGCATCAACACTAACGCTACATGGACACACCCCCTGCTGTTATTGATAATATGGGCTTACTCCAGGCTGGGTATTAAACCCAGCGGTATTATGCCCCACAAACACACCCCCTCTTGTCGTTCACGCAATTGGATCAAACCAGTCTGGGTCATGCCCTGCGGCCACGCCCCCTCCTGTCACCGGCTGGGTTTTCCACTTGTTTTCCATACAGGTGATTCATGTATTCCTCTCGTTCTAGACACAGGAGCAAAAGTGTTGCTCCTCAACATGGCCATCTATGAGCAGTTCTTGTCCCTCCTACCCCTCTAGCCCAGCCTTAACCTGTACGGATATAGGCACTCAGTGATTGATGTCGTCTGCCTTATACACTCACCTGTGCAGTTTAGCAAGAAGGCCCTCACTCAGTTCCTCTTCCACATCACAAAGCAGGGCACTAATATCTTAGGTCTGGACACCAGCCTGGGGATATCTTTGTTGTCCAATAGTGGCTAAGCCTTTTCAATGGCGTAGGTGCTCTGACAGCGTAAACCCAACATTGATGTCCATGATGAACGTCTGCAAGCAGTCTTCACAGTGCTCAGTCAACACAACCTTACACTCAACATTGAGTGCCAGAGATCGAATTCATTGGGTTCCGCATGTCAGCCCGAGGACTCTCTCTCACCGCTGCAGTCAAACGTGGAACCCATCCATTGTGTCCTGGAACGGACATCTGCTGCTGCTCAACTCGCCTAATTTCTGGGAACGACGGGTTACAACACCCGGCTGTGCACATGCTGTCCACTCTCTCAAATAACTGCTGATCAACACCATCATGCTGTAAACGCTTGACCCACTCCAATTTGCATACCGCCCCACAGATGACGCAATCTCAATCGCACTCCACACTGATCTTTCCGACCTGTACAAAAGGAACACGTACATGAGAATGCTGTTCATTGACTACAGCTCAGTGTTCAACACCATAGTGCCCACAAAACTCCTCACTAAGCTAAGGACCCTGGGACTAAACACCTCCCTCTGCAACTGGATCCTGGATTTCCTGATGGGCCGCCCCAGGTGGTAAGGGTTAGTAACAACACATCTGCCACACTGATCCTCAACGCTGGGGCCCCTCAGGGGTGCGTGCTTAGTCCCCTCCTGTACTCTCTGTTCCCTGTCTAGTGGTTAGGATTCGGCACGCTCATCGCCGCGGCCTGGGTTCGATTCCCAGTCAGGGAACTACTCTTTGGGCTCCCGAGTGGCACAGCGGTCTAAGGCACTTCATCAAAGTGCAAGAGGCATCACTATAGTCCCTGGTTCAAGGATCACATCTGACCGTCATTGGGAGTCCCACAGAGCGGCGCACAATTGGCCCAGTGTCGTCTGGGTTTGGCCGGGGTAGGCTGTCATAGTTTATTTTTATTTACGGACTGGCCTAGTTAAATAACTGACTTGCTAAGCATGACTCCAACAGCATCATTAAGTTCTGGTCAATCCCTGGATTGGAGGCCAGATTCTGCTGGAAGTGGTGTTGGAGTGCCAGTAGGAGGCACTCTTTCCTCTGGTCTAAAAAAATGTCCCAATGCCCCAATGCCCTGTGTGGGGTGCTGTCTTTCGGGTAGGAAGTTAAACAGGTGTCCTGACTGATGACATTAAAGATCCCATGGCACTTATCGTAAGAGTATGGGTGTTAACCCCGGTGTCCTGGCTAAATTCCCAAGCTGTCCCTCATACCATCATGGTCACCTAATCATCCCCAGCTTACAATTGTCTCATTCATCCCCCTCCTCTCCCCTATAACTATTTCTCAGGTCATTGCTGTAAATGAGAATGTGTTCTCAGTCAACTTACCTGGTAAAATAACAGTAAAATAAATAAAAATGTTTGCTACAACAGTGGTAGGTCTGATTACCAACAATGATGAGACAGCCTATAGGGAGGAGGTCAGAGACCTGGCAGTGTGGTGTCAATTCAACAACCTCTCCCTCAATGTGAGCAAGACAAAGGAGCTGATCGTGAACTATAGGAAAAGGAGAGCCAACCAGGCCCCCATTAACATCAACAGGGCTGAAGTGGAGCGGGTCGAGTGTTTCAAGTTCCTTGGTGTCCCCATCACCAACAAATTATCATGGTCCAAACACACCAAGACAGTTGTGAAGAGGGCACGACAACACCTTTTCCCCTCAGTAGACTGAAAAGATTTGGCATGGGTCCCCACTATCCTCAAAAAGCTCTACAGCTGCACCATCGAGAGCATCCTGACCGGTTGCATCACCGCCTGGTATGGCAACTACTCGGTATCTGACCATAAGGATACAGAGGGTAGTGCATACGACCCAGTACATCACTGGGGCCAAGCTTCCTGACATCCAGGACCTATATACAAGGCGGTGCCAGTGGAAGGCCCAAAAAATGGTTAAAGACTCCAGTCACCCAAGTCATAGACTGTTCTCTCTGCTATCTCACGGCAAGCGGTACCGGAGCGACAAGTATTGGACCAAAAGGATCCTTCACAGCTTCTACCCCCAAGCCATAAGACTGCTGAACGATAACCAAATGGCCACCCCGACTATTTATATGCCTCACCCTTTTTTTTACAATGCTGCTCCTCTCTGTTTATTATCAATGCACAGTCACTTTACAAATTACCTTGACTTACCTGTCGCCTGACTTACCTTTGACGCATGTGACAAATACAATTTGATTTGACCTGTCTTGGCCAACTTTGACCTCACCAGTCCAACTCTGGTCACCTGTGCTGCATCAGCCACAGCAGTGGGAGCTCCCTCAGCTCCAGGATGGTATTGAGCCCAATCGAACAGAAGTACTCCGTTGGAGAGAGGGAGGCACTGTCATGTGTCTGGGCCTGTGACCGATTGCTTATTTACCTCTACAGACATTCTTTCACCATGCGCACCGACCAACAGGCCCTCAAAGCCTTGATGTTTACCGCTGGGTCGGGTCACAACACCCTTCATATGTACTGCTGGTTAGACCGCCTCCAGAAGTATAACTTTGAGCTGCAGCTCACACCAGGCATGGACAATGTTGTGGCCGACCTCCTTTCACACTCAGTTCCCCCAAACTCCACCTGTACCCACGTTTACTCATAGGAGGATCTCATCCAGCTCCTACACTCACCTCTCCAAGACCGTGTCGCTCAAGGAGCTGTTTGAAGAATGAGTCAACGACCCTATTGTCATGACTTTCCCTCCTGGATGAGGATCAGAGAGAGCCCCCTTCTCTCCCACCAGAGAGGGGAGGGGTGAAGTTGGCCATTTTATGACGGTCATAAATACCTTACAGGAACTCTGTCTCCCACTCTGCAGAAATGGAAGTTTAAAAACCCTTTGTTACAACTGAGATTTTGTAGTACTGTAACATCCAAAATTGGATAATGAAACAATATTTCTGTAATCCAAACATTTGGAATGGTCCGTGGCTATTTAAAGAACAATCTTGTCAAATTCATTACTATTTTGTAATGTAATTTAATGCGATGTAGGCTTCTGAAGAATTACTCTCCATAGATGGACCGGTTGATTTCAACAGAGCGATGACAAAGACATACAAGATTAAATGTGTTGCATTTCTAAATCCGAATGAGCGGTTGTTGGGGTGCTAAATATCCATATTTATGGTGAGTGTATTATTCAACTGAATGTACGATAGTTGAATTCCCTTGTCTCTTCTTCTCCCGTTCTCCCCCCCCCCCCCCCCCCCCCCTTTTCATTGTGTAACAAGTCGTCAAATCGGTTTAGTCCACTAAGGACTTTTCATTGCATCATGTTAGTAACCAATGTATAATCTATTTTTTTATATTTTTTATTTCACCTTTATTTAACCAGGTAGGCCAGTTGAGAACAAGTTCTCATTTACAACTGCGACCTGGCCAAGATAAAGGACAACAGCCCTCAGCTGGTCTCGGACGAGTTCAACTCTTTAATCCAAAGCAAGAGCTCCCGAATGACGCAGCGGTCTCAAGCACTGCATCTCAGTGCAAGAGGCGTCACTGCAGTCCCTGGTTCGAATCCAGGCTGCATCACATCTGGCCATGATTAGGAGTCCCGTAGGGCAGCACACAATTGGCCCAGTGTCATCTGGGTTTGGCCTGGGTAGGTCGTCATTGTAAATAATAATTTGTTCTTAACTGACTTGCCAAGTTAAATAAAAATAGAGGATCAAGCATATAAGAAAACACACGGGCCAAATGGGTGGAGAGGTTCAATAAAACTCTGAAAAACAAACTGAGCTCACTTCGTTCATGTTTTCTCCTTCACCGAATCCTTGTCGCAAACTCTGCTACACTACAGAGCTGCTCACCACTCCCCCACCGGAGTGTCTCCTGCCAAGCTGAGGCTAGGACGTGAACTTAAGCTGTCCTTACACAGGCTTCATTCCTCTGTTGGCAACCCAATAGCCTCGAAAGTCAGTACTGATTGTTTCGTGTAGTTATCTGAAGTCATAGTTGATTTGCTTTATCTATTTCCATTGTATGTGAGATGCTAACACATAGCTCTAAGCAGGGCTCACTTCCTGAATCATAGCTTGTGTTTGGGCATACACAGGCTAATTGGTTTAAGTATATGTTACACAGAAGTTTAGATCCCTGAGGCACTGATCAAATCTGATGTCCCAATCCCTTCCTCAAGATGGAGGAGGATGTCCAATGCACTTAATTCCCGACAACTAGCTGGAGACTCTCCTAATAATAGCCTTGCATTTACAAGGCACTGTGAAATACTTTTGTAAGAAGATAAAAGTCAAAGAGATGTCATCTGTGTGATTGTGAGCATGACACCTGGCCTGGTGAGAGGAGGAGGAGAACTCCTGGGCTCCACATGATAGATCCTTTCTGATCTCTTTCACAAGGAACACTGATGATGAAAAGAGCTGTAGAGGCTGGATTGGTGACTCAATTTTCCAAATGTACATAATTGAATGAGAAACCTTTTCAAGTGGAGATGAGGGGTGTTTCTGAGGGAGAGGACACCCACTCCAGTCTGTGTACCTTTGATAAAAAAAAGTGTGTGTAATAAATAAATATATATATATATATATATATATATATATATAAAGACGCATTCTGTCTCCCAGAGATGTACGTACTTAGGTGCGAAAAGTGTAAATCAATCGCAGAACAACAGCAAAGGACCTTGTGAAGATGCTGGAGGAAACGGGTACAAAAGTATCTATATCCACAGTAAAACGACATAACCTGAAAGGCCGCTCAGCAAGGAGGAAGCCACTGCTCCAAAACAACCATAAAAAAGTCAGACTACGGTTTACAACTGCATATGGGGACAAAGATCGTACTTTTTGGAGAAATGTCCTCTGGTCTGATGAAACAAAAATAGAACTGTTTGGCCATAATTACTTGGTGGTTTAGACCTTAATGGCTGTGTGTTGAGTTATGTTGAGGGGACAGCACATTTACACTGTTATACAAGCTGTACACTCACTACTTTACATTATAGCAAAGTGTAATTTCTTCAGTGTTGTCACATGAAAAGATATACTCAAATATTTACAAAAATGTGAGGTGTGTACTCACTTTTGTGATATACTGTACATAGATACAATGTAGTGAAATTGTATTTATTCACCAGACCATTTCACTGTGTTCAGGCAACATGCCATGAGCCTTTTTAACAGTGACCTTTCTAATCGTGGCTGAATTTAATGTAGGTTATCACTTCATCTCGGAGTCTACTGCATAGCTGATAGGGTATTGTGACATGCGTGAATTGTAGACATCATTGAGTGAAAAATGGACCTATCAGTCCTGGTATTCAAAGGGCTCTGAAGGTTTTCATAAAGTTACTTTTCAATTAGTTTTCACCAAGAGAAACAAGCAGGGTGACTTTCAGCCCACACAATTCAAAGGTAGACAAAGACCAACAGCATACTATGTGGCCCTGGAGACAATTAGTGGTTTAGCCATGATCTGAAGGACAAAAATCGAACATACAGTAGCAATTTTAAGTCGTAATGGACAGCATCCCAATATACTTCTAGATAAGTAATTGGTGGTTTGTGATGGCCAATTTTCAGCTGAAGGGGAAAAATATCATTACTCTGTCCATTGCAGGAGACAATTTATTAGGAATGCCACAGACTTTCATTCACCTACAGGGGCAGTGCCACATTCTCTTTAGAAAAAGCATGTTCTAAAATATTTTGCTAATTGAAAGATTGTTTTGATTGTGTGTGTGTAATCAAGAGGGGATGATTGCTTTGTGAACAATTTAGACTAAATGTATTCAATGTCAACTCTTGTTTTTCTGATTTAGGACTGGATTCAATCCGTATCGTGGAAATATCAGGAAAATCTACATTAAAATGCAAAGGAAATTGAGCCGACACATGCAGAGTTTACCGTGAATGCAGTCTCCGCGAACGCAGGAACATTGCCTTTTAAATGTCAATCTACCTACAGTGGTGGGAAAAGTACCCAATTTTCATACTTGAGTAAAAGTTAAGATACCTTAATAGAAAATGAATCAAGTAAAAGTGAAAGTCACCCAGCAAAATCCTACTTTAGTAAAAGTCTAAAATAATTTGGTTTTAAATATACTTAAGCATCAAAAGTAGAAGTAGTAATCATTTCACATTCTTTATATTAAACAAACCAGACCCCACAATTTTCTTCTTTAAATTTACAGATAACCAGGGGCACACTCCAACACTCAGACTTAATTTACAAATGAAGCACTTTGTGTTTAGTGAGTCCACCAGACCAGAGGCAGTAGGGATGACCAGGGATGTTCTCGTGAGAAGTGCTGTTTTCCTGTCATGCTAAGCATTTGAAATGTAACAAGTACTTTTGTGTGTCAGAGAAAATGTATGGAGTAAAAAGTACATTATTTTCCTTAGGAATGTAGTGAAGTACAAGTTGTCAAAAATATAAATCGTAAAGTACAGATACCCCCAAAAATGACTTACTTAAGAAAAAATACTTTAAATACTTTAAAATTCCGCGATACATCTGCGATACGGATTGAATCGAGCCTGAAGTCATAGAAAATACACTACTACAGTCATGGCTACTGAACCAGGTACAAGGAACACCACCAGAGACTAAACAATTACTGGAAACTGCAACAGAATGCAACTATAGCTAAAGCAGTTTACTATGAATTCAAATTGGTCCATTTACATGAGACAAAATTATATGAATGATATAAAATGCACAGTTTGTATTGCATCATGCAATGTATGATGAATATATTGTGAAATATGTGTAACTGCCAAAATAAAGGAAACACCAACATAACACCGCCAGAACAGCTTCAATGCACCTTGGTATAGATTCTACAAGTGTCTGGAACTCTATTGAAGGGATGCGACATCATTCTTCAACAAGAAATTCCATAATTTGGTGTTTTGTTGATAGTGATGGAAAACACTGTCTCAGGGTCCGCTCCAGAATCTCCCAGAAGTGTTTAAACTGCTAAAATGGGACAAGGTCTGTCCATGGTAAGGCGTTGCTATGCTTTCTTGACATCTGCCAACCAGACAGGTCCTACAGGCCTAGGTTTGTCGCACTTGGACTACTGTCCAGTTGGTGGTCATGTGCGGCAAAGAGGGACATACTGTAGGTAAATTGCAGTTGTTCCAGAACAGAGTAGCACGTATTGCACTTAGATGTCAGTAACATACATGTCAATCTTTCCTGGCTCAAAGTTGAGGAGAGATTGACTGCATCATTATTGGTCTTTGTGCGAGGTGTTGATGTGTTGAAGGTACTGAACTGTCTGTGCAAGTAGTTGACACACAAGACATACAGCCAGAGGTCTCTTCACAGTCCCCAGGTCCAGAACAGAAGCTGGGAAACGCACAGTATTAAATAGAGACATGGCTGCAAGGAACTCTGCCACCCCAGGTTATTCATGCTAGCAATCAAACCAGATTCAAAAAACAGATAAAGGAACACCTTATGGCACAATGGGGACTGTGAAGAGAAACAGATTTTATATTTTACAATCAATCAATGAAGCTACTTCAATACAGAAATGACCATATGGATATTACAGTTGATGCAATACAGTAGGTGTATATACTGTATTTGTTTCTTGAATAATGTCTGGGAAAAGAAATTAATCTAAATGCTTTTTGACCCATTCTAATGTAGGCTCCACATACATAAATATAACTTCTAAAAGTAACTTATTATTTTTGGTGGGGGAAGAAGATGCACCATCCCTTCCCTGGAGAAAGTAATGAATGATGCCTGCTTCCATAGATAAACACTGATTGGTTGCAGCCAAAGACCAGTGAAAGAGATGCATACAAAGTAAGGGCCCTCTGAATGCCTGCTAGCAAATGGAACTCTGGGTTTATCTTTTAACTATGCTTTCATAAAAAAAATTGTTGGCCATTGTGTCTAAATAGATGAATTATGAAATGACATCTGACTAAACATTTCACTATGCAGTGGTGTCCCTGGTTCCGTCTCTGTATTGATTGTGGTGGGACTGTTGACGTGACAGCACAAGGATAACAAGTTCCACATGAATGGATAGAACCACAACAAGCAAACAAGAGCCCTGCTGATTTTTTTTGTTCCCGAACCATTCCAAGAGAACATTTTCAGGATCGACTATGATGGTTTTATTTTGAAGTTGCTCGGTCACAAGAAAGACACTTGCTAAACAGGAAGCACAGTTTATTTTTTAAATCCTATTTTCCTTTGAAGTCATCTGAAGCTCCAGGCTTTGTAATGGCAGAAATTCATAGATGTTGGTATTTGCTTCATGAGCAAGCTGAAGTGTTCTGTTGGTTTGAGATTCCAACGGATACGTTTGGGCTTCTGAAAATGGCATAAAGGTGCAACGCACTTCATCAAAGCCGCTGGCTCTAGCGACAGCCATGATTATTCCGTAGATAATTAGATTAAATTAAGGTAGGGAAGAAAGAGTGAGAGCGGACTGTGGGGCTGAAACAACGTGTCCAGCAACACAGCTGCAAAAAACAGCTGCACATAACAGCCCTCCTATCATTGCCATTAACGTTTACACTGAGCAAGCTTTCATTAAAACATTGAGAAGTGTGAACCCCATAAAAGGGACAACATAGATAGTATCCTGTCTTCACTGACCTGTACTTCAATCCCGTATCCCAGGTAGACGGTCAGCACGTAGGTGCAGTCCGCTCCAGGGTCAGGCGACGAAGCTGAGGAATGCAGCTGTGGAATCTCAATGTGACCCTCTGGGTCAGTGAAATTCACAGTGCAGGGACCTGGCACAGAAGAGAGAGAAATACAATTGATCCCTCTTCCCAGGTGACTGATCCCTTTCTGACAGCCCATCTGTGTTTCAGTGGCCCTCTAACCCCCTCATTAACTCCCCAGGTTTTCTGCCTCACAGCCATGGCCCGGCTATCACACAGCCCCTCAGCCATCTAGACCCACTGGACAGGACAGCCAGGCAGCACAGATCAGGTGGAGCCAGCCTTGGCATATCGGTTTGATGCATGATCAGCTTCGTGATCCTGGGTGCCGGATTAATGGGAGAAGTCACCATGGAAGGATGAGGAACACTGACTAGGCCTCTCAGATGCTGTTCCTGCCTGGCTGTACAAAACTCTGACTAAAGTCTGACTAAACACTGTTAGTGAGAGGCAGTTAGGTTGATAGGTTAAGTGATTTGATGATTCCTGTATTAATGCTGCTTCTCCTAAGCCATCGTCATTACAGAAAAGCTGCATTTGCCAATTAGATGCAACTGGATTTACATACTTCTAGTTTCGCTCTATATTCATATGAGACCAATAGAAATAGAAGGTACCTGGTGTCTGCATGGTGGTAATGGTGGTGGTTGTGATGATGGTTGTGGTGGTGGTTCCCTCATCCACCTCTCCTGTGGATGCTGCGGTCAGTTTGGTGAGCTGGATGCCAGGGCCTTTCCTGTTCTTTACCCCTGGTTCCTCGGACTCCCCTTTCTCCACCCTCACTGAGGTGGTCAGCACAGGGGGTGCCACGGTGGTCTCCATGACAACTGCCCTCTGACTATTGAGACTTCCATTCGGGGAGGGGGGGACATTGGGTCTGCGGCCACTGACTGTAGGGGCAGTATTTGCCACTACATTGGTGGTCAGGGAGTCTGTGGTCACTGTCACCTTCTCTGCCTCCCTGGCCTTGTCCTCGGCTGGCTTGTCCTTCTGAGCCATGCTCACCAGTAGCCCCGGGGTTGTAGGAGCAGAGCTGGTGAGGGGGGTTGTGGCAGCCACCGTGGCAGTAGTGGCTATGTCAGAGAAGGCAGGGGTGTCCTCATGTTGCACGAGGCGAGTCGAAGCGTCTCCTGCCTCAAGAGTGGAAACAGAGCCAGGCATTGTAGGATGTCCTGCCACATCTCCATGGTCTGTGAAGAACTGCTGGTCCCCCTGGAAGTTTTTAGTGAGCAGGTGTTCATGGAGGGCGTTCATGGTGGATGCTGTGGTGAAATGGTTGATCTCACTCGCTGAGTCCTGTGTGGGGGAGTGTGTAAAGGCTCCGCTGTCTGACTCCACTCTTCTCTGGTCCACAGCATTGACATTTTCTAGAGAAGACAATGGAGAGAGACACACAGACAACATAGAGATATTAGAGCATACCAGAAGACAACAAATACCAGAGAACATGATTCCTAAATTTAACATTGCATAGAAAATAGTTTTTTTTTACTACAAAAATCTAAATTGGATACATGATATATGGCTCTGCTGTAATTGCTAAATCTGTTCTTTAGTCTAGGGCTAGGGACTGTCACTTACCAGGATCTAAGGAGCATTATGAATGGATATCATGTTAGATAGAAGGTTAAGTGCAGTGGCTAGTGAACAATAAAAACCCAGATGAATTAACTACCACTGTAGACATATTGTCATGAGGCCCTTTAGGAAAAACCCCTCATGACAACCCTTTGATGATTCATTTGAATACCTTTATTCCTCCTTCCTCCAATTATCCAAAGTAAAGATTTTGCTCTGAATTTCTCGTGATGATTACCAAATATAATAATGGCTGAGCCTTAGAGAGTAATTATTCCCACCTGCAGCAGTTGAAATGTAATCAGGAAGCCCCGGGGTATGGGTGCTAAATTCAAGAAGGGGAGGGCTGATGATGAAAGCTCCAAATTGCTCTCATACAGTATTTCTATAAGAAGCCAAAACCAGTGTTCAGTCTACTTGCTCTCAAGAATTATAGAGGAAAATTATCGGTGCTTTTGAAAGTGGCTTTATTTTGCCAGAATGACAACTTTAGTGTCAAAAGACACCAGAGGATGTCTCTCAGGGTGAATTATGAGCAACAACATGACTGTCTTTCATCTCTTCTACATTTATCTCCATTAGTATATGGGAGGCCTTTAAATAGTTATGTGACAGATTAATAATGACAGTCTGCACTGTGAAGCCTGCAGCATGTCAGCAGGAGTGTTCATTATCGAAGACAAGCGCTGCAATCACAGCCAAAAAGAGTCAAGAAAATTGAGAAATATTCATCTGACTTCTGGGATAAAATATCAAAATACACAAGTTTTCTAAAGGACAGACTCCAGCTGAAGGGTAGGATGACTTTCAGGATGTAGATTACCCCTAGTGTGCACACACACACAGACACACTGCTTAATCCACACTCCTTAAAGTGATGCTCCAATAGTTTTAAAGTAGTATCATTTCAGACAGTAGTTTTGAAACTAGTGCTCATGAGCCAAAACAGGTCCCCGCAATTGGTATGATACAGTGCCTTGCGAAAGTATTCGGCCCCCTTGAACTTTGCGACCTTTTGCCACATTTCAGGCTTCAAACATAAAGATATAAAACTGTATTTTTTTGTGAAGAATCAACAACAAGTGGGACACAATCATGAAGTGGAACGACATTTATTGGATATTTCAAAATTTTTTAACAAATCAAAAACTGAAAAATTGGGCGTGCAAAATTATTCAGCCCTTTTACTTTCAGTGCAGCAAACTCTCTCCAGAAGTTCAGTGAGGATCTCTGAATGATCCAATGTTGACCTAAATGACTAATGATGATAAATACAATCCACCTGTGTGTAATCAAGTCTCCGTATAAATGCACCTGCACTGTGATAGTCTCAGAGGTCCGTTAAAAGCGCAGAGAGCATCATGAAGAACAAGGAACACACCAGGCAGGTCCGAGATACTGTTGTGAAGAAGTTTAAAGCCGGATTTGGATACAAAAAAGATTTTCCAAGCTTTAAACATCCCAAGGAGCACTGTGCAAGCGATAATATTGAAATGGAAGGAGTATCAGACCACTGCAAATCTACCAAGACCTGGCCGTCCCTCTACACTTTCAGCTCATACAAGGAGAAGACTGATCAGAGATGCAGCCAAGAGGCCCATGATCACTCTGGATGAACTGCAGAGATCTACAGCTGAGGTGGGAGACTCTGTCCATAGGACAACAATCAGTCGTATATTGCACAAATCTGACCTTTATGGAAGAGTGGCAAGAAGAAAACCATTTCTTAAAGATATCCATAAAAAGTGTTGTTTAAAGTTTGCCACAAGCCACCTGGGAGACACACCAAACATGTGGAAGAAGGTGCTCTGGTCAGATGAAACCAAAATGGAACTTTTTGGCAACAATGCAAAACGTTATGTTTGGCGTAAAAGCAACACAGCTCATCACCCTGAACACACCATCCCCACTGTCAAACATGGTGGTGGCAGCATCATGGTTTGGGCCTGCTTTTCTTCAGCAGGGACAGGGAAGATGGTTAAAATTGATGGGAAGATGGATGGAGCCAAATACAGGACCATTCTGGAAGAAAACCTGATGGAGTCTGCAAAAGACCTGAGACTGGGACGGAGATTTGTCTTCCAACAAGACAATGATCCAAAACATAAAGCAAAATCTACAATGGAATGGTTCAAAAATAAACATATCCAGGTGTTAGAATGGCCAAGTCAAAGTCCAGACCTGAATCCAATCGAGAATCTGTGGAAAGAACTGAAAACTGCTGTTCACAAATGCTCTCCATCCAACCTCACTGAGCTCGAGCTGTTTTGCAAGGAGGAATGGGAAAAAATGTCAGTCTCTCGATGTGCAAAACTGATAGAGACATACCCCAAGCGACTTACAGCTGTAATCGGCTGAATAATTTTGCACGCCCAATTTTTCAGTTTTTGTTTTGTTAAAAAAGTTTGAAATATCCAATAAATGTCGTTCCACTTCATGATTGTGTCCCACTTGTTGATGATTCTTCACAAAAAAATACAGTTTTATATCTTTATGTTTGAAGCCTGAAATGTGGCAAAAGGTCGCAAAGTTCAAGGGGGCCGAATACTTTCGCAAGGCACTGTATATACACTACCGTTCAAAAGTTTGGGGTCACTTAGAAATGTCCTTGTTTTTGAAAGAAAAGCAAAAAAAATTGTCCATTAAAATAACATCAAATTGATCAAAAATTCAGTGTAGACATTTTTAATGTTGTAAATGACTATCGTAGCTGGAAACGGCAGGTTTTTTATGGAATATCATAGGCATACAGAGGCCCATTATCAGCAACCATCACTCCTGTGTTCCAATGGCATGTTGTTTTAGCTAATCCAGGTTTATCATTTTAGAAGGCTAATTGATCATTAGAAAAACTTTTGCTATTATGTTGGGACAGGGATTGATTGAATATGTCTGTAAACACACCAGCCAGCTGATCTGTGCATGCTCTGAGTACGCAGCTAGGGATGTCATCAGGGCCGGCAGCCTTGTGAGGGTTAGCACGTTTAAATGTTTTACTCACGTCGGCCACGGAGAAGGAGAGCCCAATATCTTTGGTACAGGCCATGTCGGTGGCACTGTATTGTCCTCAAAGCGCTCAAAGATGTTGTTTATTAATTTGTCTGGGAGCATGACGTTGATGTCCGCAACGGTGCTTGTTTTCTTTTTGTAATCCGTGATTGTCTGTAGACCCTGTCACATACGTTGTGTTTGAGCCGTTGAATTGCGACTCCACCTTGTCTCTTGCTTGTTTGATTGCCTTACAGAGGGAATAACTACACTGTTTGTATTTGGTCATGTTTACAGTCGCCTTGCTATGATTAAATGCGTGCTTTCAGTTTCGCGTCAATGCTGCCATCAATCCACGGTTTCTGGATAGGGAAGGTTTTAATAGTCACAGTGGGTACAACATCTCCTATACACTTCCTTATAAACTCGCTCGCCGAGTCAGCGTATATGTCAATGTTATTTTCTGAGGCTACCCGGAACATATCCCAGTCCACATGATCGAAGCAATCTTGAAGCGTGGAATCCGATTGGTCAGACCAGCATTGGAAAGACCTAAGCACCGGCGCTTCCTGTTTTAGTTTCTGCCTATTGGAGGGGAGCAACAAGATGGAGTCATGGTCAGATTTTCCAAAAGGAGGGCGGGGAAGAACCTTGTATGCATTGTGGAAGTTAGAGTAGCAGTGGTCGAGTGTGTTACTCACTCGTGTACTGCAATCGATATGCTGATAGAATTTAGATAGCCTTGTCCTCAAATTGGCTTTGTTAAAATCCCCAGCTACAATAAATGCAGCCTCAGGATATACTGTATGGTTTCCAGTTTGCATAAAGTCCAGTGAAGTTCCTTGAGGGCCGTCTTGGTATCCGCTTGCGGGGGGGACATACACGGCTGTGACGATAACCGAGGAGAGTTCTCTTGGGAGATAATACGGTCGGCATTTGATTATGAGGAATTCTAGGTAAGGTGAACAAAAGGACTTGAGTTCTTGTATGTTGTTACAATTACAGCATGAGTCGTTAATCATGAAAGATACACCCCCAGCCTTCTTCTTAGCAGAGAGATATTTGTTCCTGTTGGTGCGGTGCACTGAAAATCCCTTTGGCTGTACGGACTCCGACAGCATGTCCCCAGCTAGCCATGTCTCCGTGAAACAGAGTTTGTTACAATCCCGGCTATCTCTTTGGAAAGCAACTCTTGTCCTAATTTCATTGACTTTGTTAACTAGGGACTGGACATTAGAAAGTAATACCGCACCCTCTCCTCTGACGGCGTTGTTTTGAGTCAGCCTCTGGAATCAGTTCAAATGCCCTGGGAGGTGCATACAAAGAATCCACTTTGGGAAAGTTGTATTCCTGGGTGTAGTGCTGGTTGTGCTGGTAAGTTGACGTCTCTCTGATATCCAAAAGTTCTTCCCGGCTGTATGAAATAACACTTAAGGTTTTCTGGGCTAACAATGTAAGAAATAATACAGAAAAACAAAATACTGCACAGTTTCCTAAGGACTAGAAGCAAAACTGCCATCTCTATCGGCGCCAACTTGTTAATAATTATTTTGGATGAACGTGCGAAGGTTACCTGCATTTTCAAGTTATTTGTTTGACACCAACCACATTTCCATCCACAGTTTTTAATGCGAGTAAAGGCATACGGTACAAGAAAATATCAAGGCAGTTGTGATGGAAACCGGAAGTTTATAAATGCCTATAGATAATTTATTTGTTTGACATGGTGGGATCTTTTTGTGTCAGTAAAATGTATTATGCGAGGAATGGCAGTGGAAACACCTTTATGCGCAAATATTTATATAATACTAACATGTTGAAGTGAACTTGCTATACTGCAGTGCCAGCTGTGCCACCAGAGGCTCTGGGTTCGTGCCCAGACTCTGTCGTAACCGGCCGCGACCGGGAGGTCCGTGGGGCGACGCACAATTGGCCTAGCGTCGTCCGGGTTAGGGAGGGTTTGGCCGGTAGGGATATCCTCGTCTCATCCCACACCAGCGACTCCTGTGGCGGCCAGGTGCACGGTGCACGGTGTTTCCTCCGACACATTGGTGCGTCTGGCTTCCGGGTTGGATGCGCGCTGTGTTAAAAAGCAGTGCGGCTTGGTTGGGTTGTGCATCGGATTACGCATGACTTTCAACTTTCGTCTCTCCTGAGCCCGTACGGGAGTTGTAGCGATGAGACAAGATAGTAGCTACTAACAATTGCATACGTGAAATTGGGGAGAAAAAGGGGGTAAAATTCGAAAAAAATAGGGAAAAAAAGAAGTGAACTTGGAGTCACGCGAGGATATGGTGTGTGGTCCTCCCACTACGACTTGGGAAACCATGCAGTTTATTAGGCTACAGATGCAATAAGTTATGATGAACTTCACAGGGTGGTGAAAAGGCACTGTGATGAGTTTGATGCTCCTTTGCAATAAATATCAAGGGTCTTATTCTGGTGACATGATGATCGATGCTTGACTGCTGTTTGAAAAATACAGATATTCTCGCAGATCCATAATAAACCCTCATCATATAGACTACCCTACCTGCACTGTAGGCTACCTGAGAGTGGTTGGCTAGCGCACGAGTGCCAAGACCAGAGTAGGCACAAAACTACCAGTAGAGTCGAACATGCAATGGTAACACATTGAACTTTAGATTTTTATTCGGTACATGAAAACGTGAAAAAGCACATTTTGTGTGCACTACGTCATCATACACTGATTTTTATCTGCAACAAGTCCGTTTGGAGGAAACACACCACTGGTAGGAAAATATGCAGATTTTGGAATATTAGATGGTTGTGTTCATTGCACATGTTCATTGAACATTAAAAGGTAATACCTTTTCACAGTTAAATTACAAGTATTTTCTATAAAACCCATAAAACTGGCTTCTCACTGGGGCCTTCAAATCACAAAGTCTGGCCCTGGAGGACAATGTTAAACAGGCTATAGAAGATGGACGTAATGAGCCATACTCTCCTTAACTAAAACCACCACCATGGATCACTACTCGCATGCACCATATGCAAATAGAGAAGCCACTGAGAGGTTAGTTAGTATTGTGTGTCATTTTACAGCTGCTCATTTTGCAATGTATCTCTACTCTGATACTGGGTTGATAGTGGATTGAGAACATTGTAAGCTACGTATGGCATGAAACAACTGTTTTAAACATCCCGTTAGGATCTTAACACTTGTGAATAGCATCAGTTAGTAAAGCGCCTATGACTTGTCTATTATAACCATGGTGAGGTCTCCAGCCTGTCCTCACTGGGTAATGTTTCCCTGATCATTGATTTGAGCATGAGAAACCCTATTAGTTTAACCTGAGGCTCAACTCCTACTCTCCACTCTCCCCTCAGCGCTCTCCGCTCTCCACTCTCACTCAATATAAACACTGAAGGGTAGGGGCTGCACGGTCATTGGCCTCTCTCCATGTACCTTCTGTTCACACAGAGAGTGAGAAATAGAGAAGGAGAGATGTGTTGGGAAGACCGGGTAGACTGTAGAGAGAAAGAGAGCGAGAGATCAGGAGAAAGAGATTTGAAAAGGTGCAGTCTTTTACTGCAATGCTCTGATTATTAGCTACATGACACCCCAACTCAGAAAGAGAGATGATTATGGAAAAACAAAATAACGAATGCCTCTCGCATAGTTTCCAGTTGTCTGCTTGCAATCATTTCAGAAATATTCATTTAGCGTCATCCTTTCCCATAGATACTACCTATGCTAACTATGTGGGGGGAGGGAGGCTGATGTATTCAGTGATACTTTATGGAGATCTTCCTTTACGTCTTTTATCCTCTCTAGTTTGTGTGAGATGTCAAATGTGTTTAGTTTGCTTTTAAGAGCAGCTTGGGCTGCTCCTGTTGTGACATAATAAGGCTACAAGGAAATGTTCCCCTTCCATCTCGGAACATCAAAAGGCCTTTGAATTTCTTCTGTCACCCAGGAAGATTAATGACTGTTGAGTCTGTCGGTAAAATGTAATACTATGTGTCAGCTCTCTGTCAACCGTATAGAGGCTTTGTAAAGAAATTGTTCACTCTGCCTCTTGAATGGTGCAATCAAACTTTTATTACTGCACACACTGTGGCAGTGGTAAAAGCACTCTGCCTCTTTGCTTCAGCAAATGCTACAATGACATATCTGTCTACTGTCTGGGAATGATGGGGGAGGCAGTGCTGCTGCAAATGCTGAGACCAATCTGATTTTCAGAGCTAATTTTGATTCAATTTCACATTTGCAATGTATGAATGTGTTTCCTGGTAAGGGAGTCATTTCAGGATCAAATGAAAGAAAATTAGATTTCAAGGGTAAACATCTGGCCTCGGGGCAGAAATAATTAAGTACACAAATGTATTTGGATCTATTTAATTGAATTGTGCTACTGAAAGACTATTGAATTGAGAAATAATAATTAGAAATTATGTCAGATTGACAAAATGTTTTCAGGTAATCGTGTTTCAATTTGATTAGAACAAGTACCTCCAAAATCTTATTACATTTGAATCATTTAACAGACCCTTATCCAGAGAAACTTACAGTAGTGAGTGCATACACTTTTGTACTGGTCCCCAGTGGGAATCAAACCCACATCCATGGCATTGCAAATGCCATTCTCTACCAACTGAAAACCTTTTTGAGTTGCATTCATCCTAACTAGTATATGAATAATACACATCCTCACAGTCAAAAGTATTATTTTCAATTAACAACCTATAAGTTTTTTCACCATTGCCTAAACCAGCAAGACTTAAACCACAAAGAACTAAGGAACAGATCAGTTTACCTATAACGACATTCTCAGTAACGGTTATATTTAACATTATATATTTTTTACTTGTGGTGATTTATCTACCTTAGTTGAATGCACTGACTGAAGTCACTCTTGATAAAAGTGTTTGCTAAATGACCAAAATGTAAATGTACAAATGTATGATTGCACAGCACGCTGGGTATTATTCTAATGAGTTCTGTCACCCAAAATGGCATGTTCATGTCTAAGTGCATGAATCTGGTGCAGATCAAAATATAAACACAACATGCAGCAATATAAAATATTTTACTAAGTTACAGTACATATAATGAAATCAGTCAATTTTAATAAATTTCACATGGCTCATGCAGTGCGATACATCTCCTTTGCATAGAATTGATTAGGCATTTGATTGTAATCTGTGGAATGTTGTCCCACTCCTCTTCAATGGCTGTGCGAAGTTGCTGGATATTGGCGGGAACTGGAACACGCTGTCGTACACGTCGATCCAGAGCACCCCAAACATGCTCAATGGGTGACATGTCTGGTGCGTTTGCAGGCCATGGAAGGAATTGTGTACAGATCCTTGCGACATGGGGCCGTGCATTATCATGCTGAAACATAACGTTATGGTGGCGGATGATTGGCATGACAATGGGCCTTCAGGATCTCGTCACATTCAAATTGCCATCAATAAAATGCAATTGTGTTCGTTGTCCATAGCTCATGCCTGCCCATACTATAACCCCACCGCCACCATGGTACACACCTCCACTACACTGATCCTAAACACAGGGGCCCCACTAGGGTGCGTGCTCAGCCCCCTCCTGTACTCACTGTTTACCAATGACTGCATGGCAAGTTTGCAGACGACACAACAGTAGTAGGACTGATTGGCAACAATGACGAAACAGCCTACAGGGAGGAGACGAGCCCAGGCAGAGTGGTGCCAGGAAATAACCTCTCCCTCAATATCAACAAAACGAAGGAGCTGATCGTGGACTTCAGGAAACAGAAGAGGGAGCACGGCCCTATCCACATCGACGGGACTGCAGTGGAGAAGGTGAAAAGCTTAATGTTTCTCTGCGTAAACATCACTGACAATTTGAAATGTCCCAACCAAACAGACAGCGGGGTGAACAAACAGCGGGGGTGAAGAAGGCGCAACAGCTCCTCTTCAACCTCAGGAGGCTGAAGAAATTAGTCTTGGCCCCTAAGTCCCTCACAACATTTTACAGATGCACAATTGAGAGCATCCTGTCGGGCTGTATCACCGCCTGAGACGGCAACTGCACCGCCCGCAATCGCAGGGCTCTCCAGAGGGTGGTGCAGTTTGCCCAACGCCCACACGACGTCATACATGCGGTCTGCCATCTGCCCAACGCCCACACGAAGTCATACATGCTGTCTGCCATCTGCCCGGTACACTTAAAACCGGGATTCATAAAACACTTCTCCAGATTGCCAGTGGCCATCGAAGGTGAATATTTGCCCGCTGAAGTCAGTTACAACACCGAACTGTAGTCAGGTTGAGACCCTGGTGAGGACAACGAGCATGCAGATGAGCTTCCCTGAGATGGTTTCTGACGGTTTGTGCAGAAATTATTTGGTTGTGAAACCCCACAGTCTCATCAGCTGTCTGGGAGATGTGAGGGTCCTGGGCTGCCGTGGTTACATGTGGTCTGTGGTTGTGAGGCCGGTTGGACGAACCGCCAAATTCTCTAAAACAACATTGGAGGCGGCTTATGGTAGAGAAATTAACATTAAGTTCTCTGCCAACAGCTGTGGTGGACATTTCTGCAGTCAGCATGCCAATTGCACGCCCCTTCAAAACTTGAGACATCTGTGGCATTGAAGTGACAAAACTGCACATTTTAGAGTGGCCTTTTATTGTCCCCAGAAGAAGGTGCATCTATGTAATGATCATGCTGTTCAATCAGCTTCTTGATATTCCACACCTGTCAGGTGGATGGAATATGCTCACCAACAGGGGTGTAAACTAATTTGTGCACAGATTTTGAGACAAATGCTTTTTTTTGTGTGTATGGAACATTTTTGGGATCTTTTATTTCAGCTCAGGAAACATGGGACCAAGCTCAAATGTGCCTAATTAGTTTATTAATACATTTAAGTTCATAACTGTGTACTCTCCTCAAACAATAGCATGGCATTCTTTCATTGTAATAGCTATTGTAAATTGGACAGTGCAGTTAGATTAACACAAATTTAAGCTTTCTGCCAATATCAGATACAGTGCCTTGCGAAAGTATTCGGCCCCCTTGAACTTTGCAACCTTTTGCCACATTTCAGGCTTCAAACATAAAGATATACATTTTTTTGTGAAGAATCATCAACAAGTGGGACACAATCATGAAGTGGAACGACATTTATTGGATATTTCAAACTTTTTTAACAAATCAAAAACTGAAAAATTGGGCGTGCAAAATTATTCGCCCCCTTAAGTTAATACTTTGTAGCGCCACCTTTTGCTGCGATTACAGCTGTAAGTCGCTTGGGGTATGTCTCTATCAGTTTTGCACATCGAGAGACTGACATTTTTTCCCATTCCTCCTTGCAAAACAGCTCGAGCTCAGTGAGGTTGGATGGAGAGCATTTGTGAACAGCAGTTTTCAGTTCTTTCCACAGATTCTCGATTGGATTCAGGTCTGGACTTTGACTTGGCCATTCTAACACCTGGATATGTTTATTTTTGAACCATTCCATTCTAGATTTTGCTTTATGTTTTGGATCATTGTCTTGTTGGAAGACATATCTCTGTCCCAGTCTCAGGTCTTTTGCAGACTCCATCAAGTTTTCTTCCAGAATGGTCCTGTATTTGGCTCCATCCATCTTCCCATCAATTTTAACCATCTTCCCTGTCCCTGCTGAAGAAAAGCAGGCCCAAACCATGATGCTGCCACCACCTTGTTTGACAGTGGGGATGGTGTGTTCAGGGTGATGAACTGTGTTGCTTTTACGCCAAACATAACGTTTTGCATTGTTGCCAAAAAGTTCCATTTTGGTTTCATCTGACCAGAGCACCTTCTTCCACATGTTTGGTGTGTCTCCCAGGTGGCTTGTGGCAAACTTTAAACGACACTTTTTATGGATATCTTTAAGAAATGGCTTTCTTCTTGCCACTCTTCCATAAAGGCCAGATTTGTGCAATATACGACTGATTGTTGTCCTATGGACAGAGTCTCCCACCTAAGCTGTAGATCTCTGCAGTTCATCCAGAGTGATCATGGGCCTCTTGGCTGCATCTCTGATCAGTCTTCTCCTTGTATGAGCTGAAAGTGTAGAGGGACGGCCAGGTCTTGGTAGATTTGCAGTGGTCTGATACTCCTTCCATTTCAATATTATCGCTTGCACAGTGCTCCTTGGGATGTTTAAAGCTTGGGAAATCTTTTTGTATCCAAATCCGGCTTTAAACTTCTTCACAACAGTATCTCGGACCTGCCTGGTGTGTTCCTTGTTCTTCATGATGCTCTCTGCGCTTTTAACGGACCTCTGAGACTATCACAGTGCAGGTGCATTTATACGGAGACTTGATTACACACAGGTGGATTGTATTTATCATCATTAGTCATTTAGGTCAACATTGGATCATTCAGAGATCCTCACTGAACTTCTGGAGAGAGTTTGCTGCACTGAAAGTAAAGGGGCTGAATAATTTTGCACGCCCAATTTTTCAGTTTTTGATTTGTTAAAAAAGTTTGAAATATCCAATAAATGTCGTTCCACTTCATGATTGTGTCCCACTTGTTGTTGATTCTTCACAAAAAAATACAGTTTTATATCTTTATGTTTGAAGCCTGAAATGTGGCAAAAGGTCGCAAAGTTCAAGGGGGCCGAATACTTTCGCAAGGCACTGTATGTCTATGCCCTGGGAAATGTTCTTGTTGCTTACAACCTCATGCTAATCGCATTAGCCTACATTAGCTCAACCGTCCCACTAGGGACCCACAGATCCTGTAGAGGTTTTAACATTCTGAGGACCATATGTTTCTTATAGCTTGGTGAGAGCGTGGTTGCCCTATGGTTATTTAGCATACAACCTTCCCATAATGTTTCCTACAGGTTTCCTATTTAGTCATGTTCTTAAATTATTCATAGAACGTTAAACAACATTTATCTGTGGGAATTTCAGTACTTCATCAAAACATTTTCTACAGGTTTCCTCATGGTTCTATTTAAACTCATATTCTCAGAGCGTTCAGAGAACGTTAAGAAACAATGTTCTACTGTGGGAATTTCAGTACTTCAGTTCAATGTTTTATGCAATTTTCCTCATGTTTCTATTTAAAGTAATGTTTTCAAATTGTTCAGAGAACGTCAAGAAACAGCATTCTTCTGTGGCATTTCAGTAATTCAGCATAAAGTTTTCTGCCAGTTTCTTCATTTTATCCATAAAAACCACAAGAAAACATTAGTAACGTTCAAAGAACGTTGTAAGAATGTAATTTAAAAACATATTCGTTTCGTTCTCAGCATCAACAAAAAAAGTATCTTTCCTCTATCTCATTAAGTGTGTTCAGGTGTGTTGGCCGCACCCACTACTTGGCCACACCTGATCTTAATGAGTGTTTGTTTCCTTTGAAATAGGGTCTGTTTGCATAAACTAAAATGAACAGCTTTTTTACGAGTTACAAAAACATTGCATGGGAGCTCCATCTTGGTGGTGCAGTGGACTAATCTCATGGATAGAGAGCAGATAATATTGGATTTGAATCTCACTGTTGTCATGCCATAATAAAAAAGGAATGTGTTCGCATGATTTAATGTGCTTGGAGTTCAGAACAGTTAACCTAAGCTAGCAGTGTTGTCAAAGTTATTTAATTACCTTTAAATAACATGTCATTTCTGTCCTCAGAATATTAATAAAACCTCCCAGGAGAACTTTCAGAGAACCATAGAAAAACGTTCTCAGAACCTCCCTGCAACCTAAAAATGTACATTCCCAGAACAGGCTAAATGTTCACTTCTGTTTTCAGATCGTTTAGAAAATGTTCCGTTTTAACGGTCTGGAAATGTATGGCTTCGTTCCCAGAATCAATAGGAAACCAAAAACTTATGTTCCGACAACTTCCTAGAAGCCAAATGTGCTAGCTGGGAACCTCATGATCAATACTGTCAAAATTGTTTTTGTGGAATACACAAGCATAACAATTTAATGGAGCATTAATAATGCATCTGTAACTCTATATCTTTTGGGGCAGAGAGAGAGTTAGCAAAGAGACCGATGAAAAGAGAATTGATGGTTGTTTACTCTACACTGTCACTACATTGTTCCTGTGATGCTTGACTCCATTTGGACATACTGTATTTCAGGCAAGCGTTATAGTCCAGCTCATTTCTTCGAGCCCATCAAAACCTTGTTTATAGACTTAACAATGTTTCTCAATTTGACCAGCTATGTCAAATGTAGTATTGTCAAAAATGTGTAAAGAAATCCAATCTTCAAAACAAGTCACAAGGCAGTGTATCTGCTGTACTTCACTTGCACAGTGTACAATTATATTATATTTACCATTGCATCACAGATTCATGCTTTCGAGCTCCCAGGTTGCATGGCTGAAATACGCTCCACGAGAGATTTGCCTTTCTTTCAGTATATGCAGCTCTGTGGCTTACATTGCTGCATTGTGGGGTGCCGTGGCTTCAAAGCAGCCCTGGCTCTGGGATATCTAACTCATTTGCTGTCTGTGTCAACTCCATCCTTTCATCTCTCCCTATGTGAAGAGTGCTCGCAGCTCTCCCGCCTCGTTAAAACAAACTGTCACCCACAGAGCACAAGCTAATTAAGGTGTCAAAACACTCTCTGGATCCTTGTGTGTTTGCACATGGATACACCAGCAATTCAGGACAGCATTCAGCATTGGGAGATGGCTAAATTATCCAGTTCAATATGTTCCATGGAATTCACTTTTTTGAATTCTTTGAAGGCAATGATCATGTCATTAGAGCAATTTTATCAGTGGCTTTGTTCAGTGAGTTGAAATTGCCTAGGTAAAATGATTAATTTTCACCATTTGCTGGCTCATGCTCTGAGTTACAGGTCTTGATTGTGTGTGGCTCAGTTGGTAGAGCATGAAGTTTAAAGTGTCAGGGTCATGGGTTCAATTCCCACAGTGGACAAGAATTACATTTTTTATTAGGATCCCTGTTAGCAATTCCACTTGCAGCAGCAGCTACTCTTCCTGGGATCCACATAAAATGTGCAAATACATGACAAAGTACAGAACCACATAAGAGTTATAGACTGAGTATACCAAACATTAGGAACACCTTCCTAATAGAGTACCACAGTATGAGTCAGAAAACCTAGCGAGGAAATGGTTTCAATTATTTTTCCACCATTCATTTCTTCTAGACAAAGGCAGTGAGGCTGATATGTAAAGCTTATTAAAGAGCAGTGAAACTATCAAGAGCAGCGTGCGGGTTTCTTCTTTTTTCTCATTCTAGAAACACTTACAATAAGGGCTGTTTCGAGTAGGCTAACTCTGGCATGACGTATTAATAACCGTGTAAATCTCTCTAGGACTAAGTGACATATATATATGTATACACACACACACACACAATTGGTGGCTGACTAAATACTTTTTTGCCCCACTGTATGTATGTATGTATGTATGTACGTATGTATGTATGTATGTATGTGTCTTAGTCCTAGAAAGATTTACACGGTTATTAAAACATCATGCCAGAGAGTTAGCCTACACGAAGCATAGCCCTTGTTTTAAGTGTATACTGTATATATATTTTTGCCTGTATTTTCCCACATAAAAACTAAACACAAATTAGCTGCTAATGTGGCTATCATAAAGAACTACAAATACCATGGTGATCTGGACGAGACTGCCGAATTGAGTTAAAGGTAAGAATTTCTGAATGAATTATCAAATGTTAGCTAAATGTAGTAATTAATACATTTGCTAAATATCTTTCAATTTACATTACATTCTGTGAACTGTCTTGCGCAAGTTTTAAATTGACACTACCTGTTTAGCAAAGATTTCAGCTGGAGATGAAGTGCAGGAGCATGCAGGGATTTGTAGTCTTGCATGATGTCTACTTAGCCCTCCAAACAGCCTCAATTTATTGGGGCATGCACTCTGTGTTGAAAGGTGTTGAAAGAGTCCAAAGGGATGCTAGCCCATGTTGATGCCAATGCTTCCAACAGTTGTCAAGTTGGCTGGATGACCTTTGAGTGGTGGACCATTCCTAATACACACGGGAAACTGTTGAGTGTGGAAAAACCCAGCAGCGTTGTAGTTCTTGACACAAATCGCTGCACCTGGCACCTACTACCATACCCTGTTCAAATGCACTTACACCTTTTGTCTTGCCTATTCACCCTCTGAATGAATGGCACATACACAATCCATCTCTCAATTGTCTCAAGGCTTAATCTACAGTCGTGGCCAAAAGTTTTGAGAATGACACAAATATACATTTTTACAAAGTTTGCTGCCTCAGTGTCTTTAGATATTTTTGTCAGATATAACTATGGAATAGTGAAATATAATTACAAGCATTTCATAAGTGTCAAAGGCTTTTATTGACAATTACATGAAGTTGATGCAAAGAGTCAGTATTTGCAGTGTTGACCCTTCTTTTTCAAGACCTCTGCAATCCGCCCTGGCATGCTGTCAATTAACTCTGGGCCACATCCTGGCTGATGGCAGCTCACTCTTGCATAATCAATGCTTGAAGTCTGTCAGAATGTGAGTTTTTGTTTGTCCACCCGCCTCTTGAGGATTGACCACAAGTTCTCAATGGGATTAAGGTCTGGGGAGTTTCCTGGCCATGGACCCAAAATGCAGATGTTTTGTTCCCCGATCCCCGGTGCTCCATCATGCTGGAAAAGGAATTGTTCATCACCAGACTGTTCCTGGATGGTTGGGAGAAGTTGCTCTTGGAGGATGTGTTGGTACCATTCTTTATTCATGGCTGTGTTCTTTTGCAAAATTGTGAGTGAGCCCACTCCCTTGGCTTAGAAGCAACCCCACACATGAATGGTGTCAGGATGCTTTACTGTTGGCATGACACAGGACTGATGGTAGCGCTCACCTTGTCTTCTCCGGACAAGCTTTTTTCCGAATACCCCAAACAATTGGAAAGGGGATTCTTCAGAGAAAATGACTTTACCCCAGCCCTCAGCAGTCCAATCCCTTTACCTTTTGCAGAATATCAGTCTGTCCCTGATGTTTTTCTTTGCTGTCCTTCTTGACACCAGGCCATCCTCCAAAAGTCTTCGCCTCACTGTGCGTGCAGATGCACTCACACCTGCCTGCTGCCATTCCCGAGCAAGCTCTGTACTGGTGGTGCCCCGATCCCGCAGCTGAATCAACTTTAGGAGACGGTCCTGGCGCTTGCTGGACTTTCTTGGGTGCCCTGAAGCCTTCTTCACAACAATTGAACCGCTCTCCTTGAAGTTCTTGATGATCCGATAAATGGTTGATTTAGGTGTAATCTTACTGGCAACAATATCCTTACCTATGAAGCCCTTTTTGTGCAAAGCAATGCTGACGGCATGCGTTTCCTTGCAGGTAACCATGGTTGACAGAGGAAGAACAATGATTCCAAGCACCACCCTCCTTTTGAAGCTTCCAGTCTGTTATTCGAACTCAATCAGAATGACAGAGTGATCTCCAGCCTTGTCCTCGTCAACACTCACACCTGTGTTATCGAGAGAATCACTGACATGATGTCAGCTGGTCCTTTTGTGGCAGGGCTGAAATGCAGTGGAAATGTTTTTTGGGGATTCAGTTCATTTGCATGGGAAAGAGGGACTTTGCAATTAATTGCAATTCATCTGATCACTCTTCATAACATTCTGGAGTATATGCAAATTGCCATCATACAAACTGAGGCAGCAGACTTTGTGAAAATTAATATTTGTGTCATTCTCAAAACTTTTGGCCATGACTGAAGAGGATTTAACAAGTGACATCAATAATGGATCATAGCTTTCACCTGAATTCACCTTTTCATGGAAAGAGCAGGTGTTCTTAATGTTTTGTATACTCAGTGTATATTGGAAAGACACCAAGAGACAACAAAAATACTATTTACACACTATTCATATATACAGTGCAGTTAAATCAGATCTCTAGAAAGAGGAGAAGAGCGCTGTGATACAATATATATATTTTTTATCTGTTTAAGTAACCTCTGGTGGTAGAGCATTCCACGTTGATTATGGCTCTATACATATCTGAGTGACGCAATCAATCTGTTTTTGGTTTGGGTAACATGAAGAAACCCATAGCGGTGTGTCTGGTGGGGGTATGTACATGTATGTCTGTTTTGAAGTATATGCCAGTAGAATATTCAAGTGGTTAAACATTTGACACAGTTAAGGGCAATGTGTGCTGCTTCGTTTTGAGCAAACTGCTGCTTTGCTAGGTCATTCTTTGCTGCACCTGACAATAATTATATCCTCCTGATTCCTGCTTACAACCAAAAATTCAAACAGGATTTTTCACCTTTATTTAACCAGGTAGGCTAGTTGAGAACAAGTTCTCATTTACAACTGCGACCTGGCCAAGATAAAGCATAGAAGTGTGAACAGACAACAACACAGAGTTACACATGGAGTAAACAATAAACAAGTCAATAACACAGTAGAAAAAAAAGAAAAAAATAGTCTATATACATTGTGTGCAAAAGGCATGAGGAGGTAGGTGAATAATTACAATTTAGCAGATTAACACTGGAGTGATACATGATCAGATGGTCATGTGCAGGTAGAGATACTGGTGTGCATAAGAGCAGAAAAGCAAATAAATAAAGACAGTATGGGGATGAGGTAGGTAAATTGGGTGGGCTATTTACCGATGGACTATGTACAGCTGCAGCGATCAGTTAGCTGCTCAGATAGCAGATGTTTAAAGTTGGTGAGGGAGGGACTTGTAGATGACCTGGAGCCAGTGGGTCTGGCGATGAATATGTAGCGAGGGCCAGCCGACTAGAGCATACAGGTCGCAGTGGTGGGTGGTATAAGGTGCTTTAGTAACAAAGCGGATGGCACTGTGATAAACTGCATCCAGTTTGCTGAGTAGAGTATTGGAAGCTATTTTGTAGATGACATCGCCGAAGTCAAGGATCGGTAGGATAGTCCGTTTTACTAGGGGAAGTTTGGCGGCGTGAGTGAAGGAGGCTTTGTTGCGAAATAGAAAGCCGACTCTAGATTTGATTTTGGATTGGAGATGTTTGATATGAGTCTGGAAGGAGAGTTTACAGTCTAGACACCTAGGTACTTATAGATGTCCACATATTCTAGGTCGGAACCATCCAGGGTGGTGATGCTAGTCGGACGTGCGGGTGCAGGCAGCGAACGGTTGAAAAGCATGCATTTGGTTTCACTAGCGTTTAAGAGCAGTTGGAGGCCACGGAAAGAGTGTTGTATGGCATTGAAGCTCGTTTGGAGGTTAGATAGCACAGTGTCCAAGGAAGGGAAAACAGAATGGTGTCGTCTGCGTAGAGGTGGATCAGGGAATCGCCCGCAGCAAGAGCAACATCATTGATATATACAGAGAAAAGAGTCGGCCCGAGAATTGAACCCTGTGGCACCCCCATAGAGACTGCCAGAGAACCGGACAACATGCCCTCCGATTTGACACACTGAACTCTGTCTGCAAAGTAGTTGGTGAACCAGGCGAGGCAGTCATTAGAAAAACAGAGGCTACTGATTCTGCCGATAAGAATATGGTGATTGACAGAGTCGAAAGCCTTGGCCAGGTTGATGAAGACGGCTGCACAGTACTGTCTTTTTTTGATGGCAGTTATGATATCGTTTAGTACCTTGAGCGTGGCTGAGGTGCACCCGTGACCGGCTCGGAAACAAGATTGCACAGCGGAGAAGGTACAGTGGGATTCGAGATGGTCAGTGATCTGTTTGTTGACTTGGCTTTCGAAGACCTTAGATAGGCAGGGCAGGATTGATATAGGTCTGTAACAGTTTGGGTCCAGGGTGTCTCCCCCTTTGAAGAGGGGGATGACCGCGGCAGCTTTCCAGTCCTTGGGGATCTCAGACGATATGAGAGAGAGGTTGAACAGGCTGGTAATAGGGGTTGCGAAAATGGCGGCGGATAGTTTCAGAAATAGAGGGTCCAGGTTGTCAAGCCCAGCTGATTTGTACGGGTCCAGGTTTTGCAGCTCTTTCAGAACATCTGCTATCTGGATTTGGGTAAAGGAGAAGCTGGGGAGGCTTGGGCGAGTAGCTGCGGGGTGGTGGGGGGGGGGGGGGGGGGGGTGGAGCTGTTGGCCGAGGTTGGAGTAGCCAGGAGGAAGGCATGGCCAGCCGTTGAGAAATGCTTGTTGAAGTTTTCGATTATCATGGATTTATCGGTGGTGACAGTGTTACCTAGCCTCAGTGCAGTGGGCAGCTGGGAGGAGGTGCTCTTGTTCTCCATGGACTTTACAGTGTCCCAGAACTTTTTGGAGTTAGAGCTACAGGATGCACATTTCTGCTTGAAAAAGCTGGCCTTTGCTTTCCTGACTGACGGCGTGTATTGGTTCCTGACTTCCCTGAACAGTTGCATATCGCGGGGACTATTCGATGCCATTGCAGTCCGCCACAGAATGTTTTTGTGCTGGTTGAGGGCAGTCAGGTCTGGAGTGAACCAGGGGCTATATCTGTTCTTAGTTCCGCATTTTTTGAACGGAGCATGTTTATCTAAGATGGTGAGGAAGTTACTTTTAAAGAATGACCAGGCATCCTCAACTGATGGGATGAGGTTAATATCCTTCCAGGATACACGGGCCAGGTCGATTAGAAAGGCCTGCTCGCAAAAGTGTTTTAGGGAGCATTTGACAGTGATTAGGGGGGGTTGTTTGACTGCGGACCCTTAGTGGATACAGGCAATGAGGCAATGATCGCTGAGATCCTGATTGAAGACAGCGGAGGTGTATTTGGAGGGCCAGTTGGTCAGGATAACGTACATGAGGGTGCCCTTGTTTACAGATTTAGGGTTGTACCTGGTGGGTTCCTTGATGATTTGTGTGAGATTGAGGGCATCTAGCTTAGATTGTAGGACTGCCGGGGTGTTAAGCATGTCCCAGTTTAGGTCACCTAACAGAACTCTGAAGCTAGATGGGGGGCGATCAATTCACAAATGGTGTCCAGGGCACAGCTGGGAGCTGAGGGGTTCGGTAGCAGGTGGCAACAGTGAGATACTTATTTCTGGAGAGATTAATTTTTTAAATTAGAAGTTCGAACTGTTTGGTTATGGACCTGGAAAGTATGACATTACTTTGCAGGCTATCTCTGCAGTAGACTGCAACTCCTCCCCTATCTTAACCGAAAATGTTATAGTTGGGTATGGAAATCTCAGAATTTTTGGTGGCCTTTCTAAGCCAGGATTCAGACACAGCAATGACATCAGAGTGTGCTAAAGCAGTGAGTAAAACAAACTTATGGAGGAGGCTTCTGATGTTGACATGCATGAAACCAAGGCTTTTTCAATCACAGAAGTCAACAAATGAGGGTGCCTGGGGACATGCAGGGCCTGGGTTTACCTCCACATCACCCGCGGAACAGAGGAGGAGTAGGATGAGGGTGCAGCTAAAGGCTATCAAAACTGGTCGCCTAGAGCGTTGGGAACAAAGAATAAAAGGAGCAGGTTTCTGGGTGTGGTAGAATATATTCAGGGCATAATGCGCAGACAGGGGTATGGTGGGGTGCGGGTACAGCGGAGGTAAGCCCAGGCACTGGGTGATGATAAGAGAGGTTGTCCCCTTATGTGTGGGAGGTGGGACAAAGGAGGTATCAGAGGTATGAAGAGTGGAACTAGGGGCTCCATTGTAAACTAAAACAATGATAACTAACCTGAACAACAGTATACAAGGCATATTGACATTTGAGAGAGACATACAGCGTGGCATAAAGTAATCGCAGGTGTTGATTGGTAGAGCTAGCTAAAACAACAGGTGAGACAACAACAGCTAATCAGCTAACACAACAACTGCAGGTAAAATGGCGATGACTAGGCAGAGAGGGTCGGATTAACTACACACGGAGCCTGGGTTCATGGACAGTCCAGTAATGGACAGTCCAGCAGGCATCAGCTATGTAGCCAAGTGATCATAGTGTCCAGGGGGCAGCAGTAGATGGAACAGGGGAGCCGCCACTACGCTAGCGACACAGCGTTTAAAGTTAGTAGCCCTGGGCTAGTAGGAGCGTCTGCTCCGATGGAGGCCGGATGAAGGCACAGCGGATGGAGTATTCGTCGGCAGACGAAGGATGTACCAGTGACGCTCTCAATACGGAAGTTGTCCAATGAAACAGATGATTAACTAAAGGACTGCTTCACTAGCACAGACTGGAATATGTTCCCGGATTCATCTGATAACATCGAGGAGTTACCACATCCGTCACAAGCTTCATTAATAAGTGCATCGACTACGTCATCTCCACTGTAACCGTATCTACATATCCCAACCAAAAGCCATGGATTACATACAAACTGCTTCTTTCAAGGAGTGGAACACTGACCCGGACGCTTAGAAGAAATTCTGCTACGACCTCTGACGAGCCATCAAACAGGCAAGGCATATATAGGACTAAGATCGAATCCTACTACGCCGGCTCTGATGCCTGTCAGATGTGGCAAGGCTTGCAAACTATCACGGATTACAAAGGGAAACCCAGTGAGCTGCCCAGTGACCCGAACCTACCAGACAAGCAACATACCCAGTGACCCGAGCCTACCAGACAAGCTACATACCTAGCTTTGAGGCAAGCAACAATGAACAATGAATGAGAGCACCAGCAGTTCTGGATGATCTCACTCTCCGTAGCAGATGTGAGTTGGACATTTAAACAGGTTATCATTCACAAGGACACACAGACAGACCGATTACCAGGATGCGAACTCAGAGCATGCGCTGACCAACTGGTGGGTGCTTTCACTGACATTTTCTACCTCTCCCTGACCAAATCTGTAATACCTGCATGTTTCAGACTGGGACAAAGGGAGATTGAAATGTGTAGTGGAATGCTTGTCATAGGTCAAGGAGAGCTATATCAAAGTCATGAAGGGCGAATGACTTTGTTTGATCTATTTTTAGTCTGCTGTAGTCCAAAATACACAGCAGTTGCTGTGACTACAGGATAATGCATACAATATGAATGAATGGTGCTTCTTATCTATTTCTGTCAATAATTAATGCAAGCGGAGGTAACAAACTAAAGCGCAGCCAACAGTTCAACTTGGGTGCAGTTTTCTGAGTGATAAGTTACAGTTGTGTTCATATGGCTTGTGGCTTATCTATTGTGTGAGAGGTGTTGTTTTTATCTGTTTTGCTGGTATGTAAAAGTCTTAATTTTCAAGATTGCACCCCTCTGGATGTGTAAATGGTTTATCCTGGTGCTACTGACATGGAGTAAACATGTTTTTGGTTTCTTCCTTCCTCACCTGGTGTCAGTGTCAGTGCTGGTAACTCCATCTGAATGAAAGAAGGTGTTACAGATTATGTTTCTCATCAGTACCAGGATGATTGGATCCCCTGGGTCTCTATCTTTTTCCATCTGAGAAATTTCAAAGCAAATACATTTCTAAAAGATTGCAGTGAGAAATTGTGCCAAGATCTAGAACTGTGAGTCAACTTCTCCATTTGAAAGGCTTCAGACTCAGACAGCCCTGCTCACAAAAAGGTGTGCAAACATCCTCATTGACTCTTCACTGTAAAACCTAAAACTACCATCCAGCCTCAGGGAGAGTTAGTATGATCCATAGTACTTTGTGGCAAAGAGTGTGTAGTAACACCTACTGTAGCATCAGTGTCAAGAGGCAAATTCTATTAGGCAGTTAGGTCTCTGAAGGGAAGCTTGGGTCTGTTTGGAAATGTAATTGCACTCTGACATTGTGATCATTATTATCGACAGAAATAGGATTCACCTTAGTCATGGCGAGATTACTCACCATTGCTAATCAAGTCCTGGAGGGCTCAGTAAGTGTTCGCTTACATGGCTTTGCCTCAAACTATTTTATTTAGAAAAGCATCTAATGGTGAGAGCTGTGAAGAGTTTCTCTTTTATTTTCCGTGAGGAAAGTGACCGAGTATGTTTACATGCACATTAATAATTCGATATTAAACTGATTATGGCCGAGTACAGCATTAGTCATGTTAACACCGTACTCTGCTTAACCACATGCCAATTAAAACACCTGGATTTCTGAGTAATCTTTTGAATTATTAGGACAGGTAAACAGCTGAATCGGCGATCCAGTGTTGTATTTGTTCTGGGCATGTGCCAGAACCAGGTAGCACAAGCCTCTCTCTATTATGCACGAGTGAAGTGAGTTTGGAAAAACTGAAAGTATGCATCTTATAAATAGTTTTCACATGCAAACTTTTTATGTCCGAACTCCGAATCAAATTTTCTTGGTCACTGTGGTAGAACGCTTATTTGGATTGGCGATTTTCTGCTTTTATCAAAGTCACCATCAGTAGCCTGATTTCAGATGTGACGATGTAAACAGGATCATTAGGGAAATTGCTCTTCTTGCAAAGCATGTAAACATTTTAAACTAACTATTATATTAATCTGACTATCTACAATAATTGCATTATTGTGTGCCTATAACCGTGCTTATTGAGAGGTTTGACATAAATGTCAGACGTACAGTGGGGCAAAAAAGTGTTTAGTCAGCCACCAATTGTGCAAGTTCTCCCACTTAAAAAGATGAGCGAGGCCTGTAATTTTCATCATAGGTACACTTCAACTATGACAGACAAAATGAGGAGAAAAAATCCAGAAAATCACATTGTAGGATTTTTTATGAATTTATTTGCAAATTATGGTGGAAAATAAGTATGAAAAAATAAATACTTTTTTGCCCCACTATACATATGTAGCCTAGTGGTCTACTATTTATAAACGGTGAACCACCATTCATCTTGTGATACATTTAGATAATAAGAACCTTACTCACTTACTTACCCACTTATACTGTAGCCTACATTCAGTCTACTGAATAGTTGCATCTCTATTTGTCCCCACAGCACGACCATAAGTGATGAAACTGTCAAGGACAATTATTGTAAAGAAATCCTAGGACAAATAATGCAGTTTAACATCAGAGAGCTTTAGGAAGTCCTTAATTTCCAATTCGCAGAGGTCCTACTCTGATAAAGGACAAGACAACTTGTCATTATCACTGCGTACCATAGCAATCCCTGTATACTGCCTGTTGTTTTACAGCTGTGTCTGTTTTTGTAGAAAATAATAGTGTCTATATAACACAATTTTATAAATGTCCAAAGTGGTTTACCACTACAAGGCTTGTATGTTTTCATGTTTTACTTATTTTTCTGTCATGTGGTTAAATATGCAGTCCGGGATTTTAGGAACGGGCTGCAGGTAGCCTAGTGGTTAGAGTGTTGGACCAGTAACCAAAAGTTTTCTGGATCAAATCCCCGAGCTGACAAGGTAAAAATCTGTTGTTCTGCCCCTGAACAAGGTAGATAACTCTCTGTTCTTAGGCCATAATTGTGAAAAAGAATTTGTTCTTAACTGACTTGCCTAGTTAAATAAAGGTAAAAATATCTATTTTTTTAAGAACTTTCAAATTCGTAATGTATTGTATGAATTGGAATTTGTAACATACTGTACTGTATACTATATCCTTTACAATCTCTTCTTTACTATATATTGCATCTTAGCCGCTCTGTCACTGCTCATCCATATATTTTATGCTTATATATTCTCATCCCATTCCTTTACTACATTTTGTGTATTAGGTTTTGTTGTGGAATTTGTTAGATATTACCTGTTAGATACTGCTGCACTTTCGGATCTAGAAGCATAAACATTTTGCTACACTCGCAATAACATCTGCTAACCATGTGCATGCAACCAATAAAACCAATCAAATCTAGCATCGAAACAATGCACTGTGCACCTGCCAACTTCTCTTCAATTCGTAAGTGAACGTAAAAGCGCCCCACTGTCTTAGTATATGTAGCCTATGTACCTGATGCTGTCTGACCAAAAATAATATGACATGCCATCCTCTTTTTGACCAGACAGCATCAGATCCATGGGCTACACATACAGTGCCTTCAGAATGTACTCACATCCCTTGATATTTTCCACATTTTGCTGTGTTACAGCCTGAATATAAAATGGATTACATTGAGATTGTATGTCACTGGTCTACACACAATACACAATAATGTCAAAGTGGAATTAGGTTTTTGTAATTTATCCAAACCCTTTGTTATGCCAAGCTTAAATAAATTCAGGACTACACATAATAAGCCAAATAATAAGTTGCATGAACTCACTCTGTGTGCAATAATAGTGTTTAACATGATATTTGAATGACTACCTCATCTCTGTACACATACAGTACCTTCAGAATGTATTCACACACCTTGACCTTTTCCACATTTTGTTGTTACAAAATGGGATTAACATGTATTCAATTCTCTTTTTATGTCAATGGTCTACACAAAATTCTTAAAGTCGAAGAAAACTTTTTTGAAAACATTTTTGAAAAATACACAAATGTATATTGATTAGATTAGTATTCAACCCCCTGTCACATGTTATAATCACCTTTGGCAGTGATTACAGCTGTGAGTCTTGCTGGGTAAGTCTCTAAGAATATTCCACACCTGGACTGTGCAATATTTGCCCATTATTCTTTTCAAAATCATTCAAGCTCTGTCACATTAGTTGTTGATAAATGCGAGACAACTATTTTCAGGTCTTGCCACAGATTGCTAGCAGATTTAAGGAAAAACTGTAACTCAGACACTCAGGTACATTCACTGTCTCCTTGGTAAGCAACTCCAGTGTAGAGTTGGCCTTGTGTTTGAGGTTATTGTCCTGCTGACAGGTGAATTTATCACCCAGTGTGTCACCTGTGCTCCCTCCCCGGCCTCTAGGTCACCAGGCTGCTCGTTAGGGCGCACACACCTCAACAGCGGTACGCACATAATGACACTCACCTGGACTCCATCACTTCCTTGATGACCTGCCCTTTATATGTCACTCCCTTTGGTTTCTTCCCCAGTTGTCATTGTAGCTGTTTCATGTTGGTGTTCTGTTTGTGTTTCTTGTTATGTTCAATTATTTATTAAATGTATTCACTCTCTGAACTTGCTTCCCGTCTCTCAGCGTACATCGTTAGCGTCAGGTGGAAGGACGACTGAACCAGATTTTCCTTTAGGATTTTTCCTGTCCAATCCAAAAAATCTTGAAAATCTCAATCTCTATCTTGAAAATCTCTACAGTCCTGAACAATTACAAGTGTTACCATAATGAACCATAAACAATTAATGAACATGCACCTCTGGAACGGTCGTTAAGACTCTAACAGCTTACAGACGTAGGCAATTAAGGTCACAGTTATGAAAACTTAGGACACTAAACAGGCCTTTCTACTGACTTTGATAAACACCAAAAGAAAGATGCCCATGGTCCCTGCTCAATAAATTGCAATGCCTGTACTGTGAGACGCCTAAGACAGCGCTACAGGGAGACGGGTCGGACAGCCGATCGTGCGCAGGTGTTGTTACAAGTGCTCTGCCACTGCGAGGACGATCAGCTGTCCGTCCCATCTCCCTGTAGCACTGTCTTAGGCGTGTCTTTGACAATTTTTAGGGCCTTCTTCTGACACCACCTGGTATAGAGGTCCTGGATGGCAGGAAGCTTGGCCCCAGTACTTGGCCGTACGTACTCCCCTTGTAGTGCCTTGTGGTCAGAGGCCGAGCAGTTGCAATAACCGGCAGTGATGCTCTCGATGGTGCAGCTGTGGAACTTTTGAGAATCTGAGGACCTATGCTAAATCTTTTCAGTCTCCTCAGAGGGAATAGACTTTGTCGTGCCCTCTTCACAACTGTCTGGGTGAGTTTAGACCATTATAGTTCATTGGTGAGGTGGACACCAAGGAATTTGAAGCTCTCAACCTGCTCCACTACAGCCCTGTCGATGAGAATGGGGGCGTGCTCGGTCCTCATTGTCCTGTAGTCCAAAATCATCTCCTTTGTCTTGATCACGTTGCGGGAGAGGTTGTTTTCCTGGCACCACACAGCGAGGTCTTTGACTTCCTCCCTACAGGCTAACTCATCGTTGTCGGTGATCAGACCTACCACTGTTGTGTCTTCGGGAAGTTTAATGATGGTGTTGGAGTCGTGCATGGCCATGCAGTCATGAGTGAACAGGGAATACAGGAGGGGACAGAGCACGCACCACTGAGGGGCCCCCGTGTTGAGGATCAGATTGGCAGATGTGTTGTTACCTACCCTTAGCACCTGGGGGCGGCCCATCAGGAAGTCCAGGATCCAGTTGCAGAGGGAGGTGTTTAGTCCCAGGGTCCTTAGCTTAGTGAAGTGCTTTGAGGGCACTATGGTGTTGAAAGCTTAGCTGTAATCAATGAATAGCATTCTCACGTAGGTGTTCCTTTTGTCCAGGTGGGCAAGGGCAGTGTGTGGTGCAATATAGATTGCATCATCTGTGGATCTGTTGGGGCGGTATGAAAATTGGAGTGGATCTAGGGTTTCTGGGATAATGGTGTTGATGTGAGCCATGACCAGCCTTTCAAAGCACTTCATGGCTACAGATATGAGTGCTCCGGGTCGGTAGTCAATTAGGCAGGTTACCTTAGTGTTCTTGGGCACAGGGACTATGGTGGTCTTCTTGAAACATGTTGGTATTACAGACTCAGTCAGGGACAGGTTGAAAATGTCAGTGAAGACACTTGCCAGTTGGTCAGCCCATGCTCGGAGTACACGTCCTGGAAATCAGTCTGAATGTTGACCTGTTTAAAGGTCTTACTCACATCGGCTACGGAGAGCGTGATCACACAGTCGTACGGAGCAGCTGACGCTCTCATGAATGTTTCAGTATTGCATAGAAGTAATTTTGCTCATCTGGTGGCTTGTGTCACTGGGATGCTTGCGTCTGTGCTTCCCTTTGTAGTCTGTAATAGTTTGCAAGATAACACTTTGTATTCAGGACAAAAAGTGTGTGTTGGCAGTCAGAGGGGGGATTCTCCGATCTTCTGGTGTCATGTGTGAACTTAAGTATTCTCCCTCTAATTCCATGCCTCAGAACTATCGGGCCTGATGACTCCTGGCTTTCCCCTGTCCAGCTGGTCATGCTGCTGATAAGGTTTATGCTCTTTTGCCTGCAGCTATGGAACCCTAACTTGTTCCCGGTGAATTTCAACCACAGATTCAACCACAGATTCAACCACAAAGACCAGGGATGTTTTCCAATGCCTCGCAAAGAAGGGCAAGTATTAGTAGATGGATTCAAATTTTAAAAAGCAGACATGTATATCCCTTTGAGCATGGTGAAGTTATTAATTACACTTTGCATGGTGTATCAATACACCCAGTCACTACAGAGATACAGGCGTCCTTCCTAACTCAGTTTTCGTATACTAAGGAAACAGCCCAGGGATTTCACCATGAGGTCAATGGTGACTTTAAAACAATTAATGGCTTTGATAAGAGAAAATTGAGGATGGATCAACAACATCGTAGTTACTCCACAATACTAACCTAAATGACAAGGCCAAATATACACTGGAGTTGCTTACCAAGACAACATTGAATGTTCCTGAGTGACCTAGTTACAGTTTTGATGTAAATCGCCTTGAAAATAGTTGTCCAGCAAAGATCAACCACCAACTTGACAGAGCTTGAAGAATTAAAAAAATAATAATGTGAAAATATAGTACAATCCAGGTGTGCAAAGCTCTTAGAGACCTACCTAGAATGACTCACCACTGTAATCGCTGTGAAGGTTAACATGTATTGACTCAGGGGTGTCAATACGTATGTAAATGAGATATTTCTGTATTTAATTTTCAATACATTTGCAAAAAAATTCTGAAGACATGTTTTCCCTGTCATAATGGGGTATTGTGAGGAAATAAATATATTTCATCCATTTAGAATTCAGGCTGTAACACAACAAAGTGGTATGAATACTTTCTGAGGGCACTGCGTATATACTCTGCCTCTGCCCCAATGACGATGCCAGTATTATCAGCGGCACCTGTCTTTTTATTAATTTTATTAAAGATATGGGCCAACTTTCTCTGCCGTGCTCTGAAAGCGTCTCATTGCTGCAGCTTAATTTCAATGAAAGTCACATTTGCAATCATATCGAGTGAATAGTCCTTTATTATGAACCAGTCTGTGGGTCATTAATTACTCTTGTTTCTACCATGACGAGAAAAATGCAGATTATATTAATACTGATAAGTTATATGCACATATGTACATACTGTATATATGTATGAAAATAAATTATAGGTGTGTTTCATTTTTTTAATGTTGCCCAGCTCATGAGGCCCCTTGATGATGTGAGGCCTGAGAAAAATGCCTCTCCTGCCTAATGGTAAGTCCGCCACTGGTGATATCTGAGGTCACATGCTATCATTGGGCTCCCGAGTGGTGCAGCGGTCTAAGGCACTGCATCTCAGTGCTAGAGGCGTCACTACAGACACTCTGGTTCGTATCCAGGCTGTATCACAGCCGGCCGTGATTGGGAGTCTCATAGGTCGGTGCACAATTGGCCCAGGGTTGTCCGGGGTAGGCCGTTATTATAAATAAAGATTTTGTTCTTAACTGACTTGCCTAGTTAAATAAAGGTTCAATATGTATATATTTTTTCATCTGCATAATGCTAATCAATGAAAATGGTTGATACTGTATATGCTGAAGCTCCTGCTCAGAGGAGATAAGACACTTTCCCCTCCTTCAGCCTAGTTGTTGGTTAAGCAGGTGGAGTGACATTACAGAAACATACTCATATGGTACAGTGAACCTAAACTGTGAAGTTGCTTTGTTGTTGTTTTTCCACATACCTACGAATTCCGTAGAACAAACTGCAAAGACTAATAGTGGTCTGGAAAACCTATTAAAAGTTCAGGGATTATTACTTTTGAGGGATACAGTATTCAAGGTCTTTGAGTGGTTGAAGGACTCTACTAATCAGGCTTAAATTAAATATGCTGAGTAGTCGAAGTGTCCCTGAGAGAGATATGAGACAGGAGTGGGAGGCTAACGGAGTGTGATGCTTCACTGTCAGATAGATGTGATCCTGACAGACATGCCTGTTCTGGCTCAATGCATGGGATTGTGATGAGGGAATGACTGGCTTTACCCATAGACATAGAGAACAGTCAAGACCTACAAGACAATGAGTGATGAGACTGGAGAGGGTGTGAAAAGAAAAGGGATTTCTTTAAGAACGGGACTCTCTGTACAGACAGTGAAGTCTGAAGTCTGTTTCTCCAGCATATCGCCAGGCTGGACATATGTGAAAGCTAAACTGTAGCTAAACTGTAGCTAAACTGTAGCTAAACTGTAGCTAAACTGTAGCTAAACTGTAGCTAAGTAAACAAACCCAAATATCTCCTGCTCCATAGACTCTCTATGCTTCCATAAAAATAAGTCAATTTTCAATTTTGGTGAAGTAACCCCATAACAAAGCAGAGAGAGGGAGCACAGCAAAACACAGCAGGTACAGTGTATTCGGAAAGTATTCAGAACCCATTACTTTTTCCACATTTTGTTACGTTACAGCCTTATTCTAAAATTGATTAAATAAAACATTTCCTCATCAATATACACACAATAGCCCATAATGAAAAAGTGAAAACAGTTTCTGAAATTTTAGCTAATTTATGAAAATAAAAAAAACTGAAATGCCTTATTTACTTAAGGATTCAGAACCTTTGCTAAGAGACTCGAAATTGAGCTCAAATGCATCCTGTGTCCATTGATCATCCTTGAGATGTTTCTACAACTTGATTGGAGTCCACCTGTGGTAAATGCAATTGATTGGACATTATTTGGAAAGGCACACACCTGTCTATATAAGGTCCCACAGTTGACAGTGCATGTCAGAGAAAAAAAACTAAGCCATGAGGTCGAAGGAATTTTCTGTGGAGCTCCAAGACAGGATTGTGTTGAGGCACAGATCTGGTGAAGGGAACACCATGGAAGAAGTTTGGAACCACCAAGACTCTTCCTAGAGCTGGCCGCCCAGCCAAACTTAGCAATTGGGGGCGAAGGGCCTTCGTCAGAGAGGTTGGACAAGAACCCGATGGTCACTCTGACAGAGCTCAAGAGTCCTCTGTGGAGATGGTTGTCCTTCTGGAATGATCTCCCATCTCTGCAGCACTCCACTAATCAGGCCTTTATGTTAGAGTAGCCAGACAGAAGAAACTCCTCAGTAAAAGGCACATGACAGCCCACTTGGAGTTTGCCAAAAGGCCTCTAAAAGACTCTCAGACCACGAGAAACAAGATTCTCTGGTCTGATGAAACCAAGATTGAACTCTTTGGCCTGAATGCCAAGTATCACGCCTGGAGGAAACCTGGCACCATCCCTACAGTGAAGCATGGTGGTGGCAGCATCATGCTGTGGGGATGTTTTTCAGTGGCAGGGACTGGCAGACTAGTCAGGCAGGATTGAGGGAAAGACGAACAGAGCATCCTTGATGAAAACCTGCTCCAGAGCGTCCAGGACCTCAGACTGGGGCGAAGTTTCACCTTCCAATAGGACAACGACCCTAAGCACACAGCCAAAACAACGCAGGATTGGCATCGAGCAAGTCTCTGAATGTCCTTGAGTAGCCCAGCCAGAGCTCTAACTTAAACCCAATCGAACATCTCTGGAGAAACCTGAAAACAGGTGTGCAGCGACGCTCCCCATCAAACCTGATAGGGCTTGAGAGGATCTGCAGAGAAGAATGGGAGAAACTCCCCAAATACAGGTGTGCCAAGCTACCCAAGAAGACTCGAGGCTGTAATCACTGCCAAAGGTGCTTCAACAAAGTACTAAGTAAAGGGTCTGAAAGGTTATGTAAATGTGATATTAGCATTTCTAAAAACCTGTCATTATGGGGTATTGTGTGTAGATTGCTGAAAAAAAATCTATTTTAGAATAAGGATGTAACGTAACAAAACGTGAATATGGTCAAGGGGTCTGAATACTTTCCGAAAGCACTGTATACCATTTACCAAATTACATCTTTAAGAAAATTATATAAAGCGGAGAAACAAAGTGCATTTAATGGAGGAGCCTGCTACCCTAAAAGCAAATTGTGATGGTGGCCTCTGTTGTTTCTGCTCAGAATGAATGGGTTTCAGCTAAACAGCTTATCGGAGTTCCTCCTCTCTATCACCAAGTAATAGAGTGGGAAGATGCTACACTGGGAAGTGTAGATTGCCTGACAGAGAGAGACAAGCGATGAAGGAAATGTCATGCCTCGGAGACCTCATTTAAAATATCTAAGATTGCTGTTCCACAGCAATAGCCTGGATCTATTTGTTAGGATGCGGCAGACAGTAAACTCAACGACAACAGACTTGAAATCCTGACCTGAATAAGATGGTAGAATAGCAGAGCAATTAAGGATTGTATTTGTTCCTCTTAAAAAGCTCTAATCCAGGCATGCTTTTGTTTTATTGGATTCCTCTTGGCTGTGCCAGAACACTGCTCTGCTTAGAGACATTCTGGCATTGACTGCATTTGACTGGCAGAGAGAAAATCACTGACTGTTTCACCATGGACTGGCTGCAGGATTAGGGTGCTCTACACACCGCATAGCCAGGGCAGGATAGAATGAGATACACACCACATAGCCAGGGCAGGATAGAATGAGCTACACACCACATAGCCAGGGCAGGATAGAATGAGCTACACACCACATAGCCAGGGCAGGATAGAATGAGCTACACACCAAATAGCCAGGGCAAGATAGAATGAGCTACACACCACATAGCCAGGGCAGGATAGAATGAGCTACACACCAAATAGCCAGGGCAGGATAGAATGAGCTACACACCACATAGCCAGGGCAGGATAGAATAAGCTACACACCACATAGCATGGGCAGGATAGAATGAGCTACACACCAAATAGCCAGGGCAGGATAGAATGAGCTACACACCACATAGCCAGGGCAGGATAGAATGAGGCAAAGAAAATACAATGTCTCACTGGGAAGAGAAATTGTTGAAGAGAGGTGGTTAAGGTGGGAGCAAACAATTGATTGAGCCAATCAGAGAAATTGTAGAGCAGTTCTGCAGCACGATACCTGAAATTATGTCTCACTCAATCTGCCACTACTGAGGGCATCTCTTAACTATTCCTTTTCATTCCTTAGCCAAAGTAAATGGTACAGTATTTTATGTGATATTCTGATCGGAAGAAACCTCTGCTTAGCACTGAGATCCTGTACAGAAGGGTTTCCCAACTGGCGGCCCGCGGGCCAAATCTGCCCCACCAGAAATAGTATTTTGCCCCCAAAAGCCTCCCAAATTAATTAGATGCAAAAAGTCCCAAATGCAATGTCCCAAGAAGGAAGTTACCCTACCTAAATAATGCAAAAGTTACATTTGAACTTCATTCATGAGACAGTCAACTAATAAAGCAGGCAGCGGACCATCTTGTGGTGCTGAAATGTACAACTGCATCCGCAGCACAATCAATAGGATGTAAACAGCGCCTGGTGCTGAAAATATAGCTAGCTTGTGATTGAAGTGGCACACAGCAACAGATGGAGAAAAACTAGACGAGTCGAGTAATTCATTTCAACAATAATCTTCATTTTAATTTAACAAACAACAAGAGGGCTTAATTGGAGTCTGTTTCTTCCGAGCCTAGGCCTATATAAAATAACTTAGCCTACCTCAGCCAGTTATCTTTCACAATAAAAACAAATACTGTTATATATCCTAATAGAAGTGATAATAGTTTTATTAGTCTTACTTACAATTGCACCTGGCCAAAAATGTAGCATCCTACATAAAACAAAACAAAATTAAAAGCCAATGTCTGTGTCTGAATGGCTGTATCGGGAGCCTCGGGATAGCCTGCTGTTGTAACAGCAGAACAAACAGACAATACTGTCAGTATGAGAACTAAATAGCCCTGGATAAGCACTCATAATAATGTTGGTATTTATAATGATAAATACAGTCATATACAGTGCATTCGGAAAGTTTTCAGACCCCTTGACTTTTTCCACATTTTGTTACATTACAGCCTTGTTCTAAAATGTATCAAATTGTTGTTTTTCCCTCATCCATCTACTCGCAATCCCCCATAATGACAAAGCAAAACTGTTTTTTAGAAATGTTTGTTTGAAATGTTAGCAAATTTACATAATTAATCAGACCCTTTACTCAGTACTTTGTTCAAGCACCTTTGGCAGTGATTTCAGCCTCGAGTCTTCTTGGGTATGACACTAAACGTTTGGCACACCTGTATTTGGGGAGTTTATCCTATTTCTCTCTGAAGATCCTCTGTCAGGTTGGATTGGGAACGTTGCAGCACAGCTATTTTCAGGTCTCTCCAGAGATGTTTGTTCAGGTTCAAGTCCAGGCTCTGGTTGGGCGACACAAGGACATTCAGAGACTTGTCCCAAAGCCACTCCTGCGTTGTTTTGCATGTGTGTTTACGGTCTTTGTCTTGGTGGAAGGTGAAAAATCCCCACAGCATGATGCTGCCAGCACCACGCTGCTAGCACCACGCTTCACCGTAGGGATGGTGCCAGGTTTCCTACAGACGTGACGCTTGGCATTCAGGTCAAAGAGTTCAATCTTGGTTTCATTAGACCCGAGAATCTTGTTTCTCATGATCTGAGACTCTTTAGGTGCCTTTTGGCAAACTCCAAGTGAGCTGTCACTGAAGAGTGGCTTCTGTCTGGCCACTCTTCTATAAAAGCCTGATTGGTGGAGTGCTGCAGAGATGGTTGTCCTTCTGGAAGGGTCTCCCATCTCCACAGAGGAACTCTGGAGCTCTGTCAGAGTAACCATAGGGTTCTTGGTCACCTCCCTGACCAAGGCCATTCTCCCCCGATTGCTCAGTTTGGCCGGGCGGCCAGCTCTAGGAAGAGTCTTGGTGGTTACAAACTTCTTCCATTTAGGAAAGATGGATGCCACTGTGTTCTTGGGGACCTTCAATTGCTGCATAGATTTTTTTGGTACCCTTCCCCAGATCTGTGACTCGACACAATCCTGTCTCGGAGCTCTACAGAAAATTCCTTCGACCTCATGGCTTAGTTTTTGCTCTGACATGCACTGTCAACTGTGGGACCTTATATAGACAGGTGTGTGCCTTTCCAAATAATGTCCAATCAATTGAATTTACCACAGGTAGACTCCAATCAAGTTGTAGAAACATCTCAAGGATGATCAATGGACACAGGATGCACTTGAGCTCAATTTTGAGTCTCATAGCAAAGGGTCTGAATACTTATGTAAATAATGTTTTTTTCATATACATTTGCAAAAATGTCAAAGCCTGTTTTCGCTTTGTCATTATGGGGTATTTTGTGTAGATTGTTGGGGATTTTTACAATTTAATCCATTTTAGAATAAGGCTGTAACATAACAAAATGTGGAAAAGGTCAAGGGTTCTCAATACTTTCTGAAGGCACTGTAGGCTACTAAATGGCTTACTTAATGGGCAAAGTTGCATTTCCCCTGGGACACAATCTTATGGATGTCGGGTGAGATGGATTTGCCTTATGTGAATGCCAGTTCCTGTCGTGAGTCTGGATTGTGTTCATTGAGGAAAAAGAGAGGTGTTTTGCAGGTGCAGGTGTAAGTTGATTCAAACATTGCTAGCACATACACTATACAAAGGTATGTGGACACCTCTTCAAATTAGTGGATTCGGCTATTTCAGCCACACCCGTTGCCAGACGTGGAAAAAGTACCCAATTGTTATACTTGAGTCATTTTCTATTAATGAATCTTTACTTTTACTCAAGTAAAAGTGCAAGTCACGCAGCAAAATACTACTTGAGTAAAAGTCTAAAAGTGTTTGGTTTGAAATATACTTTAGTAACAAAAGTAAATGTAATTGCTAAAATATACTAAATGTAATTGCTCAAATTTTCCAAATTCCTTATATAAAGCAAGCCAGGCAGCACCATTTTCTTGTTTTTTAAATTTACGGATAGCCAGGGGAATGCTCCAACACTCAGACATAATTTACAAACAAAGCATGTATTTAATGAGTCCTCCAGATCAGAGGCAGTAGGGATGACCAGCAATGTTCTCTTAATAAGTGTGTGAATTAGACAATTTTCCTGTCCTGCTATGAATTCAAAAGGTAACGAGTACTTTTGGGTGTCAGGGGAAATGTATGGACTAAAAAGTACTTCCTTTTCTTTACACACGTCGTTGTGAAGCAGGAGATTATCGTGGGTGGCCAGTTCTGATTCTGTCACAAGACGGTGTTGGGCGCTTGATGTCCCCCTGACAAAGTTGTTCACCGTTTGTTCTCACACACAGCACACTGATGGATGAGACAATGCAAGCCATTCATTTGGGGAGAGATTCTGCCCAACATGGCAGGAGCCCCATCAGTGACCACAAAGTTTACTTTTTCGTATGACAGGCCACCCTCCATAAACAATTCTTCCAGGTTTGTGAATGTGATATCACTGGTGGTGTGTCCTTCGAGGGGAATCAGTGGCATTAATTAATTCCCATCAAAATAACGGACAAATACACACAACTGTGCTACATCGGTGTTGTCAGTACTCTCATCAATAGCCAGGTAAAAAAGCTCAGCCTGACTGAGCCCCTCCAGAACAATCCTATGCACATCATCCGCCAGTGCACGGATCCGGCAGCCAGCTGTTGACACAGACATGGGCACCTGTTTGACAGATTCAATTATGCTATCCATAGACTTGTTGGTAGCCAATTCCTACAAAACTGTCACCATGCACTATTTAAATACTTCTGCGTCTGTGAAGAGCATGTTGTGTTTGGTTAGAACCCAGAACTTTTTTGGGGAGGCACTTGTGACCTTCTGTTGTTGGGTCTTGCCACAAAGGAGGATTCTGCTGCCATGTGTGTAACTTGCAGTTAACGCTTACTAATTAATCGCATTTTTTTGCGTAGGGCCTCTGTCTGGGGGGAGGCACTTTGAAAGTATCACGCTTGGATTCATAATTATGTCTGAGATATAATTCCTTGCAAACAGCGACATTTTCATTGCAAAATAAGACACACTGGCTACGCATTCGAGAAAGATGGTAAGATGAACACATATCTCTCTGTCCACTCTTCCCTGAAACTTCGATTTTCCTTATCCACCTTTCTTTTGATACTTTTTGAGAGTGACGTTTTGTCTTGCTATCAAGCTAATTGTTCTGAACGAATGTTGACGTTAAAAAAGTAGTGTATCCGACAGTAAGCTACACAGTAAGCTACACAGTAAGCTACAGTAAGCTACAGTAAGCTACACAGTAAGCTACAGTAAGCTACACAGTAAGCTACAGTAAGCTACACAGTAAGCTACACAGTAAGCTACACACTGACTCGGGTCACACTCGGTACAGGTGCCCCCTGAATATAGCCTCATTATTGTTATTCTTATTGTGTTACTTTTTATTATAACTTTTTATTTTAGCCTACTTAGTAAACATTATTTTCTTCTTGAACTGCACTGTTGGTAAAGGGCTTGTAAGTAAGCATTTCAAGGCAAAGTCTACACTTGTATTTGTATTCGGCGCATGTGGCAAATAAAGTTTGATTTGATTTGATTATACCTGTTTTTCCCCACCAATCAACGCACAGAGAAATATATATAAATAATAGTTGAATAGAGACGTTGGTGATTTTATGAGTGTAATCAGATCAAAATGATTATGCTATTGTGACTGAATTGATTATGTATAATCAGATGTGCTAAAAATGTTGTTCAATTTGTTGTGCTAATATTATAAGCTAACTATGTTCTGGCTTGCCGACTATTAGCCCAGAAAAAGTCCAAACCTAGTTGACGAACCCTGCTTTAGAGTACATTGTGTACATTCTGTGTACCAGTATTTCTGTTTACATCAAAACCATGGGTGAAAAATCACAGGGAATTCCTCCCCACTACAGCTGTATATCAATGGAGTCACCAGAGAGAGAGAATGAATCAGAGAGGACAGGCTCCAGAGAAGCTGATGATGGACACCAATCCTCTAATATCCAGGCCTTCATTTCCTTACTATTCAAGAGAGGCACTAGACAAGAAAATCAATAGCGGTTTTCCTCTTGTCTGAGGTTACAACGCTGCCATCACAAGACGGCTTTACACGACAGACTCTTCTCATCCACTCCTTAGGAGGTCTTACAGCTGGATTGAATGCATAGTAAAGTCATGTAAATGACTGGGCTGGCCAGACAATTGTAATTAGGGACCTGGACCATTATGAGTCAGAATGATCAATGGTCTGAGGCGATGCCTGCCTACTGTTGGTGAGGATATGGTGCAGGTGGGAAGGGGTGTTAGAAAGAAAGACAGAAAAAGAAAGGATGGAGAAGATAAATAATTACATAAGCATGGTACTGCAAGTGTAAAAAATGATTTGGCAAGTTGGATTGTATAAAATAATAGTGTAGAAAGCTAAAAAAAAATGAAAAGCACATAGAAATTACGAAATGACTGAAAGACTGAAAGAAAAGTGGACAATTCCCTTTAAAAGTATCAAAAGATTACCACTTGCTCTCCTCTCTGGAAGGCAGCAGCCTTTGAGTGGAAAGGAAAACAGTTTATTGAGTTGAAGTTGGAATACCTGCCCTCATTCAGATACTCTCCATCTGCCCTTTTGCTTCATTAAGTGGAACCATAACTTTATATTTTCATTTATTATGGCCTCTGTGTTCCAGCTCATTGAGCGGTCGTCCTTCAGACAGGCGTTGAACAAACTGTGGCTTAATGGCTCCAATAAGCTCATCAGACACAACCTTTAGCTGGAGCGGAACCAAAGCAGAGGCACAGAACACCACTATTCGCATGATAGCTACACGCTAGAGTAATGCAGCAACTGTGCTGCGATGGACTACCCCTAAATAAACAGTTAAACCCCTAGTAATCATAAAATATGACTGATGGAGCTCTATTGACAAAACAATGACTCATTGGAAAAACATAGTGTTTCCAATAGCAAAGCAAAGCATACAAATTAAGGATATTTGTTCTTGGAAGTTTGCTGTCAGAAAACAGAAAGGGTGTTTCAGTGCTCCAACATGTACAGTCTTTTTCTATACAGCTACAATAATACCGTTCTGCTTTGCTACCTTTGTTATTTGTCTGCCTTACCAAAGAATGTGAATGTCCCATTTCCTACTGTAAACACATGGGCAGGATGTCTCAAATGAAACCATTTGCTGTAATAACAATCTATGAAATCATGTTTTATTTCATTTGAACATGGTGGCGCTGCCTTCAAAATGCTTGAGTAAATGTATTTTTCACACTTCATTTCCTTCCATTAGGGTCATCTATCTATTCATTTCCTTCCATTAGGGTCATCTATCTATTCATTTCCTTCCATTAGGGTCATCTATCTATTCATTTCCTTCCATTAGGGTCATCTATCTATTCATTTCCTTCCATTAGGGTCATCTATCTATTCATTTCCTTCCATTAGGGTCATCTATCTATTAATTTCCTTCCATTAGGGTCATCTATCTATTCATTTCCTTCCATTAGGGTCATCTATCTATTAATTTCCTTCCATTAGGGTCATCTATCTATTAATTTCCTTCCATTAGGGTCATCTATCTATTCATTTCCTTCCATTAGGGTCATCTATCTATTCATTTCCTTCTCATTCTACACAATTCTCATTCTCAGTCAATTAAAAATAAGCTTTAGGTGAGAAAGCTTAGCACGTTCAAATCTGTTGTGAAATATAGTGCAGCATACTTAGTGGATTTTTTGTTGTTGCTATTGGTCAATAAAGACAACCCTCCTGGCATTGACAACTTAGATGGAAAACTATTGAGGATTGCTGCCTCTATAGCCACTCCTATCTGTAATATCTTTAATCTGAGCCTAGAGGAAAATGTTTGTCCTCAGGCCTGGATGGAAGCCAAATTCATTCCGCTACCCAAGAATGGTAAAGCAGCCTTTACTGGTTCTTTCAGCCAACCTATCAGCTCTCAGCAAACTGTTGGAAAATATTGTGTGACTAAATACAATGCAATTTCTCTGTAAACAAATTAACAACCGACTTTCAGCATGCTTATAGAAAAGGGCACTCAGCATGTGCTGAACTGACACAAATGACTGATGATTGGTTGAAATACATTTATAATAAGAAGATTGTGGGAGCTGTACTGTTAGATTACAGTTCAGCCTTTCTTTATCATTGACCATAACTTGTTGTTCAAAAAACATACATTGTAGAATAATAGTGAAGACATCAAAACTACGAAATAATACATATGGAATCATGTAGTAACCAAAATAGTGTACATGGACACAAAGCCTGTATTTGGTACAAATACATCTCCAAGATCTAGACCTCAGCTGAATCTGGTAATGAATGGTGTGACTGTTGAGCAAGTTGAGCAGAATAAATTACTTGGTGTTGCCTTAGATTATAAACTGCCATGGTGAAAACATATAGATTCAATGGTTGTAAAGATGGGGAAAGGTCTGTCTGTGATAAAGAGATGCCTTTTTTGACACCACACTCCACAAATCAAGTCCTGAAGGCTCTAGTTTTATCTTATCTTCAATATTGTCCAGTCATATGGTCAAGTGCTGCAGAGAAGAACCTAGTTAAGCTGCAGCTGACCCAGAACAAAGCAGCAAGTTTTACATTTCATTGTCATTTATATTTTATTAAACCTTTATTTTACTAGGCAAGTCAGTTAAGAACAAATTCTTATTTTACAATTACAATTTACAAACCCTCCCCTAACCCAGATGACGCTGAGCCAATTGTGCGTCTTCCTATGAGACTCCCGATCATAACCGGTTGTGATACAGCCCGGGATCAAACCAGGGTCTGTAGTGACACCTCTAGCACTGAGATGCAGTGCCTTAGACCGCTGCGCCGCTCAGAAGCCCTAAATCAGAGAAGTAATATCAACAATACTATGCTGCCCGTCTCTCTTGGCTCAGAGTTGAGGAAAGACTGACTGCATCACTTCTTGTTTTTATAAGAAACATTAATGCATTGGAAATTCCAAATTGTTTGCATAGTCAGCTTACACACAGCACTGACACACACACTTACCCCACCAGACATGCCACCAGGGGTCTTTTCACAGTTCCCAGGTCCAGAACAAATTCAAGGAAACATAGAGTGTTATACAAAGCCAAGATTAAATGGAACTCCCTTCCATCTCATATAGCGCAAACCTGGTTTAAAAAAAACAAATAAAGCACAATGCCTCTTCCCCATGTGACCTAGTTTTTGTGTGTATGTACTGACATCATATATACACACACACACACACGCACACACACACACACACACACACACACACACACACACACACACACACACACACACACACACACACACTACATGTTAATGTTTTAAATGTACAGTGTGTCAATTGTAATGTATTTTGTCTGTAGTGTATTTTTTGTAATGTGTCGGACCCCAGTAAGATTAGCTGTCACCATTAGCGTCGGCTAATGGGGATCCTAATAAAATCTAAATCTACTGTCACACTATGTGAATTCGTGGTATATCTTGCTCAGAGCAAAATTGGTGACTTAAAAACAAGCAGTATATTTGTGGCTTTGAATACCATTTAAATTCTAGTCAATTTAGAAAGTAAAACTAATTCCAATTTCAATTCCAAATCCACATTTTCAAAATTGAAAAATATTGGAAATAATTGGAATTTCACTGTACTTCTTGAATTGACTGGAATTTAAATGGAATTGACCCCAACCCCTCTTATTCTCTTTGAAGAAAGCATGTACGTTCTAATGCCACATAGTAGTACACACACACACACAGCAAGGGAAGGGAAGGGGAGAACAGAAGATGGAGAGACCTCTCTTTAGCTCCCGACTACTGTCTCCTCCCTCTCTCCCTCTCTCCCTCTCCTCCACTGATCTCAGTGGCTATGACCATGAAATCAGGACGGATGGAAGGCAACGGCAAGATCCAAGTCCTGCTACGAATAAATCTACTCCTCATCAACCCAACTGACCAAAGCTACCATGGTCCTCATGGTGTTTGAAAACACTCCAAGATGAAAGTTAGTGTAGCTGTGGCTGACTGCAGGTTCCATTGGTTTTATATGTTTAGAGACTACTAGTTCAATGTTCCCATTCCCAGGGGGGTGATGACAGGAGTCAATCTGGCTGTGTAATCAGCCCAAAGCCTAAGGAAGTGGAGGCCAACCAGGGGGGAGCCAACAGAGTGATGAGGAATAAAGTGCTGTCATTAGCTTCAATGGCTGCCTCTCCCTCCCGCCTCACTGAGGGAAGAGTTATCAGGATCAAATGTATGCTCTCTCATCCGCCAAAACGAGGGCAATATGAACGCTACAAGCACTCTCTCTCTCTGTACTCTTTAAATGTGTCGTAAGTGTGGCTTATGAACCAGATAAGGAGAGGGGAGAAAGGAGGTAGAGAGAGAGAGGGAGGGAATGAGAGAGAGAGAGAGAGAGAGAGAGAGAGAGAGAGAGAGAGAGAGAGAGAGAGACAGCTTGGATTGGAAGCTAATCTCACCAAACATGAACTGTAAATTTGCCATAATCATATTCTTTGAAAGAAGTGACACTAAGGAGGTGACGATCATCAGTCTGTCATGCTCACTCTGGAATAGTTTATTTCCATCCCACTGAACGTGAGCCACACTCTGTAGTATTCAAGGTAAATGGGGAAAGACTACCGACTGCAGAGTCCAATCTCTCGCATTGTGTGTGTGTGTGCCCTAGCCTTTTGAGCAAAACATTTTAGTGGCCTCCCTCTTGACGGTGGAGAGAAACATTTTAGTGGCCTCCCTCTTGACGGTGGAGAAAAAACATTTTAGTTTTAAAGTTAATTTCCTGCAGGTAGCCTAGTGGTTAAGAGCTTTGGGCCAGTAACCGAAAGGTCGCAGGTTTGAATCCCTGAGCTTACTACATGAAAAATCTGTTAATGTGCCCTTGAGCAAGGCACTTAAACCTAATTGTTCCTGTAATTCACTCTGGATAAGAGCTAAATGGCAATTCTACACATTTTGTCATGGGGCGGAGAGGAAATGTTGCAATTTTATATGACATTTCATGCAATTGTACTAATTTCGCCAAAGCGCAGATATTTATTTTTTGCAGTTTTACAGCAAATTTCCTGCAATTCTACACATTTTGTAATGACTTATGCCATATTAATGTGATATCTGAGTGAGAAGGACTTACAAAATCAATGGGGGCCCCCTAGAGGTCAGGGACTCTGGGCACGTGCCCGGTCGGTATTAGACCATGATTACTACGAGTTTAAATAGCTGGCTAGACTAACTACTAATCTAAACATTGTTAGCTGACATGGCTAATTTATTGAATGTCAGTGAATGATATAAGAAGAAAAAAACTGCTGATGCACAACCACATTTTGAGACCCTGGCTGAGTTTCTAAAATGTTTTATAATAATTAGCGGCCGAGGGCCCTAAGCGACCGCTTGTGTTGCTTATGCCTGGAACTGGTCCTGTGCATGTTAGAAACAGAGTCAGGCTGGGCTAGGCCACACTGGCTGTGGGATAAATGGCCTTGGCTAGAGGGCAGCTCTGTGCAGGAGGCCCCCAGAAGGCCTACTGGAGCAGATCAGATATGCTGCATATGTCGCGCTCCCCATACAACTCTCATCAGCATTCTGACACCAGGCCCTGAATCACACCATTCAACTATCTTCCTTTACCACCCTACCTCACCATATCTCTCCCTTCCCTTCCCTCTCTGTCTCCTGGTCTGCTTATCTCCCTATCTCCCAGATGGATCAGATGTAGCCAGTGTAGAGCCAGCAGCCCAGTAGAGGCCTGTACTTCTACGGCCAGACGGACAGAGACATAGGAGAGGACAGGGACTGGCTCATTAAACTCACTGTGACCAGGCATGTCTAGCTGGGCTGTTCACTCATGCACAGCCAGACAAGGCCTAAACCAGGCCATTCATGCCCAGTTCTCACACTGAGAGAGTGGTCCAACCCCTCCAGCCCGACCCGCCCATTCCAGCCAGCCTGCTACCTGCAGGACATGGAGGTGTGTGTTTGGCAACCAGTCTTCATGGGGATCCAGCAGAGTTGGCAGGCAGACAGCAACAGACTGACAGCATGAGGCCTCCCAGTTAGCAGTTAACATGGCCAGTCCACAACCAATATCTCACCTTGTCTACCATCCTCATCACTCTGAAGTGAAGTGGTGCATCATGAATTTATATTTCACCACAGTGGGGACTAGATTTGGGGACAGAGGTCATTTTGATGGAAACATTTATTTTGAGACCATTTCCCCGGTCTTCTGGTCTGAAGTCGCATCCAAGTCCACGGGCGGGGGGAGAGAGAGCAGTTGTGTCATCATGCTGAGGCATTTTAATAAGCTGGGTGCATGTAACGCTGAAATTGCTTTTACGTGATTTGGCAGGATGATGTCAGTGAGCAACGCCAGGCGGGGGGCCTGTGAGTACACAAGTCTGAAAACATAAATTACGTAAACAAAAACACTAGGTGCCTATTGGGAGCCGGGGGGAACACAATATTAGAGCTGACACTGATGGATGAGGTTGCTAGCTGTATAGTTCTATATAGTAACCTTTACAGCAGAGCTGTTACCACCGGGAAGGAGAATTCCATAGGGATTACTCTGTGGTTAATGTACATAGTGTTTAGTGAGTGCTTAGGTCAATTAGGGGATGACTAAAGCTTGATACCATGGTGCTCTAAATTATCCAATGGGATCATATACTGCCAGAGAAGAAGTTGACCTCAATGAAAAGTAAAACAATGACTGACCACAATCCCCAAATAATTGGTATTGTAGATAGCACACGACAAGAAAGGGTATGTGTCTATGTGTAATGCTTGTGTGTGCATTGATGCGTGTGTGTGCATGGATGCATGTGTGTGCGTATGTGTGCGCTCGTGTGTGTAAGTATGTGTGCGTGTGTGTTTGTGTATGTGCATGCATGTGTGCAGTATAGAATGACTCCCTTGGTTGGCGACAACGCTACAGTGAGCATCCAGAGATTGAGTCTTGGGCACAAATTGGGTCCTGACAGAGTCCAGTCTCGTTTAATGAAGAAATATGGAGGCTTCTGGGAAGAGAGAGTGGCTGGCAGCTTTATGGGAGATCAAAAGCCCGTCCCTCCCTCACTCTGTCTCCTGTCCACAGCCAATAGATTGCCTGCTGCTGCTACTCACTATAGCTCAAATAAATGGTTGCTCTGCCCGCTGCAAATTCATATCATTCCAATATTTACTTGTCAGGCAGGATCTTGTTATGAGTCTGGAATGGTTCCTCTGTGTATCCAACTATATTTACACTGTCATTGCAGAGTTTAGTAGTGGTTGTGGCCCTGACAGAAATGTAGTTCATTGCCAATTCAGTATTGTTTTAAAGGCAAGCATCCGATTTATCAGATAATAACCAGCATAGAACTGTCCTCTCAAATAGCTTTGAGATTAAAAAAGAATTGTTGCCTGTCAGAACAAACTGTCACATTCACCCAGAGATAGCAGATATAAATCTCTCAAAGTGAAAGCAGTGAGGAATTTATGACAGAAGAGAACACTGAAATGAAACTACCACACATCCACTAGATAAATTAATGGTGTCTTCTGAAGATGGCAGTACATTTCATAATTCAGAGTGAGAGTGGCTTATTAAATGATGTTGTGATTGCTGTGTCTATAGCAGAACAGCTTTACATGCCCTTACAAACAGATGTCTTCAGAAAATGTGATAATCCCCCTAAATAAGATTTGAGTGCTTTACCCTCGGTCTCTCCATGCGGAGAGAGCTCTGCCCCTCAAACTCTCTATTTGCATGTCTACCCAGTACCCTGTAGTGTGGTATAACAAGTAAGACCTACAAAGAACTGTAAGCTGCATGATTATTTCATCATGTTTCAAACTCAACACACACATATAGAGTGCATGTAGAACCCGGGTTACCCATCGCAAAACCATCGTCTGATTTTGTTTCATTGGTGGAATGTGCACTATTGATGTTGTAGTTCACCATTGATCTATAGTGCCTCTTAGAAACTCTGTGAACGTTGTTGACACTATCTTCGCGGTGTGTTTCTACTAGCTGTAAGCAGTAGAGAGCCGCCTGATGGTATAAGAGGTAGTTAATATGAACTTACAAAGTGCTGTGTACTACATTTACTGCAAGCTAGAGAAAATCACCAAACCAATTCATTTGAAGCACCTGTAAATGACAAGAACAGAGTCCGGATAATGAACAGACTCTCAGCAAGCAAGTGTTCTGTACCCTAAACAAGCATTGGCTGTGAATATCTATTTAGACAATTACCCAGACTCCTACCATTGCACTTATCCACCTGTTGGCATCACAGAGATAGAAAATAACACTGCAATGTATTGCTGTATTGGCTTCTGTGTAATGAAAAGAGTCATGTTAGCTTATTAGGATTTTTCGCTATAGGGCTGCAACAAAATTGGATTTCAAGCCTGGCTAGCTCGGGAAGATCTACAGAAGCACAAGTGGAGCAAGAGGGAGAGGGTCAGAGGGAAAATAAAGTGAAGATTCAAGTGGTTCAGCATGGAAGGTCTTGAAACAAGAGAAGTAAGGTTTTAGTGGAATGCTATTCATTCCGCTGATATCGCTTACATACTGTAGTTAATGGCAACCATCACAAATAGGACGTTATATGCAGAGGCACAGATATAGAATCCAATAGAATGCCTGAGGCAAGCATCAGCCGTGTGCTGTTGCAGACTATCACACCAAGGGTTTGCAACTCGTGTGGGCGGCATTAAACAAACACACAATTAATCCAATCCTGTTAATCAAATGTCCCTGCAGACAGCAATGTATATGGTAAAAAAGCAAACAGAAAGCTTATTTAAACAGAATAAAAAGTTGAATGATTGTTGAATAATTGTAGATATTAATGTTTGGTTACGATTCCATCAAGGTATGAAAACCAAGTTGATAACCTCGGATATCTGCAGAATAAGAACACTTTATCCTGCTTTTGAATGCATGCCAATCATTAATAGCAGCAATTCCCGATGCACAGTATAGCTACAGCTGTCATCGTGATTGAAAGGTAAAATGGGGATAGGCATTTGTATTTGGATTTAATATGGATCCCCATTAGCTGCTGCCAAATCATCCTGGGGTTCGGCAAAATTAAGGCAGTTATACAATTTTAAAAACATTACAATACGTTCATTACAAAATTCACAACACACTAATTGTGTGCCCTCATGCCCATACTCCACTACCACATATCTACAAAGCAAAATCCATATGTACGTGTGTGTATAGTGCGTATGTTATCATATGTGTGGATGCATGTGTCTGTGCCTATGTTTGTGTTACTTCACAGTCCCCGCTGTTCCATAAGGTGTCTTTTTACCTGCTTTAAAATCTGACTCTACTGCATCAGTTACCTGATGTGGAATAGAGTTCCATGTAGTCATGGCTCTATGTAAACTCAGCAAAAAAAAAAACGTCCTCTCACTGTCAACGTTTATTTTCTGCAAACTATACATGTGTAAATATTTGTATGAACATAACAAGATTCAACAACTGAGACATAAACTGAACAGGTTCCACAGACATGTGACTAACAGAAATGGAATAATGTGTCCCTGAACAAATTAAAAGTAACAGTCAGTATCTGGTGTGGCCACCTGCTGCATTAAGTACTACAGTGCATCTCCTCCTCATGGACTGCACCAGATTTGCCAGTTCTTGCTGTGAGATGTTACCCCACTCTTCCACCAAGGCACTTGCAAGTTCCCGGACATTTCTGGGGGAATGGCCCTAGCCCTCACCCTCTGATCCAACAGGTCCCAGACGTAGGGTTTGGGATTGAAATCCAGTCTCTTCGCTGGCCATGGCAGAACACTGACATTCCTGTCTTGCAGGAAATCACGCACAGAATGAGCAGTATGGCTGGTGGCATTGTCATGCCATAATGAGCCTGCAGGAAGGGTAAAATATGAGGGAGGAGATTGCCTGCAATGACAACAAGCACAGTCCGATGATGCTGTGACACACCGCCCCAGACCATGACGGACCCTCCACCTCCAAATCGATCCCGCTCCAGAGAATAGGCCTCGGTGTAACGCTCATTCCTTCGACGATAAACGCGAATCCGACCATCACCCCTGATGAGACAAAACCACGACTCGTCAGTGAAGAGCACTTTTTGCCAGTCCTGTCTGGTCCAGTGACGGTAGGTTTGTGCCCATAGGCGACGTTGTTGCCGGTGATGTCTGGTGAGGATGAGCAGGAACTCTGGGCATCTTTCTTTTGGTGTTTTTCAGAGTCACTAGAAAGGCCTCTTTAGTGCCCTAAGTTTTCATAACTGTAACCTTAATTTCATACCGTCTGTAAGCTGTTAATGTCTTAATGACCGTTCCACAGGTGCATGATCATTTATTGTTTATGGTTCATTGAACAAGCATGGTCACAGTGTTTAAACCCTTTACAATGAAGATCTGAGAAGTTATTTGGATTTTTACGAATTATCTTTGAAAGACAGGGTCCTGAAAAAGAGATGTTTCTGTTTTTAGTGAGTTTAGTACTTTGCACCTCCCATAGTCTGTTCTGGACTTGGGGACTGTGAAGAGACCTCTGTTGGCGTGTCTTGTGGGGTATGCATGGGTCTCCAAGCTATGTGCTAGTAGTACTTTATACAGACAGCTCGGTACCTTCAGCTTATCAACACTTCTTACAAAGAGAAGTAATGAGGAAGTCAATATCTCTTCCACTTTGAGCCATGAGAGATTGAAATGCATGTCATTAATGCCACCTCTCTGTGTTCTTTTAAGGGCCAGCCGTGCCGCAATTTTCCTAAGTCTCTCTTTGTGGCACCTGACCACACGACTGAACGGTAGTTCTGGTGCGACAAAACCACGGCCTGTAGGACCTGCCTTGTTTATAGTGTTGTTAAGAAGGCTGAGTAGCGCTTTATTATGGACAGACTTCTCCCTATCTTAGCTACTGTTGTATCAATATGTTTTGACCATGACAGTTTACAATCGAGGATTACTCCAAATAGTTAAGTCACCTCAAAATGCTCAATTTCCACATTGTTCATTACGAGATGTAGTTGAGGTTTAGGGTTTAGTGAATGATTTGTCCCAAATACAATGCTTTTAGTTTAGGAAATATTTAGGACTAACTTATTCCTTGCCATTCCAAAACAAACTGCAGCTCTTTGTTAAGTGTTGCAGTTATTTCAGTCGCTGTAGTAACTGACGTGCATAGTGTTAAATCATCCGCATACATAGACACACTGGCCTTACTCAAAGCCAGTGGCATGTCTTTAGTAAAGATTGAAAAAGGTAAGGGGCCTAAACAGCTACCCTGGGGAATTCCTGCTTCTACCTGGATTATGTTTGATAGGCTTCCATTAAAGAACACCCTCTGTGTTCTGTTAGACAAGTAACTCTTTATCCTCATTATAGTAGGGAGTGTAAAGCCATAACACATATGTTTTTCCAGCAGCAGACAATGATCGATAATGTCAAAAGCTGCACTGAAGTCTAACAAGACAGCCCTCAAAATCATGTGTCAAGTGCAGCATCCGGTTGCTCCTCATTACACACCACAGACCAGCAAATATAATTTACATCATCACCATATGAATCACTACAAAACTTATTTTATGACCTTTTGTACCCTATACTAGGCCCAGCCTTATGAACTTTGGTTTTCCAAAATATGGCTATTAAATTGTGATCATAACATCGTACGGATTTGGATACTGCTTCAAAGCAAATTTCTGCAGCATTAGTAAATATGTGATCAATACATGTTGATGATTTCATTCAAATCAAATCAAATCAAATAAAATAAAATGTTATTTGTCACATACACATGGTTAGCAGATGTTAATGAAAGTGTAGTGAAATGCTTGTGCTTCTAGTTCCGACAATGCAGTAATAACAAGTAATCTAACTAACAATTCCAAAACTACTGTCTTGTACACAGTGTAAGGGGATAAAGAATATGTACATAAGGATATATGAATGAGTGATGGTACAGAGCAGCATAGGCAAGATACAGTAGATGGTATCGAGTACAGTATGTACAAATGAGATGAGTATGTCAACAAAGTGGCATGGTTTAAAGTGGCTAGTGATACATGTATTACATAAGGATACAGTCGATGATATAGAGTACAGTATATACGTATGCATATGAGATGAATAATGTAGGGTAAGTAACATTATATAAGGTAGCATTGTTTAAAGTGGCTAGTGATATATTTACATCATTTCCCATCAATTCCCATTATTAAAGTGGCTGGAGTTGAGTCAGTGTCAGTGTGTTGGCAGCAGCCACTCAGTGTTAGTGGTGGCTGTTTAACAGTCTGATGGCCTTGAGATAGAAGCTGTTTTTCAGTCTCTCGGTCCCAGCTTTGATGCACCTGTACTGACCTCGCCTTCTGGATGATAGCGGGGTGAACAGGCAGTGGCTCGGGTGGTTGATGTCCTTGATGATCTTTATGGCCTTCCTGTGACATCGGGTGGAGTAGGTGTCCTGGAGGGCAGGTAGTTTGCCCCCGGTGATGTGTTGTGCAGACCTCACTACCCTCTGGAGAGCCTTACGGTTGAGGGCGGTGCAGTTGCCATACCAGGCGGTGATACAGCCCGCCAGGATGCTCTCGATTGTGCATCTGTAGAAGTTTGTGAGTGCTTTTGGTGACAAGCCAAATTTCTTCAGCCTCCTGAGGTTGAAGAGGCGCTGCTGCGCCTTCTTCACGATGCTGTCTGTGTGAGTGGACCAATTCAGTTTGTCTGTGATGTGTATGCCGAGGAACTTAAAACTTGCTACCCTCTCCACTACTGTTCCATCGATGTGGATAGGGGGGTGTTCCCTCTGCTGTTTCCTGAAGTCCACAATCATCTCCTTAGTTTTATTGACGTTGAGTGTGAGGTTATTTTCCTGACACCACACTCCGAGGGCCCTCACCTCCTCCCTGTAGGCCGTCTCGTCGTTGTTGGTAATCAAGCCTACCACTGTTGTGTCGTCCGCAAACTTGATGATTGAGTTGGAGGCGTGCGTGGCCACGCAGTCGTGGGTGAACAGGGAGTACAGGAGAGGGCTCAGAACGCACCCTTGTGGGGCCCCAGTGTTGAGGATCAGCGGGGAGGAGATGTTGTTGCCTACCCTCACCACCTGGGGGCGGCCCGTCAGGAAGTCCAGTACCCAGTTGCACAGGGCGGGGTCGAGACCCAGGGTCTCGAGCTTGATGACGAGCTTGGAGGGTACTATGGTGTTGAATGCCGAGCTGTAGTCGATGAACAGCATTCTCACATAGGTATTCCTCTTGTCCAGATGGGTTAGGGCAGTGTGCAGTGTGGTTGAGATTGCATCGTCTGTGGACCTATTTGGGCGGTAAGCAAATTGGAGTGGGTCTAGGGTGTCAGGTAGGGTGGAGGTGATATGGTCCTTGACTAGTCTCTCAAAGCACTTCATGATGACGGATGTGAGTGCTACGGGGCGGTAGTCGTTTAGCTCAGTTACCTTAGCTTTCTTGGGAACAGGAACAATGGTGGCCCTCTTGAAGCATGTGGGAACAGCAGACTGGTATAGGGATTGATTGAATATGTCCGTAAACACACCGGCCAGCTGGTCTGCGCATGCTCTGAGGGCGCGGCTGGGGATGCCGTCTGGGCCTGCAGCCTTGCGAGGGTTAACACGTTTAAATGTCTTACTCACCTCGGCTGCAGTGAAGGAGAGACCGCATGTTTTCGTTGCAGGCCGTGTCAGTGGCACTGTATTGTCCTCAAAGCGGGCAAAAAAGTTATTTAGTCTGCCTGGGAGCAAGACATCCTGGTCCGTGACTGGGCTGGATTTCTTCCTGTAGTCCGTGATTGACTGTAGACCCTGCCACATGCCTCTTGTGTCTGAGCCGTTGAATTGAGATTCTACTTTGTCTCTGTACTGGCGCTTAGCTTGTTTGATAGCCTTGTGGAGGGAATAGCTGCACTGTTTGTATTCGGTCATGTTACCAGACACCTTGCCCTGATTAAAAGCAGTGGTTCGCGCTTTCAGTTTCACACGAATGCTGCCATCAATCCACGGTTTCTGGTTAGGGAATGTTTTAATCGTTGCTGTGCTGTTTGTAAATACCCTGGAAGGTTGACTGACAACCTGAAACAGGTTGCAGGCATTGGTTACAGTTAGACATTTTTTCTTGAGTAGGAAGCTTGATGAGAGCCAGTCAATATTTAAGTCACCAAGAAATTAGACTTCTCTGTTGATATCACATACATTATCAAGCATTTCACACATATTATCCAGGTACTGATTGTTAGCACTTGGTGGTCTATAGCAGCTTCTCACAAGAATGGGCTTTAGATGAGACAGATGAACCTGTAGCTATATTACTTCAACAGTAAATAACATTAGATCTTATGAGTTTCAGAGATCAGAATCAAATGAAATGTTATATGTCACATGCCACGAATACAATACTTACAGTGAAAAGCTTACATACAAGTCCTTAACCAACAATGCAGTTAAGAAAATACCTAAAAAAAAGTAACAAATAAAAGTAACAAAGAATTAAATAGCAGCAGTAAAATAACAATAGGGAGGCTATATACAAGGGGTTTCGGTACAGAGTCAACGTGAGGGGGCACATTGAATGTCATCTGTTGCAAGCAAGTCATTGACCTTATGGGCCTTATTTCTCAGGCTGCATATGTTAATCTACTTTTAGCACTTTTCTGCGTTGCTTGATTGTTTTTAATGCTTTACTGGAAGGCTTATCAGACAGACTTTTCTAGTGCAGGGTGAGCTGCACAAAGTGGTCTTCCTACTAGGGAACACCGCCTCAGTGCTAACAGTGTAACTCTGGTTCATAGGCTCATGATTACTGCATCCAATAGCTGTAGGATTAACACAGGTATTCAGGGCAATTAGGGAGACATAAATTAAGTTCCTTACATTGTGTCTGCCAACACCCTTAGGATAATGTATAAATGTACATGTATATGCAGCATTATGACGACTCATTGTCACAATGGTAGGGATTAGCTGAGCTAGTCTTGGGTCATTGAAAAGTAATTGTTTCAACACAGCCTTGAAATGAGTCCAAGAGCCAAGATGATTTGGATGGACTCCGTCATTCCAGTAGAGTATCTTCTGTTTCCAGGTGTCAAAGTTATCTATAAAAGTGACTCCATGTCCTCCTGGGTGGCACAGTGTTCTATAAGGCACTGCATCGCAGTGCTAGCTGTGCCACCAGAGACTCTGGGTTCGAGCCCAGGCTCTGTCGCAGCCGGCCGTGACCGGGAGGTCCATGGGGCGATGCACAATTGGCCTAGTGTCGTCCGGGTTAGGGATGGTTTGGCCGGTAGGGATATCCTTGTCTCATCGCGCACTAGCGACTCCTGTGGTGGGCCGGGCGCAGTGCACGCTGACCAGGTCGCTAGGCGTACGATGTTTCCTCCGACACATTGGTGCGGCTGGCTTCCGGGTTGGATGTGCGCTGTGTTAAGAAGCAGTGCGGCTTGGTTGAGTTGTGTTTCGGAGGACGCATGGCTCTCAACCTTTGTCTCTCCCGAGCCCGTACGGGAGTTATAGCGATGAGACAAGACAGTAACGACTAACAATTGGATACCACGAAAAAGGGGGTAAAATAATTTTAAAATGTTGCCCGCGGCCCAACAATGGTACTGGACCTGAAATGATTAGCCACTTTCTGGAGTCTTTAAATGCTAAAATCAGTTCTGGACTACGAAAGTGTCAGCTCCCGGCATCTGTCATAGAACAGTCGGAAGCAGCTTTGTGATGTCCTGTACTCATGCTCCTGGGTAGCACAGGGTTTTTGCCTTTGGGACCGAGATGTTTCTCACCATAGAGCTGCCTATGATGACAGCTGGCGATGTTAAATGGGCCGGTCTCTCAGGCAGCCTGACGTTCTGATGAGGATGGGAGCTCCGAGGATCTGAACCCGAGGTAGAAGCCACCGGAGAGGGAGATAGAACAGAGGACAAAGACGCAGATTCTCCGGATCCGATCTTGAATGGGAAGCCAGAAGGAAGAAGGCGCTGGAACCTCTGGACTTCTATGGCGAGTGACGCATCTCCATGGCTGGTTGGTTGGGTTGAGAACAGTTCCGTTCTCCAGAGAAGGGGGAGGAACCCCGCTAAGCACCGGCTAGTCGGCTGTGGAGAGCCGACACGACGACCAGAGTGGCGTCCGGCTACTGGGGTGAAAAATAAAAAGAAGGCGGCGTGGATACCCCAGTAGCTTGTGTAGATTTACTACCTGCTTGCTAAGAGTAGCCAATTCACCCCTGTAGGTCTCTCGTTCAGCTTTCGGCGTTCAACAACAAACATAGACACTATTCTCATGGAAAGAGGTCCTCAATCATGTCAGGCTGCCCACTGATTTCACTGAGCTGTCTTCCTGAGACTGTTGAACTTCCTGTTGTCTGAGCCTCCTGCCCAGGTTGACTATATACAGATTAAGACAATGTATTATTTCCATGCTGCAGTGTTTGAATTCATTGGGCCAGTGCTGTTGATAACTACTAGCACTGTTGCTAAGTTGTAATGCTGGTCCCATGTTTGCAAAGAGATATGGCATATTAGAATCAAGTTGTTTTAACCTTTGTGATCTTAAAATATAGTCTCCTGCTACCCGAGGCTTAGTCTGTTTCTAGGCAGGGTATAGAACTGCCCTGGGGAGACAGACAGACACAACCAGACACAACAGAAAATCCATAGGTGACACATATCCACAGCAAGATAAAGACGGCCAAGGGGATTGAATACTGCATTCCTAGACTGAAATGTTATCTCAGAATGCCAAACAATAATGTAAGTACAACTTAGTATGCAGCCAGTTTTAAGTGCAAGAAAACTGCTTTATAACTTCGCAAAACTATCCATTTCACTCTGGCCTAGATTGAAATCTGTCTTAAAATTGCGTGCAGAACCTCAGTGGGACTTATGGATTTTCCCTGCAATTTTCCAAACAAATACAATTTCAAGGCCAATCTATCCTTGTTGTAAAGCACTGAGGCAATCCTACCATTGACATTTTGTGTGGGTCTTTTTCAGCAAATTTGCTGGAAGTAATCTGAAAGGAAAGACACAATGATTGATTGAATACAATGTCAGTGATAAATGGGTCTTTATCTCTGTAGAATCAGAGACATTTTCAACCCCTCTGCGTTTAGAGAGCATAGAGCTTTTACACTGTACTAAACAGATTCCACACACACAGTGGAGGCTCATCAGAGGAGGAAGGGGAGGACCATCCTCCTCAGCGAAATTGATAAAAATAAAAATGGTAAAACATTTAAAAGGTTATTTTTTAGATAGAACTACACTACATAAATCATATGTCATCAACTAATTGATTAAAACACACTATTTGGCAAAAAAGTATATATTAGCCTCAAAAGCACTCTGTAGGGTAGTACTGCTTACTGACTGTAAACTGTAACGTTACTTCATGATTGTTACTTTAGCTAATATGGTGACAACAATGTAGGCTGTGTGTAGTGGTTATGATAGGGTTTGGCTTGGAAAGGTTTTTTCGCCAGGTCACATACAGCTGATGTGTTGTGCATTGAAGTCCACAAGTGAAGGGAAGAGCTGAGAGGAGGAGAGCACAGTTACTATGAAAGTGTACTGGGTTTACGTGTGATCAGGGGTGCATTCATTGCGCTGATTCTGTTGTAAAACCTTTCTTAAACAGAAGCAAAAGGAACAAAATGGGGATAAACATACCTGAATTTGTCCAATACAAACTTTCATTTGCAACTGTTGGACAAATGACTACACCCTATAACAGATAGATGCAGGCAAGAGTGTACAAGGTTGTATTGAATGTCACTATCTGTCCATGTGTCACTGTCTGTCACCTCAAATTTGTCTCTCAACCTTTGTGCCCCTACATTTTAACCTCCATTTATATGCTAGGTTGTAGCAACCTCATGATGGGCAAAGGGAAAATGTGAGTATGATGTAGCAGCCTAAACTGTTACATAGAACTGGGTGAATGGAATATGAATAAGAGTCATCCAATACGCTGTAATAAACAGCAAAAAAAGAAACGTCCTCTTACATGTGTAAATATTTGAATGAACATAACAAGATTCAACAACAGACATAAACTGAACAGGTTCCACAGACATGTGACTAACAGCCACCAGCTGCATTAAGTACTGCAGTGCATCTCCTCCTCATGGACTGCACCAGATTTGCCAGTTCTTGCTGTGAGATGTCACCCTTCTCTTCCACCAAGGCACCTGCAAGTTCCCGGACATTTCTGGGGGGAATGGCCCTAGCTCTCACCCTCCGATCCAACAGGTCCCAGACGTGCTCAATGGAATTGAGATCCGGGCTCTTCGCTGGCCATGGCAGAACACTGACATTCCTGTCTTGCAAGAATTCATGCACAGAACGAGCAGTATGGCTGGTGCCCTTGTCATGCTGGAGGGTCATGTCAGGATGACCCTAGCAGGAAGGGTACCACATGAGGGAGGAGGATGTCTTCCCTGTAACACACAGCGTTGAGATTGCCTGCAATGACAACAAGCGCAGTCCGATGATGCTATGACACACCGCCTCAAACCATGACGGACCCTCCAGCTCCAAACTGATCCTGCTCCAGAGTACAGGCCTCAGTGTAACGCTCATCCCTTCGACGATAAACGCAAATCCGACCATCACCCCTGGTGAGACAAACTGCGACTCATCAGTGATTCGTTTTTGCCAGTCCTGTCTGGTCCAGCGACGGCGGGTTTGTGCCCATAGGCAAAGTTGTTGACGGTGATGTCTGGTGAGGACCTGCCTTACAACAGGCCTACAAGCCCTCAGTCCAGCCTCTCTCAGCTGATTGCGGACAATCTGAGCACAGTTGAAGGGATTGTGCGTTCCTGGTGTAACTCGGGCAGTTGTTGTTGCCGTCCTGTACCTGTCCCACAGGTGTGATGTTCGGATGTACCGATCCCGTGCAGGTGTTGTTACACGTGGTCTGCCACTGCGAGGACGATCAGCTGTCCGTCCTGTCTCCCTGTAGCGCTGTCATAGGCGTCTCATAGTACGGACATTGCAATTTATTTCCCTGGCCACATCTGCAGTCCTCATGCCTCCTTGCAGCATGCCTAAGGCACATTCACGCAGATGAGCAGGGAACCTGGGCATCTTTCTTTTTGTATTTTTCAGAGTCAGTAGAAAGGCCTATTTAGTGTCCTTTAGTGTCCTATTTAGTTTTCATAACTGTGACCTTAATTTCCTACCGTCTGTAAGCTGTTAGTGTCTTAACGACCGTTCCACAGGTGCATGTTCATTAATTAACACACACACACACAAATTACATTTAATACCTGCCAAAGTTTAGGCGGCATTCATCCAAATTTGACCACTAGAGCACCTGGGGTCTGAACCTGCATTGGTTATGTTATAATCAATATGTACGAAGGCCTCTGGTGGCCATAATGTAGAGGTGACTAGAAGGACATATCCCTGTGGACCAGCCCACCCCAGACTGACTAAGACAGGAAAATACCCACAACAGTTTTACACACACAGAAAAAATGAAAATCAACAAAGCGAGGCAGCAGGCGAGCGCCAGGCAGGGAAGCGAGGAGGCTGGCTGGTTGTGTCCAGTGGTTTGGTCTCAGCACACAGCCGGGATCAGAGATCACTTCCTGAAAATAATAAAGATGATCTGCAGCCCTTTTTCCTGCTTCACAATAGAAATGCCATGACATCCAGAGGAACGTTATTGCAAGGTCAGGTACTGCACATAAAACACACAGAGCTCTGTGAAAAGGGTAAGCCGCTCTCTTTTTACTTACCAACTCTCAGAACTCCACCGTTCTGTTCGCATTCTGTTCACTCCTGCCAAACTGGACTGAGACTATGGGGAGTTCTTCAAGCCCCTTTAAACTCAGCAGGTATACTCATGAAAGACCAGCTCCATCTGACCCACCCTTACCCCATATCATTACGTAATAAACATACAGAGGAAATTACATTCAACACCTGAACCTGTTTGTTTGTGTTTGTCATCCTAACTGAGACCACACAGACACGCTCCAGTCACAACAGCCGTCTCCCTGTGATGTCTCCCCGCTGGGATCTGACATCACCGCAGAATAAACAAACAATGTTACACAATCAGTTACAGCACTCTGATTAGCTTTGATGTATAATTACTGTGCTTCAGATACCACGCCACAGCATTCAGGAGAGGAGTTCACACTAAATGTCCCCCCAACAGCCAGTCATTTTATAATGAGACTCTCCAGGTGCAGTTTTTTCAATACACCTGCATTCCTCCATACGTATGCATACGTATGCTGTTCTACTTTACATTGTGTGGCCCAGCAAAGACCTATTGTACCTTAGGCAATCATAATGAACACCTTGTCAATGAACACAGTGTAAGTAAGAGCATAGTACTGCACCTTGTGCTTTGTATATGTGTTGAGCTAGGACATGTACTGTTTGACATTCCAATACCAACCAAGAATCTCACTACATCTCACATGTGCCCACACAGTCAAAAAGTAAGTATTATGTGCCATTCAAAGTCCCACTAAACACACTGATATGATTGCCCTAATGTCCTCTGCTGTCAGCACTAATCGTCTGTGCTTACAGAGGTGAATTCAGCTGATCAAACTAGATGGGGCTTTCTTTAGAGATCACATGTTAGATAACAAACAAAAAAAACAGTGTACATAATGCAGAGATCTCTCTGAGAGCCACAAACATAGAAAACACTTTCATCAGCTACACCCTCTAGCCGGTTTCACAAACAAAGAACTCAAAAAAAAAAAAAAAAAACCCTGCCTTCTGTTTTCCAAAGTGATTTGGACTGACAACGGCACCATCAAAGGCAGGAGCCAGCTGCATAATTCATATTATTTTTTAAAAGGACAAAAGGCTGGGAGGAAGTGACAACTTGTCAAAGGGATATAAAGCTCTGTAATGAACGAGAGAGAAGAGAAAGGAAAATGACAGACAGTATGCAAACAAAGGTTGGTAAACATTGCTCCCTCCGCACTGCAGGAGGTGCTGTTTTATCTCTTTACCTTCTGATTTTTACCTCTATTTCTCTGAGGCATTTGATTCAAATGTTACCTCAAGACTTCATGTGAATGGCCCTTGTAGGCCTTGTAGGTCTAAGTCCTTAGATGGCGATATCTACTAAATTAAAACCTAGAATTGTTTTAAGATGGCCATTAAACGGACCATTTAGGACACTTATAGATATAAAAAAAATATATACGTTTTATTTTTCTTTGATGAAACATTGAATTTGGCCTTACTGCTATTAGCCTATAGAAATGCATTGAATAACAAATTCCTACATGGCAACCCAGATATATCTGAGAGCTATAAGAAAGCTCAGGGGGAATAAAATCACCGGGTGACCTTCTAACGAGTCCTGAGAAGCTTTAAAACAGATGGCAATTCTGAGTTTGTGAGAGTCTGTTTTTTATAGTGGGGTTATAATAGTTTCTAACTCAAACCGGTCGGAATTAACAGACATTTTCGTGAGAAGACCTGTGACAAGTTGGCACGCCGACGGGTTGACTTCAGACGAGTCCTGTGAAGCTTGTGGGCATCAGAGCAAAACGAACGACAAGTTTGTGACTGGGAGAGTCTGAGCTTTTCATAGTGGGGTCATAGTAGCTTATAGCCTCAAACCGGTTGGACTTTACTAATGTTAACGTGAGAAGACCTGTTTCCGGGATGTCTCCTGGACTCACAAATACCATTGTAACTCTGCCGCCTTCCACTGTAGAGCCAAATGGCCGACACCAACGGGTGCAGTGGATTGAGATGCAGCCTATGGAAAAGAACGGAAGTCTCTAGCTTTTGAATTTAGATTTAGACTCCTGGGCATTGTCCATTGGAGGAGATAGCACTTTGAATGGCAGGGTTGACAGTTCAATGTGAGGCAGTGATTTGAAAGTTCAAGACGAGTCATTTGCAAGGGCTCTGAAGAGATGATAATTCAGAATTACTAAGATTCCTGTTAAAGCTAAAGCCCACTGCCACGGTGACTCAGTTTAGCCTCCATCACTATAGACTCTGTCCAAGTGTGACCAAACACCTCAACCACAGTCAGTGGAGGAGGAGGGGTGATGAAGGGGCGACAGGACAGGAGTGAGGGGATTTGGAGCATGACCAAGGGAGAGACCAGGGGGAAAATGTCTGCTATGCACAAACATTTTTTTTATGGCATTTTGGCTTATCGCAGATGTCATGTTACATTAGAATCGGGTTACATTACCCGGCTACACAGTCTACGGCTATGGCTGACGTTGCCGGTGGGGGTGAGACATACGAGGGCGCTGCACTTCCTCTCCTCATTAAATTACAGACTTAAATGAAATGTAGGAATCCTTTTATATGGTTTTGCCCTGAGAATTGAGATTGAGTACTTTCTCCTGACTTTCTCCCAATAAAGAGGAACCCAATGCACACAACATACACAAAGAGGAAAAATCTAAATCAGCTCACCTGTGTAGTTGTATCATTCAGTGGTAAATGGAGGGAGACGAACAGCAGCAGCATATGAAAGAGAGAGAAAGAGAGAGGGAGTGGGGAGATATTTCTCATTAGAACATTTTCCCATCTCAGACATATATTACAAATTAGACTGCATACATGTCTACTGTAGATTCAATTGCACTTCTTTATTCATCAGTAAATACCATTTGCAGGTGTAAAATTTCCATACACAGTGCCTTCGGAAAGTATTCAGACCCCTCGACTTTTCCACATTTTGTTAGGTTACAGCCTTATTCTAAAATTGATTAAATTGTTTTCCCCATCATCAATATACAGACAATGCCCCATAATGACAAAGCAAAAACAGGTTTCAGAAATGTTTGCTGATTTATAAAAAAAAATCAAATAAAAACGGAAACATAACATTCAGATAAGAATTCAAACGCTTTACTCAGAACTTTGTTGTAGCACATTTGGCAGCAAATACAGCCTTGAGACTTCTTGGGCATGGCACTACAAACTTCGCACACCTGCATTTGGGGAGTTTATCCCATTTTTCTCTGCAAATTCTCTCAAGCTCTGTCAGGTTGGATGGGGAAAGTCGCTGCACAGCTATTTTCAGGACTCCAGAGATATTCGATCGGGATCAAGTCTGGGCTCTGGCTGAATCACTTAAATAAATTCAGAGACTTGTCTCGAAGCCACCCCTGCGTTGTCTTGGCTGTGTGATTAGGGTCGTTGTCCTGTTGGAAGATGAACCTTCGCCCCAGTCTAAGGTCCTGAGCACTCTTGAGCAGGTTTTTATCAAGGATCTTGACTACTCTCCCAGTCCCTGCCACTGAAAAACACTGCCACCATCATGCTTCACCGTAGGGATGGTGCTAGGATTCCTCCAGATATGACATTTGGCATTCAAGCCAAAGAGTTCAATATTTTTCTCATCAGACCAGAGAATCTGATGAGTTGTCATGTGCATTTACTGAGGAGTGGCTTCCGTCTGGCGACGCAACCATCTCTGCAGCACCTGACCAATAAGGCCTTTATGTTAGTCTTTCTGGAAGATTCTCCCATCTCCACAGAGGAACTCTAGAGCTCTGTCAGAGTGACCATCGGGTTCTTGTTCACCTCCTGACCAAGGCCCTTCTCCTCCAATTGCTCAGTTTGGCCAGGCGGCCAGCTCAAGGAAGAGTCTTGGTGGTTCCAATCTTCTTCCTTTTAAGAGTGATGGAGGCCACTGTGTTCTTGGGGACATTCAATGCTGCAGATGTTTTTTGGTACCCTTCCACAGATGTGTGGCACGACATAATCCTGTCTCAGAGTTCTACAGACAATTCCTTCAACCTCATGGCTTGGTTTTTGCTCTGACATGCACTGTGGGACCTTTATATAGACAGACGTGTGCCATTCAAAATCATGTCCAATCAATTGAATATACCACAGGTCCAATCACGTTGTAGAAACATCTCAAGGATGATCAATGGAAACACCATCCACCTGAGCTCAATTTCAAGTCTCATAGCAAGGGGTCTAAATACTTATGTAAATATGTAAAACGTTTTTTTTAAATACATTTGCTTTGTCATAATTGGGCATGGTGTGTGCAGATTGCTGAGGATTTGTTATATTTAATACATTTTAGAATAAAGCGGTAATAGTAAAATGCAGAATAAGTGAGGGGATCGGAATACTGTACATTGCTATCTCCCATGTGTATACAGTTGAAGTCGGAAGTTTACATACACTTAGGTTGGTCATTAAAAATCGTTTTTCAACCACTCCACAAATTTGTTAAAAATTTTCAA